>NW_018127914.1:57246-86286 GCF_001952655.1 Monopterus albus
GCCTGGAGTTTGCTAAAAAACACCTGAAGGACTCCAAGCTGGTGAGAAATAAGATTCTCTGGTCTGATGAGACCAAGATAGAACTTTTTGGCCTTAATTCTAAGCGGTATGTGTGGAGAAAACCAGGCACTGCTCATCACCTGTCCAATACAGTCCCAACAGTGAAGCATGGTGGTGGCAGCATCATGCTATGGGAGTGTTTCACAACAACTCCGTGACTGTTCTTGAATGGCCCAGCCAGAGCCCTGACTTAAACCCAATTGAGCATCTCTGGAGAGACCTGAAAATGGCTGTCCACCAACGTTGACCATCCAACCTGACAGAACTGGAGGGGATCTGCAAGGAGGAATGGCAGAGGATCCCCAAATGCAGGTGTGAAAACTTGTTGCATCATTCCCAAAAAGACTCATGGCTGTATTGGCTCAAAAGGGTGCTTCTACTAAATACTGAGCAAAGGGTCTGAATACTTATGACCATGTGATATTTCAGTTTTTCTTTTTTAATAAATCTGCAAAAATGTCAAATTCTGTGTTTTTCTGTCAATATGGGGTGCTGTGTGTACATTAATGAGGAAAAAAATGAACTTAAATGGTTTTAGCATATGGCTGCAATATAACAAAGAGTGAAAAATTTAAGGGGGTCTGAATACTTTCTGTATCCACTGTAGGTGGTGAAAGGGTGGAAAGAGTCAATAAAGTAAACTGTGTGCAGAGAGAAAAATGATGGTTACAGAAGAAAGTAGAGAGAAATAAATACACATTTAGAGAAAGAAACAGAGGCATGAAAAGCCAGAGAGAGAACAGGGTTGTAAAGGCAGTGAAAGTTCTACAGGGATGGTTCAACATAAATATTCACATCAAGAAGACATTTAAAGCAAATACAGCAAAATAGTACATGTGAAGTATTTACCTTCCTCAGCATGGTAAAAGAATTAGCAGCGGCTCCACGCATTCTGCATTTAATGACATTTTCCCACCTGAGGCTGCCAAATAAATAAATAATTACTTTCATTAATAAATCTCATCCAAACTGACCCTATACCAGTCACTTTTTATGTCAGCATTTCCCTGTAACTGTAACTAAGACTAGTTAAAATGTTATCAGGAAAGTCAAACTTCAATCTTAATCATAAGTGTCTAACAAAATATAACCACTCTCAGACGTACTGTATATTTGCTTCAGTCTGCCTCCTACTTTTCTCTGTACATTTTACCATTGACTCTGGGGTGGAACACATTCAGGGAACGCTGTAGGGTTTCCATAAGCCCTTCAGCTAACACGCACTTGCGTACACTCCAACACACATCCTTCTATTCCTTCCAGACTCCCAGCTGCTGAACAGCTCAGCCTGTAATTATGGCTGTCATCAACAGCCCCTGACTAGCAGCTATATTTACTGAGAGCCACTGCTCACATACACACTGGTTGCACACACAGAAATACACAAAAAAAGGACCATACACACACACAGACCATACCATATAACACACACATGTATGCAGACACAACTATTTCTAGAAGTTGCCACTCAGAATCACAGCAGCAGGTACTGTAAGTTAGCACTGGCATAATATTCATCAGTTCTAATCTTCTCAGGAATTTTCTCTGGAAGCAGGAATTCACTTTGGCTCACACACGGTGTCATGACCAAAATAACACAGCATATTTTTATTAACTCAGGTGGATAACTTTAAGGACAGAACTGTATTATCCATCTTATTTGTTGTACTCGCCTGTACTTGCATATAATATGCAACCTCCAATCAAACCACAAAAAGATTATTTACTGAAACAATTCCCTCTCTCATCATGTAAACTCATGTTTTCTTTTTTTAAAAGACATTATGAATAAAAATACATGGCAGTTTCAGGGAGGATTTCTTCATCAAATAGATCCAGTTTGAGTTTTTCCTCTTTGCGGAAGTTATACTGCTCTTACAACAAGCTGAACTACACTTGTAGCAAGAAAAATGTCGTTCATTCTGACCTTTGCAGCATAGTCACGACTGTCAGTAACACCCACTCAGACCTGTTTACTGCTCTCTGTGCTCGACAAACTCCATGAACCTTAACTGTAGGTCACCCATTCATACATGCACGCACATTTATGTACACACCTTGTCACAGACAGAAAGTATTGACTGACCTCCCAGCAGTGCAGTTCTTTTCCTTCTATACCAGCCACCACTGCTCTTGGTCACCACCATCAGTCCCCCGCTTGGCGTGTAACGCAGCATTGAAGCACCTTCTGTCACTTGCTCGCTCGCCCCACATCCAGTTCTTCTATGATTCATTTATGCCCCTCATTCCAAAGCTTTATTCTTTGTCCTTTTCTTTCTGTTTCTGCTTGACAGCGTCTGACCACTAAACCAAGATGAGTCAGAAAGGCCACATGACTGGAGGGTAGGAAGGTCAAGACTAAGGGATGTACAGGCACAGATGACGTGCGGGTGCCATAGTGAGAGAGTGAGCCACTGAAACATCAGTCAAAAATGCTGAGTGCCGCCTGTTCTCGGATTACTGGTCCTGTCTGCTCTGACTTATTGTTGGGCTTTCCCAGTTGTAAATACCAAACCTGAATCCAAGTGAAATTCTGAGACTGTCAAATCAAGTGTCTGTTTACAGCAGAGATATGCCGGGAAGCCCTCTGTAAATATATTGTATGCACCTCTGAAGGCAGCGGTGTGTTTGCTGTGGTGCTTTATTGGTGATATTTTCAAAACGTTTATTTATCTGTACAAAGTTACATATTATCTTGTGTGTGTCTCTGAGTCAGTCGTACAGACTGAGTGGAACAGCTGTGGCTGCTTTGGTCTGTAATGACAGGTTGCTTTTTGCACATTCTCTCCCCCAAAGGGCTTTGAGACATGTCATATACCTTCGGACTGCAGGTGTCCCCCCACAATATCACACCACAGCATACAGACAAGACAAGTATAAGTGATATGTGATGTGAATTTTTTTTCTAGTATTAATTTGGTCTTCCCTTTGTTAGGTGGCCAGAAACATGACTAAATGTTGCTGTGCATCTGTTGAATGTGTAAATTGTTTCATAACAATGCTGTGTTTTCAGCTTGTTCCACTGCCCTCAAACGTATAAAGCACCCCACTACATTTCAGAGGACAGTGGAGGATAGTTGACTTTTTATTCCAGTATATTTGTTTTACAACTGAAGTTACTGGTTACTTTGCAGACTAGAGTGTTTGTTGCCAGTGTTGCATTATGTAGTAAAAACTAGCTCCATCTAAACCAATTACAACATTAGAATGATGCTTACACAGTTCTAGATCAGTGTTAAAAACCCAGTATAATAAACATGCGCTCAAAGGGGCAGATTTTCTGCAGAACTTTTAATACTTACTTTACTTCTTCCACCACTATGAAACGGTGATCTTGGCACCAAGCACGTGGTCTAAACAGTCTGTAAAATGCTAGCTGCTTCTTAGAAACTTAATCAAGTTATAACAAGAGTAACACAAATATGATTAGCTGCCCAATGAGAAGCCAACTCTAGTCTCCAAATTTCCACCAGGTTGTCCCTTGGTGAAGAGTCCTGGGTGGTCTGTTACATTTTGTGTTTTAAACAAGATGACCTCATTGTGAGAGAGGTTCCAAACCATTGAGTATAAACCTCACACACCCAGTGTTGCACCAGCGCACATTGTCATGGTAACCACATTGGAACTGTAAAGGGAAGGTTAGCAGTACAGTGCCAGAGATACAAGCCACATGTAAACATCTGGTACCAAAAAAAATAAATAAATAAATAAACAGACATGATTACACTTAAGGCTGAAACATGTCTGCAAAGATAGAAGGGTTCCTGCTCATGTCATCTTTGCTATCCTTTCTCTCTCTCAGTGAAAGTGCAGAAAATGATATTAGTGGGAGTCTTTTGGCTAAAGTAGGTCAGTGGAGCCAGCTGTCAGAAACAGCAAGAGGGAGATGAGGAGCAGTAATGTGCCAGCTACACTAGGTACCCTCAGGTCAGAGTTTTTCCAAACACAGGACAGCACTGTCATATTAGTCTGTGTGTTGCATCGTTGTGGACAGAGACGACACCTGTGGCCAGACAGACTGTCAGTGTGTGACTGTTCAGGCTGTAAGACAATACTTACTGTATGTGTTTAAAAAGGGGATGGTTATTATAAGGTAAGGCGATCAAGACAGTTTTAGATCATTCTGCAACCCTCCCTGCAGGGGGTCTGCCAAGTCTGGGAGCAGAATGGGCCTCTGAGGCCTCACTCAGACCACAATCACCTAGCCACTACTCCATATAAGTCTCATAAGTACCTTTGTCATTTCAATATCATATCATCCCTAATGATGTGGTCCCTGCTAGAGAAATACACTGAGTTTTCACATGGAGTATATCCCTGGATATGACTAAATTATATACTAAATCTATTTGATTTTTGAGATATTATTAAGGAGAGTAAAAAACAACAGATTTTTCCAGTGTGTCTGAGCAGGACAGTTGGTGGCCAAAAACCCAATAAACAATACTTTATCACATTATCAGCTCATACAAGGAAATGCTTGTTACTCCATTTTCCCCAAAATATTTTAGTTTTGGTGGATTTTAACATGGACAGGCCTCACAGTTTAGTAAAATGACCCTCTGGATATTTAAGACGTTGTCATCGTTGTTTCCATAAGGTAAAAACTGGGGATGGACTATTTTTGTTAATTGAGTCTCATCTGAACTTGATTGTACCAGATATTCATAAATCCATCACTAGGTCTGTAAATTACATCCATAGGTTTTTATTAACTATTAGCTCAAATGATTTACCAGCTATTCATAAATCCATCACTAGGTCTGTAAATGACATCCATAGGTTCTTATTAACTATTAGCTCAAATGATTTGCCTGATTCAAGTTGCCGTATTTAAAATTTGAAAATGTCTTAAACCTAATCAAAGGAAATGTCAATTCATTTAAAATGGGGGAGGGGACCCACTTTTGCTAAATTAAACAGCATCATTTCATTGTTTTGTTTAATGTTATTGGAATAACATTTTGTAATTTGATTTTTGTCCAATTTCGTTTCATATCTTTCCAGTTTACTTCATTATTAAACTGCAAGGGTAAAGTCAGGAATGCACTACTACCTTTTGAATCTTTGCACAGTAAAACCATGTTAGTAATCTTTCCTCGTGCCATACCACTCAGCTATCAGATGGTCCCTATACAGATAAACTGTCTCCCTCCCAGATTTCCAGTCACTGGAGCAGGACTCTGCTCTCTGATCCTGAGCCTTGGTGGACACTGTGTCGGCTCAGAGGGAGATTCTGTTTCCTGGGGGCTGTCACACAAGGCAAGTACAGACAAGAGACTGAGAAAGAAATGGATTTGTGACCTGACCTGACTTCTAGTATTGCAGCCTTCTCCTTGAGCTGATGCCTGGTGTGAGTGTGTGTATTGTGCCTGTGTTCTGTTTCACCCTCTGGCTTATACTGCAGAAATGATATAGTCTTCATGTGATCAGGAATAAAACACAACAGGATCTCCCCAAAGCTGATTTGAAGTTGTGATTAGATAATAACGTCCCTATGACTTCGTAAAAATAAACGTGATTCCCTAGGTGTGATGCTGCGTTCATGCAGTGTCAGCAGAACAGGAAAGTCACCCCCTAATGTAAATTAAATAAACTAGGTGGCACACAGAAACAGCAACACAAATATGTCTTCCCACAGTTTTTATTTGATATTTCTCAGTTAAATAGCTGGTTAACATTAATTCTAGATCGGATTAGTCATGCAATTGAAAAAAAAAGAAACTAGTGAAGCTGTTGGAGTAGACACTTAATGAATTATCCCTCATTATAATACAACATAACACATAATCCTACAGATGCATTCAGTTGATACTGCTTAAAAATTTTATTAAAGTCTCTAAATGTTAATAAACGAATGTATGGTTATATAGCCGCTAGCCAGGATGACAAAACTCATTTTAGCCTGGATGCTGATTCTGCATATTCTCTAGATTTCAAGAGGAATGCTGCCCCTCTACTACTACAGTACAACCAAAAGGCTCTCTATTGTGGATAAGACTCTTAAATCTTTAAAACTAGCCTCCAGATTGTGTTATGCACTTACATACTCTGGTATATTTATTCACTCCTTAAATCTTAGGTGTTGTTTGGCTGTGAACATTAAAGAAAAGTCCTTTGGCAAAGTGTGGTGTGAAGGTTTAAAGAGCGGTGAGGTGAAAACAATCCATCAAAGCTATAACCACGTTCAGGTGTAGTGTCACCTCACACTATTACACAAACCCATCCCCCATAGGATTTGTTCATCTATAGATCTAAAAGCCATCTTAGTAGTTTAAACTCTCTTAAAATCTGTTGAAGGGCACGTCATTGTGCCAGAGGACGTTTTCAAAAGCATCAGAATAAAAAAGAAACTATATCTGCCGAGCCCGGTAATTAGTGGTTTTGTCATGTAACTGCTAGTCAGAGGAAGAGTGTAAGTGCATCCTATTCCACAAGGAACAAAAACAATAAGAAACATTCCTGCATGAGAGCTGATAAACTTTTCCAAAATCAGCCCAATGAACCACAGCAGATAACAGGGGTCTAGTCCAGCTTACAGTAACTGCAACACGCCAGCACACATCTAAATGACTAAAGCACATCTAAATGGCTCTACAAAGTTTGTGAAGGTAAATATAAATCAGGCCTCCTGATAGCCCAGTCCTGTGATGTCTCAGGTGGACAGAAGCATTTCCTGGAGTTCCTCACTTGTCAGTGAAAGCAGCTCTTCATGCTTTTTTGACCTGACACACTTAGTCAACTACTGGTTTATTTAGACACCGAATACCGACTCTTCATTTTGACCAAGACACCATCGAGCTATATTTTATTTTTACTGTCATTCTCTCTTACTCTTTACTCTCTTTCACAGCACACTACTCACCTATACTTTGCTTACGCAGACTGTTTGCTGCTTCACTGTCAAACGTGAGTAGACCAGGAAAGAGTTAAAGAGGCCATGTGTTTATTTAGGTCTCAGTGAAACTGCTGTGCAATTCTACTATCTTCCTTTTTTATCATTTGGTTTTTCTCCTTTCATTAAAGGAGGTTGTGTGATAAGACAGTGTGATAACAAGGGAAGAAAGTGAGTTGCATTTGTGTTAATGTGTGGGTTCATGCAGAGGTGATACTGCAGGGACTTGTGCATGATAATCAGGGGTGAGATGAGTCTGGTTATTACAGCATCAGCACTGAGCATCAAACCCTCTGAGTCACATGTTTTTGTTTGTTTTATTTTCAGTAACAACTATTTTTAAGCTTGAAACACATACTCCACAGACCTCACTGTGAGTGCAAGTCAAAATCTTTGCAAAATAAAACTAACAACACCAGTGAGATGCCGCTAAAGGTGAGTGAGAGAATGGTTTTTGTATTCTGCTGCTTTTTCCCCAGTATATGTAGATAACTGTGGGGAAATGTTTGTGCAGGAGCTACATTCCTAAGCAAAGAGGGTAAAATTCAGTCAGCATGCTCCCCAGATTTCATGGCTTGAAAAAGGCAATGATCCAACTGTAAGTCGATTTCCATGTTTCCCCATAGCAACTGCTTTGACAAAAAAAAAAAAAAAAAAAGAAGAGAACACCAACTGAAGCCGGCATGAAGCAAAGATACACCATTCCTACTGACTAAAAGCTGAGAGAAGCTTGTTGATAATTCAAACAACCTGAACTAGGATCACTGCCTTTGTGACTGAGGAGGAGAAGCAGAAAAAGGAAAGAGAAGCTATACTTGTTGCTATATATCTTTTCTGACCTTCCTTTATTTTTATGTGATTGCCCATTCATTTGTCATTGTCATAAATTTTGCTACGAACAATTCATGTGTCCCTCAGGATGAACTGTAACTTTGGGGATCCTCTGACTTTTCATCTGGCATCAGATCAAAACTTAATGTTATCTCGTGAGCCCTGTGGGGACCCGAACCAAAGGTTTGGAACCATCACATAAAACTGATTCGAAATCTGACTTTATTCAACTTCAAATTGAAATTTTGGAGGCAGAAAAGCTGAAAGATGTGCAAATCCACCACTGATGATAGAACTATTGATTTAGAACAAAAAGAGACCAGTGGTAATGCATTTGCATTCATCAGCAATAAGAATAAAACGCTTGAATAGTCAGCACAAAGCACACAATCTATGTCTCATCATTAATCCTTAGCGCTAATAAGAACAAAAAATATGTTATCCATGTACTATTAGAGAACATATTTAAAAGGCAACAAATTAAACAATATCCAGTTATTACACAGCCTGACTGCCTTTCTCCCTCTTAAAAATTATTAGTCAGACTCTGTTGTGATTCTACTGCTCATCGCTCTTTCAGGCGCCAAATGAATCCAAGTTTTGATTACAGCTGGTTTTAAAATAACAAACACACACACAAAATACACGTTCAGAATATTTACTTGTGGTGCATAATGCTTGGTTAAAAACATCTGCCGTTATACAAGAACGCCCACGCTACAGAGGCCACGGCTCCTCTCTGCTTTCTAAAAGTTGAAAATTCAATAAACAAACTCTGCACAGAGCTCCAGCTGAAGGCAAACTGACGTTTAGTGAAAGATTCTTTACAGAGACCGATCTTTACAAACATGTAATGATTGCTGCATAGTGACTTTAACTAGTGGGGGAACACATTTCTGTCTTCCTCTACCGTAACACAAATCAGCTTTTGGTGTGTATATCAGAGTCCACTCAACCATGCCGCAAAGAATCCCACCCACAGCTGAAGAGATCCCTCTGGGCCACCAGTCAGCCATCACCTTTACCCTCTTCTTAACCCTGATCACAACCACAAGTCACAAACCAACCAGTCCGACCATGCTGTAAACCTTGAGCAGCTGTCTCGGCCCTGCAGCCCACCTGTAAACCCATGCCTGACTTCACACAACTGACCCTTGGCAAGCCTACCGTTCTCATAGAAGACGTCCTCTGCTTCTTCACGCATCATCTCATCCAGGTCATCCTCTGCAATGTTGGTCATAGCCATCGCTATTCCTCTTCCTCTTCTACTCCCCTCTCCCTTCTCTCTCTCAGAGCTTCGGAGGGAGTGACTGTACTGTAAAATCAAAATCCACGCTGGCTTGGCCTCTTTGCTTCAGGCGACAGTCCGATCACCAGCAGGCTCTTTGCTCAAGTAGGACAGGAATGGGACTGGGCTGAGCTTCAGCCCCTTACATGAGGAATGTGTGTGACAGTGCAAGTGCCAGGTGAGGTGCGAGTGTGTGGGTGAGTGAGAGACACTCCCAGCAATCTTCACTAAGTTTCAGCACCAATGCTGATTTTGTAACATCCTGAGCAAAGCTGAAGTGAGAGTGTACTGTTTGGAGAGCACTTGTAATAATAAGAGTGTGCATGCAGTACGGGGAGGGTCAGTGTGTGTGTGTGTCCAATTGGACAGCAGGTAGCGATGATTCAGCTCAAATGCCTGGTGATTAACAAGAATAATTAGATTTGGTATTTTGAGCCAGGAGGGACATGCAAAAAGGGTGTGAATAATGTTTGCGTGTGGCGTGGCATGTGAGATGTGAGGCTGGCTCTACTTATCCTTCTTTCACAACTCACTAGGAATCATGGGACCACACTGATTGCTCGTACTATTTTTTCCCCTCTGCACTGAGCGGGCCTCGGTGTTGCTGATAACGCCTGGTGTCGTCTGCTGTTGCTGCAAGTCTCCGTGCTGCAGTGAATAAACATGCTGACCTGCTCTGAAGAAGACAGAGTCAGACACTGTCATGCAATCATAGGTTTTACATTAGAGACATTTGCTTTAGATTACACCCATCTTGATTTTAGTACTACCTCCTGATGGGTGCTCCTGGTACACACCTCCAAAGGGTTTGGATGGCAGCGGAAACAAACACACAACTCGGGATGAACGTTACACATCTTGTCATGTTTCTGTAGGTTCTTAAGATGAAAAACCTCATTTTTGACCTTTAATTTATTCTTGGATAAAAAAAGCCAACACTAAATTTTCATCCTCCTTCTCACAGCATCCCTCCATCTGTCTTCACTGTTCAGCTTCTCTGACTCACACTCCATTTAGACAAACCAATTCCCAACTAAAATAGAAACTAGGCCTCAAGTCAATTCATTATCACTTTTCTTTCAGACTTTCTCTCCCCTGCCACTGGCTCCCTTCAAGGCCAAAGCTCCTGGGAATTAACCTGGAGGCAAACTCATTTTCACTGAGGCTAGTCCAGACAATTCACATTACATATATCTGGGGGTTGGTTGTGGTTCTGAGCATGTGTAAAGAACATTTACTCTGGTCTGAAAGTTGTCTTGTGCAGTTTGCTGGGTTAACAGTAATGTTGAACATTTACAAGATGGGTGGTTTTATTATTTGTCTGAGGTCACTGAAGAGGATGATGTGAAAAATGCTGCGGTTAGATTTTTGATGTGTTTGCACGCTGTCTGCCAGTCTGTATCAGGAACCAAAACTATGACAATGGCTAAAACTGGAAGCAATACCACTTTGAAAGAAGGGCACCACACCCAAAACCTCTCATGCAAATTAGTCTATATGAAACATGACCTGTCCCTTTTAAAAATCTCTCTTTTGTAATATTATTTTAAAAATATACTTCTTGCTTTCCTATGTTACCTAACCTGTCTTGTGATCCAATGGAAGATTAGCTCAGGTTGCAAATCAATGTTCCAAGACACACCGTTGCTTGAAGTAGTTACATGAAGTAGCAGTGTTTGTATGTGTATATAATGCATATAAATAGATGCATTCATATAAATGGTCAGGCTTAGGCTGTTTTAAGCTGGAAGTAGATGTTTCAGGAAGTTAAATATCTCTGCAGACCTATGCAGGAAATAGTGTTAAGGCCCTACCATGGCTTCCATGTCTGCTTGGGCACAACACCATTTGTGAAACCCAAAATTTAGGTCTATGTGTACTGTCCACACTGCAAGCGTGCCAGGTATAAAACCACACACAGTCTGTGTTTTATCTTTGTCTTTATCTGTCCAGCAGCATGCAAAAACCATAAACTGGTGCTTATGGGTTCACAAAAGTGAGGATGCACATGCAACTATGCATCATGCCTAAATGCACGTCAAACACATTGACTAGTTGATTAAAATGCTGACAATAGGTTCAACATGGACACAAAGAAAAAATATCACACAGGTTGTACTGTACATAAACATTTAAGCAACATAGTCTGATTCATAACTCCTGATCCAAGAAGTGGTTCAAGAGCCTCTTGACATGAGAGAATTAATCAGGTGAATCATCCAAAAACTGAAAATGGTCAACTGTTTTAATGCTCACTAAATCCTCATTAATTTATCCTGCAAAAGACCAGAAATATGCTGGTTTCAAGCTCTTAAGTATCAGATTCATCAATTTTCTCTGTTTTACATACTTGTAAAGTGAATATTTTTGGGTTCTGGACAGTTGGTCAGACAGAACAAGAAGACAAGACCTGAAAATTAAAATATTATTATACATTATTATTATACACACAAGCACACATACAGTACAGGGCAGGTCTTTTGCACTGTTAAAGAGAGTATGGACCGGGAGGGACAAGAAAACACCCAGCTGACAGAATGGAAAAACAGTGTTCAGTGGTTTCACTAATCCAAAACGAGAAGTGGCAGAAAACAGGATCTTAAAATTAATGGGGGAAGAACTTTAAGGTTTTAGAGTTCAGAAGCAATTAAAGCAATCCTACACCTACAAACTTCCAGATCAAAGTGAAGGAGCAACTTTCCCCAGTAGCAACAGGAAATTATAACAAAGCAACCTAACCAAACAGATGCAGTGTGATTCAGTGCAACAAAATTAGTCCCACAAATTGTTGCCATATACAGTATTATTACCCCAAAAAATGTCTTGTAATCATGCAGCTTAGCAAGGATCTGCATAGTTTGTGAATAATAATTTTGTGATCCACATGATCTACTTGTAGAAAAAAAAGCTAAACTTAACAGTTACAACTTTCAAAATAAACAAACAGAGCTGTGTCAAATTAAAAGACTTGGATAATAGTTAATTAGACAGTTATTATTAATACTCACTATCCAATCTGTTGGCTCACAGCAGACAGAAGTGACATTTTGACTTAGTGCTCTGATCCAACAAACATGATGCAGGAAAGGAGAATCACTGGCAAATAAACAGAAAACACCCTCACACACAGCAAAACCCAGTCTTATGCAGACACATCCCACTCCAAAGCTGTTCATTGTTATTATCATAACATGCTCTGGTGACTGTGTCATCATTTACCCACAACACATTACTAAAACCAGAGCTACTGTACATTATTCACAGCAAAACTGGTGCATGCGGTTATGACAAGTCTCAAATGCAAGCATTCACAGATATTTCAACTTTTCTTTTCTCTCAGCAGCAGCAGCCTCTAACCATAACCTACTTTACAGGCAGCAGTGCCAGAAAATGGGGTCACGTCTGGGCTGCATTTGCCCTGCTGCATTTCAATGACCGGGTACATTGTAGTCAACAGCAGAGAAACCCCCCCCGCTTCGGGAAATGCAAACTCACACTGCTGGGATGTAATGCCACACACACAGACACTCACACATCCATATAATAATAAACACAGACAAGCACACACACCACACACATGCCGTTGTTACTCCAGCATTGCAAAGGGTAGAGCGATCACTGAGTACAATGGTGTTGCTTGAATGGGGTCAAACAATGGAGCTCTTTAGCAAATAAATCCAGCCAGATGATGAGTATCTCAGAAGGATGAATAGTTGGCTTCAGCCTCCTACACACTGACTCTTCTGGCCCTGACAATATGCATGAGTGCGCCGCCTGTTACTGCTGACTAACATATCAGTTATCAGCTTGGAAGCAGTAACTCATTAATATCCTGACAATTTCTGTGGTGCTTGCTAATTTACAAGCTCGCAGCATCTTGCACAGACACACATTGGCCATAAAATGCTAGAAAAATAAACAAAATAATTAGCATCATCCAACACTATTCGCACATTAAGACCTATACATTTAACATGATTTCTTCACATTTTTTCTGGATTGTCCGAAAAACACCACAAAATCTCAAAGTACACAGAATGTCCATTCAAGTGAACTTCTTGTGGGATTGTAGAGGAAATGGCGATATGGTGTGCAAATATTTCTAATAGGTTTCATAACTAATTCAGATCATACAGATTTATACTGTATGCAACTCCTTCCCTGATTGAACAAAAACAGTTATATATGAGCTTGTGAGATAATTTAGAAAATCATAAGGCTTGTTGTTCATTGTGGTGTTTGAACTGACACCATGGATAAAAATAAAATGATCAGTGTTCACAGCAAGGTTTGGGTCATTTGTAATCTTTTCTGCACTCTGGGATTATATCTGCCACAGAGGCCACTGAGTTAAGGTATCCGTTTGTGTGAGAACATGAGATTTTTAGCAACATGAAGAGTGCTAAAATTCTACCGAAAGAAAGAAATAAAATAACATTTGCTGTATATGCAATATAATAGGTCAATTCCAATGTTTTGTGTGTGTGTGTGTGTGTGTGTGTGTGTGTGTGTGTGTGTGTGTGTGTGTGTGTGTGTGTGTGTGTGTGTGTGTGTGTGTGTAGTTTTAGGTCAACACGGAATAAATAAGGGAAATTTCCCACTGAAATGCTCTGAAACTAGATAAGAAATGAATCGATTTGCCATCTTTAACATTAAAACATTGCACAGATTTAATTTTCAAAACCACTGATTTCTTTTTAACTCCTCCCCCCACAGATTTCTAAGATGTCCTAAATGTCATGTTTGCATAAAGCACTTTCCAGTTAGACAACAGCAGAACATAAAGACACAATCTAACAATCAATGAAAGTATAAAAACTACAAGCTTCCTTAAAGAAAGGAAAACACGCCCAACACACAGGAAACTGTTGCTACACAAATAGCCAATTCATAAAATTCTGTGGAAACTGGAGTACAGGGAACTTGCGCAAATTAACTTGCTGTACAGCGCAACAGTGTGTCACCCTAGACCCAGACATCTGACAGGAAAGTTTGGTGTAAGTAAGGATGACACAGACAAGAAACGCATTCAAAAAACATACTGATGTCATAGTGAGTTCCTCTGCAAAACCATGACTAACATGTATGGGCCTGAGGTGATGGGATAGAAGGGAGAACAGAATTATGTTCTTTAGGAAAGATGCAAAGGCTCCTCAGATCAACTCACCTTTGACGAGGCCCACAGACTAATGTGAGAGGGAGTCAGAGAGGAGAAAGGGTGGAAGTTATAAAAAACGAGAGAGAGATGGATAAAAATCCATCTCCCTGGACGTCTCCTCTCCTCTCCTCTTTGTCCCTGTTCCCTCCACACAGGTGTCTCCTTCTTTTTCTCTCTCTTTAAGAAAGATGACAAAATGAGATGACTGTGAAAGGGTGCCTGGTTACCCTGGTGACAGGTAATGAAGGCATAGCGTGATAAATCCAATTTACCATGGCACTCCGACTTATTCAAGGGGTACACGTGTAATGTGTTATGGTTTCATGTGTCTGATGGAGGACGACCATAATGTACCATACTGTAGTCCACCTCATGCATACTCATCCATGTAGATACACACACACAGGCTCACACACATGCTCCAGCTCCCTGCAATGCCTTTAATATCAATAAATCTGGAGATTGCAAAGTGAGTCTTGATGTGACTTTTCCAAAAGCTGGCACAGTACGGGAAAGTTAGCCTGTATCCAAATCTTAGGCCTGAGACTAGGCATAATGAACAAAACTGAAAGCTACAGCAAAACACAGGGCATTCAGTGCAAACTACTGACTGAAATCCCCCACGAACGCCTGAAGTCGTAGGAATTTAACCAGAAATTTAGTCTATGCAAAGAGAGGATCAGAATGTATGAACTTGCAAATGAGGGTAACCCTTTATTTTACAGTTCTGTAAATTCCAGTTTATTTCTAAAAAAAAATTCCTGGAAGTTTCCTGGAAGGAACCATCTACATAATATAATTTGGTACTTAATACAGGTACAATTAGAGAGTAACACAGCTGGCACACTTCCAATTATTTCCAAATGCTAAGCTAGCACACACACAAGGTTTTCTTCAGAGGACAGAAGGTGAACTACACATGCAAAGTGTTAAATGTGTCCATAGACAACCACCCAAGTCAGCATAAATGTGGAATGCCATTACATATAATTAATAAATAAACAGTAAACATTAACTGGGGTTTACACTGAGCAATTTCTTTCATGGAAATTCATCTGAAAGCCAATAATAAGGTCAACACAACTCAGTGGACTAAGAAAAGAAAAAAATCAGTCTTAGAACTTTGTCCCTATTTTTCTGTAATTATTAACAAACTACACTGTTCTTTGCAAGAAGCTTTCAAGACATTATTATGAAATAGCAGACCTGTAAAATAAAGCTTTACCCAAATGAGTGCTGAATTTCAAACCAATTCATTTTGCTCTTCCTATTTTCTTAGAGGCATCCACTCACATTATTCAGGCAAACCAAGTTCCACCTGGACAAATATGGAGCCTGTGACTGTTTAAGTATAAGGTCTGGTTTAGTGTGCAGAAGGAAGCAAGCATGGTAAGTTTAAAGAAAACAGTCAAAGTTAAGTTAATAGAAAGCCAAATGTAACAATGCAGGAGACCAACTGGCAGATGTACCTACTGTAAGCATATCGATATCTTTTTATCTTTATGTAGTTGTAAGTCCTGACTCTGCGGTACATTATGTTAAAGGATAATCCAGGCAGACGCTCCCCTGTTGGTGTGAAGCCTGCAGCTCTTTTTGTACTGTGACCAATTTCTATTTTTGTTCTCTCTCCCCATCTCTCCCTGCCGCTATTGTATTTTGTCTTTCTCTGTTCCACAATTGGATCCTTTTCACTCAACCATTCACATCTTTGCCATTCTGTCTCCATCCCAGAGTGCACAGAGGGCATCAGACAATGGCAGCGATACAGCTGCTGCACACCAGCTGTGCAGACTGGTACTGCAGAGATGGTAGTGTCCGTGTTGTGCCCTGCTGCTGCAGAGTACACCTCGAGATAGAGATAATAAGCATCTGAAGCACTAAACCAAATAAATCAGCAGACTATGGCCTTATCTGGTCAGTAGTCTCTGACCCTCTTTATCAAATTTAAGATAATGTACAGTACTTCATGAACAGATTATGACACAATGAGCCCCTGGGCATACACATGTAAAAGCCAAAATACCCTCCCACCCACACAGAAGGGAGATGCCCAGACTGAAAAAGACCTTTAAAAAGATCTTAAACATGCACTTGATACCTACTGTACATATAGAAAAATCACATAATTAGGCAGAAGCTAATATCTAAGGCAAAAGAAATGTACAAAGATAATAGAAAAGACTATACTGAGATGCAATATGTCCTCAAAGAGGCACAAAGCATCTGCAAAGAGATGCTAAAAGCATGTTTAAGATCTTTTTAATAGGATTCTCATTTTAAAACAAGTCAGTTGGAAACATCAAAAGTCAGCCAGATACAGCACTTTCAAACTCCTCAGGCTAACATTAGCTTAATGACCTTGCTAGCTACAGCTGATAACTAGTAACTGGTAGCAACAGTTGTCATTTCAGCCAACAGTGCACTTCTAATTAAGAACCAGTTGTTTTGGTTTCAACCAAATCCCCCCGTTGTAACTCCAAACTGCATTTTTCTGTACAAGAAGTTGCATCAGTAACAAAATAAGACACAGCTTAAAGTGAAGGTCTGAACAGTAAACCCCAGAGTTTATGAAGGTGCCCTCATTTACATGCTACAGCCATCAAATTGCCCTCATGACTGAGCAGATTTCTCCCCACAGCTTTGACCAGTTCATTAGATATTACATAATCTTGAAGTATTTTCAACAAAGACCTATTTCCCTGGTAGGGAGATCCAGAAACCAGATGAGGAGGGTTGCAGCAGGGTGGGGCAACAGGGTGGCAAGAACTCTGAAAACCACAGTTTCCTTTCCCATGCCTCCCAGCACATTAGCATGTCCTCCAGTTTACATTACAGCCAACACCTTCTGACTGCAAAATGGGGAAGTCAGCTTTCAAAACCAGAAAGACAAAGCAGCTGATGCAAGATGTTCTAGGTGGCCAATATTACCCGCAGTTATGACCTGCACTTATGTTGTTTGAGCTGTAAAACATGTTGCATTAATCCTATAGACAACAGGTAAGTACAGTCAGTCACAAGCATCTGGATTCAATAGATAAAGTGAGCAGGCAGAGGTGGCATTCCTTTATAGATTTAAACAAGCCAAGCAGACAGGAAGGCAGGATATAACAACACAGCTTCTGAGAAACAGGGTGGAGACAAGGAAGAAAGGTTGGGCAACAGTGTGTAAAATAACATTAAGAGCCTAATACAGATGTATTTCTCTGACAGTACAACAGACTACACATGTGCCACACTAGCCACAAAAGATTGTCACTGTTAGGAAGTGCGCAAAGGGTTTAGTCAGAGTCTGGAGATGACAGAAGTGGTCACCTTAAGTGTTGCACATGTAACCAATAGTCAGAGAAACAGGGACAGTGGGAGCACAGCTGGAAACTGTAGTGACAGCTCATCATCATACATGAAGGAATCTAAAAATATATAGATCTCTTTATCTCTGTATGTGTATGTATAGGTGTATGTTTGCCATTTGGCTTTGTATCAGTCAAGTCCAGAATGATGACATCTGCAGTGACTACACATCTATTCTTGTCCCTGGAAATCAAAATGTGTTAGTTATGCCAACCATGTACAGTAAGACCTACATACTACATCTACATTTTTATCAGTGTGACTAGATTTTTTTGGTAGTTTGTTTGTGTGTTTGTTTTTTGTCCTCATGCCCTGCGACCACCTTCCCTTCCCCCTGCGTCTCCTCTCTTCTATTCTCTCTAACCACAGTTCTAATGTACTCTCTCAGAAAATCTTCCCACTCCATAGCAACATGCCTCCTCACTACTGTAGCCTCTGCTGCCACTGATGCAGGAGGCGGTGTTGGGATGTAAAACTACATCAGAGGAGATTACATATTGCCTGTATATGTGTGTGTGTGTGTTTGAATGTGGCTGCAATATGATAGCAACTCTAATACAAGTTTCAGTGCTTATGCTACAATATGATACCAACTCTAATACAAGTTTCAGTGCTTATATTACAATAATGCATTTCTAAATATATTCACGCTGTTGAATATAAGCATTTTTTATTGCAAGAGGAACTCCAGAAATTTGGTTTTGCACTTCAACAACATAGAGACAAAAGGTTCAAGGTTCAAGGATTTTATTGTCAATTCACCATATGTGAAGGACATACAGAAAATTGAAATACTGTTTCTCTCTCACCTAGTAAAAAGAAGGATGGTCAAAATCAAACCGGTAAAACCAAGATAGCCTGACTTCATTCCCTTTATTGGCCAAGATCCAAACATGCTCAACCCTATTTTTCACAAATGCAACTAAAAGTAGCTACGTTTGGTTATCCAACGCTATGGTAAATGCCCATATTTTCTAAATTCCCTGCCTCCAGGTGGTCTTTTTAAACACTGTAGTCTTCAAGCCTGACCTGCCTTCACCCTCAGTGACATCACTATGACATCATCAGGGATGATGTCATAGTGATGCCACTATGTCACTTTATTACGTTTTTCAGGTTTTAGAAAGCTCAGCCAGAGCCAAAGATGACATTATACAACACTTTTTACATGTTGAGTGGTACACCAAATGATGAGTAAAACACAATAAAGGATCCTTATCTTGAAAGACACTCAAAAAATACTGAAAATACTGTGACTCAAGACTGAAGCGCGATTGAGTGAACAAGACCAAAGAAAATGATGTCAGCTCTTTGAGACTTTATGCTAAGCACACAGTTCATAAAGTATTGAGATTTTACACCCAGTCCTATTTATCACAGGAAATATATTCCAATTGTATTAAAAGAAATGTACTTCAGCTGAGTGAGAGTAACATAGAGACTCTCTCACAGCCTTGATGAGTCAAATCAAGGCCTTTTTTCCGGTTCATCAGCATTTGAATGCTTTTTCTCATGGTGAAGTCAGCATAAGTTTCACTAAAGCCAGCATCCCTCTGTTGCATGCGCACACACACAATTATCTTAGTCTGGCATCCTTCTGAGGGCAATGGACACTCTATAAAGCCACATCCTGGCCTCCATGAAAACTCAGGGGTTCTACTGAGCAGCACAAAGAAGAAACTGGCAACCCGGTCCAAATCCAGTGACATGGGAACCATGAGCTCATGAGCTAGTGCTGCCATATACCCACAGAATGCCAAATCTTCCAGCCTTGGCCTTGAGACACTGAAACTGGCATAAAGTCAGGCCAATCAGCCTTATGCTATTCTGCAAGAACTTTTCAACCGTGTCTCAATGGAAAGATGAGAATGATTACATGGGAATTTTTGTTGTTGTCTGTGCTTGTGTGTTTGGGCTCTGACAGCAACATCTCTGATGGCCTGACAGTTACTAAATGATGATCTGGCAACAACATTATAAATCCTGGGCTGGGAACCTCAATGCAATCTGAGAGGAAGAAAGCAAAGCCAGTAGATATCAAGAAAACAAAAAGGATATTAGATCAAGTTCTTTTATATAATATCCAATTTTGAACACAAAGATCTGTGAAAGATTTCCTCAGGTTAATTATTCTGCACAGCATCAGAGCACCTTCATGTATGTGTTTTCCAAGTATATTGTAAGTATATATATCAGGGAAAATAAAATTAAAAACTGAACTGTTTACTGCATTTTGTTCTTCACAGCACAATTTGGATCCTTTTCCTGCTTTTGACTGTACTGTGTTTTTCAGTTATACGTTGCTTTCAATGTTTTCTTTCTTATAAACACTGGAGTTTATGAGTCATCACAAGTGAGGATTAGAGAACACAACAGCCAGAGGACAAGGTCAGTCTGAACTTTTCTTTCATTGCCTCTGGATTCTAACAGCAGCAGCAACAATAACAACATGATACTTCATCAATTCTGCTGGCTCTTTTTATTACAGAGAGAGGTCAGAGGTCCAACTCAATCAGTAAAGCACCCATAGGGCTTGCCGGTATCAGTGTCTTGCTCAGTGGCAAGTCAGTAGTGTGCGACTGTTGGAACGCTTGATTTTCATCTCCCCCAACATTACATGCATTTTGAACAAACAGTTTATATGCTAATTTTTTAGTGAAAGCACTCAGGCAAACTAACAAAACAGACTAGACAGCACTCAGAGAGCATAAACCTCTGCTAAGGCAGCTCACTGTCCCCATGATGCTATTTCCTCTAATAGCAATATTCCCATGATTGTTTCTGTTAAGCCTCTAAGTGTGAACATTCTGGATGAGCAGATCCAAAAGATTACTTGGATCAAGGCCAGACTTTGGTGTAGGGTAGAACATATGTCGACCTTATTTTGAAGAGTAGGGCATGGTGGCCAAGTGGTAAGGCATTGGCCTTGTAAAACACAGCTCATGGGTTCAAACCCCATCCATGCCTCTCTAATGATTTAGCAGTTTACAGGTTTCTTCGAGTTATATGAATTACACAAAAATAATGTGAAGTTGCACAAAGGAAAAACATTTATTGTCTGCATTGGAATGATAAATGTCCCTATTCTGTCACTGCACAGTTTGAAAATGATATGAATCATATGCAATGGACTTTGTGTACACAACTATGTTAGACATCAGTCTCTAAAAAACTTTCATGCCTCCAGTAGAGTCCAAAGACTTATAGAATCAATGCCAAAGTGTACTGAAACTGAAAAGTGTTGAGAAACACTTTATGTTGGGTTTTCTTGACATTTGTCAGTCATATAAATAAAGATTGCTTAAAAAATCCTACATTATTTTATTTAATATATTATTTTTGGATTTATGAATTAACAAGTCTTTTCTGGTATTGTAACTATGACTGAACACACAAAATGACAATGACACCTAGAAACTTCAGTAGTGATTTCCAGCATCCCAGAGTCACCCATCTGTTTACCTGCACCCACCCATTCAACACAACCATCTACAACAGTTTACTCCAGTATCGCCAGTCACCAGCATGCTAACCAACTACAACCAGCTAACTCCCTGTCAAACTATAGAGCATGTTGCTATACCATGTTGCCAAGTAGTCACCCTCACCTAACTCTGCACCTAACACTACACTCTTAATTACCTAACTACCCTGCAAAGCTAATTAGCATGCTAACCATAGGCTAAGCCAACCAGCATGTTGTCTGAGCCACCATGTAGGAAACCAGCAATATTCAGCTCAGTGGTAACCCACCAGCCAAACCTCCTTACTCGTCTCATCTTGACAAGCTGCACACCATATATTGATACTTATAAAACATCTCTTTGCCCCAGTCACTTACCTTTCATCAAACCAACAGTCATTGTTTGGACCTAGCTGTAGTACTGGTGTTTGCTACCTTGTTGAGATATGCTACCCTAACCACACTGTGAATGGTAAGTAGCGTGTCTAGAGAGGTAGCAAAATTTGACAGAACACTGGCAATGTTTTACCCTGCCTGCTTTAGGCTCAGTCCTCTTATCCCCAACTCAGTTAACAGAGACAAGACTGGTCTGCCAATAAAACTAGTACAGCCTTCCTCCACTAGGTGGATCTTAGGTTTTCAGCAACACTCTCATGCTGATATAAACCTTTTCCTCTTATGGGACATTTCTTCTCCATCTTCATATGTTAGATTAGTGGTGGTAGCTGAAAAATTATGAATTTTCCCAAATCTGCTCTCGTTTGCCAGTGATTTGTTTTGCATTGAATGATTTTACCTGTAAGCGTTTTCTCTCAGTGGCTGCTGCTACATACAGTACATAAGCCTTTGGCTATGTCTCCAGGTGTATTGCCCTTGAGACATGTTTGTTTTACACCTGGACTGAAAGTGTCAAAGTGAAATTACACCTGAACACCCCATTCTCTAGTCTTAACCTATAGTACCTTTAAACTGACTGAACATAGCCATGCTTTTACCTCCTACTCTCACCAAAGCAAAGAGTAAGTCATCAGTTTGACTCAGCCTTATATCTACTTTGGATCTGCTTAGGTTAAGCTGCCATGTCTGCCACCACTGGCTTAATAGGCAGTATCATCTGAATGCTATGGCCCACTCAGTAGCCGAGCCATTATCTCTATTTATCTAGCTACACTAGTGCTACTAGTAGTTACCAGTTATTCAGAAAATTACTGAGCTTATAAGCACCATTATCAATGAAAGTCATGCTGTCAAACAGATGGAAATGAGCTGCAGCAGTAACAAACAATTATAACATGCACCCTTCTACTTTGGGAAATGCAGGCAGTGTTTTATTTTGTTCTTTCCTCCCTCTGTCTCTCACTCTCCTTCTCTTTCTCTCTTTCCATTAGCCGGTCTCTGTGTTCATAAGCAACCCACGCAGCAGCCCTGCTTGTTGACTTTATTGTGCAAAATCACAGAGAAAGAGCCAACATGATTCCACAGTCATGTGCCCTGAAAGCTTGTGAATTGAATTCTTTTCTTGGTGATGCGAGGGATGGGAAAATGTGTGGATAAGCAGGAGAGAAAGGAGAAAGAGGGTGGAAAAATAATTGCGTGTCAGAAATAAAAAGGAGAAAAAAAGAAGGGAACAGAGCAGGAGTGCATGAGCAGCGAAAGACATGCAAAGAATCATTTCCAGCTCCAACTGACAACTGCTGAGGCAATATGTAATCTCCTCTGATGTAGTTTTACATCCCAACACCGCCTCCTGCATCAGTGGCAGCAGAGGCTACAGTAGTGAGGAGGCGCGTTGCTATGGAGTGGGAATATTTTAAGAGAGAGTCCATTAGAACTGTGGTTAGAGAGAATAGAAGAGAGGAGGCAGGGAGGGGGATAAAGAAAATCTGAAGCAAGGGAGAGGAGAAGCAGGGGGCAAGGGAAGGAGGTCGCAGGGCATGACGACAATAAATGAGAAGAGGGGAGATAGACTGAAGGACAGAGGAGAGTAAGAATGCAATAAAGCAAATGCAAGGAGGGCAGAGGTGAGGGACAGAGAGGTAGTAGGAGAGGTGACAACGAAATCAAGGAGAAATGTGCATGAGCCAGACAGGTCAAAGGAACAGTCTGTTAAAAGGTTTTATTTAAATCACCTCCATTAGTGTTAAAGCAAAAAAAAAACAAACCCCAAAACCCAAAAAACAATTTATTTTTTCATCCTCTGTATTATTCATAAAATCAGTCGGCTGATCATGTGAGTAGTGACAGTGCCAGAAAAAGGAAGAATAAATTGCATCTTCAGAGGAGGAAGAGAGCAGTTTTCATCATAAACCCAATGAGTGGAAAAGAAATGTCACAGTTTTGCTTCACTTCCCTCTAAGTACAGTGCAGGGATGTTCTGTACAGAATGTGCGTACTGAATGTTTATGGTGAGTCACAGGGAAGACAGTCCATGGCATTAACAAACTGTGGAGGACCCCTACTGGTGATTACTGGGAACATGAAGGTTCAGTCAGAAACACCAATGACATACAGTCTTAGAAAAAATAGTTTTTATTGAATGATTATTATTTCAGTCAGAAATCATTATCATGGGTATGGTGGCCAAGTGGTAAGGCATGTAAACCAAAGATCTTGGGTTCAATCCCCATCCATCCCTCAAAACTGTAGCTTCACTGGTTGTAATTAATGTGCCAATGGCTTTGGAGTCTAATTGCATGTGTTGCAAGGAGACATACAAGAATAACAAAGATCATGGGTTCAATCCCCATCTATGCCTTTTAACTGTAGCCTCACTTGTCTTTATTAGCTACGGTAATTTGAAATCTATTTACCACTGTTAGACACACAGGAATACCATGGCTCTACAGCATTTTCAACTACTTTACCTATGATTAAACACACGGGAAGACAAACTAGCATGAGTTGAGCATGAAAACAAAGCAGCCGGTCTTGTTTGTAATACACCATAATGTTACAAAGATTGACAAAATTAAAATATGCCCACCACCAAAAACGAGAGTGGACTGCAGCCTAGCAGTTACACAACCAGAAGAGTGATCATCTGCAATCTGTGTGACAGATTATGGCTGCCTCCTCCTCCCACTGCAGACAAAGGTTTTAGAAAAACTCTCACCTGGCAAAAGGCTGTGCTCAATCAGGACAAAAACCTCATGCCACAACAATAGTTTATTTCTGACTGCTGTTGGTCTCATTAACAGGGCCTTGGTTTCCTACTGACACTTTGTCATGTTAACCATTTTTTATATTGTGTTTCTCCACATAGCTCATTACCTGCACATTCATTAATTTATTCAATTGTGTCTTAAGACACTTCTATTTAGAAAATAGCATTTCTGTGTGCGCTCAGGAGAGCAATGCTAGTTGTTGAATCCTTTTAACTCAGCATCATTCAGGTATAAGCCAATGTGCACTCAGTGTTAATGGATCCATACATCTAACGCACCACAGTGCTAACATATGCACTTACATGTTCTTTCCATATGCAGAGAAGAACATAGCTTTCTTTTACCTCATGACATTGTAGTTTATAAGCAACATTACCAAATAGAACACTACTAAACCCACCTGGCACAGCCACAAGTGTTGTAATCCATTCCTTCTAAAATCTGATCCTACACAATCAACACAGATGTTGTTTCAATTCACTGATCAAGTCTGATCAGATAGACTGCAGTGTCAACTGACCATCGTCTGTGTGTCAGAGCCAAAACCTATTGCTGATGAAGTAGGAGGTGCAAGAGTGAGTCCATCAGACATTTCCCAGCATGGATGGATTACTGAACAGGCCTATCAGGTACAGGCCTGGGAACCTAAAGACCACAGAATTGTGAAGGGACTTCATTATTCTGTTGGAAAGTCAATCAAATAAAGCAAGTCCAAAATCCACAAAACAGGAAAAAAAAATACATGCACAAAGATAAAAAAAAAAACTAAAAAAAGAGACAGTAAAATGACCCAAAACTGTAAAATGACTACAAAATATGCAAACCAACCAACACAGAGACAAAGCAACTACAACGAGATACAAAACTGACACGGAATGAAAAGAGATGGAAAATGACCAAAAAAATGCAAAATTCTAAAAACAGGTTCAAAACAACTACAAGAAGCCACAAATTGACTACAAATCACATGCTTGCTCAAGTATAGGAGAGATAGAGGCCTTTTCCACGTCTACGCCCAGGGGCCTATTGTCTCATGATCCAGCTGTCTCCCAGTAACACAATACTTACTATTACAACTACTTTCTTTGAACGTCATATGGTCAATTTCACATTTTTTTTGACTGATCCAGTAAATGTTTACTAACCACGTGTGATCTCTCATTTGTAAATATGAATTTCTAGTTGAACAATGTGTCCACATTTTATGATGAACGCAGACAGGAGCCATGAGAGTTTACATCAGTAATCTGTTTAAAACCTGGTAGATAATTTTACATCACATTTGAAGCATTACCAATACAATGTCTTGTTCAACATCTGTGTTATCTGACATCTAATCCACTGTGGGAGATGCAAGTGGTGCCTGCTTGCACATTACTAATTTAAAACACAAACACTCAAGACTTGTATAATAATATAGACATGCTTTAAAAACATCAAGAACCATTAGAAACAGTAGATCAAAATGTGTCTGTTATCCACAGCATGAAGCGAGTTAATGTGTGGGAGCAGCAGTTCCCTCGACAAGACAGTGATGACTTCACTGGAAGCTTCTTGAGTTCACAGCAGCACTTAATTAGAAGCAGAGACACAGCACATCGAAGCACACACAAAAAAAAGAGGGTAGAGAAAAGCCACCAGGGTGCTCCTCAGTTGTTCACATGAAGATAAAATAAGATGCCCGCTAATATACTCACTCAAGCCAATCACTTGGTCTACTTACGGTTGAACTCCCTCCGGTGGACATGAGGCTTCCGGGCTCTGTTTCGTACCCAGTTTAGGCTTCGAGGTAGTTCCATGATGCCAAGCAGGTGCCACCGTGCAACAGCCACTCACCCATTCAAGAACAGCACCCTGGTTCTTCAGCCCATCCCCAGGACAGATACTCCCTCCAGAGCATCGGTGGTGCCTATCTAGCAGAGCCTAGATTTTTCTAAAGGTAATACTTCGCTTTGTCTACAGTCTGTCCTCAGCTCCAGAGCAGTTAATGTAGCTGCTGTTGTGCTCGGCTACATTTCCCCTCCACTGCTTTATGTTTTATGCATGAATCTGTGGAACCCAACTCCCTTCTTCCTAAGGAGGGAGAGACTCGGGCCTCTCCCCAGGAATGAGCACCTATAGACCAACAGCCTCTGAAGGGCAGAGTGCACACCCCGGTGAAATGTGATGCCTTTGCACCGAGCCTCCGGGGAGGCAAGGCGGACGGATGGACTCAGCCAGCCACCTGAGGAGCCAGTCAGAGACGCCATGAACAGTTACAAAGTACACTATATCAAGTGCTCATTAAAGTATTTTAATGACAATCAGCAGCAGACTTCAGTCTAACTTTGAGCTCACCATATCCAGTTTTCTTGAAGCATTATCCTAAATTTAATGTTAGAAACAAATCACAAAAATAGGAGTATAGAAAGCGTACCCTGAACTTATATTCAAAGACAAAAAGACATTTGTGACTCTCTCTCTTTATGGTAGGTAGTTACATGCACCGCCTCACTAAGGTTCCTTCCTCATGCTATTCTTATTGGTAAAATCATTTTACTGTGTGCAATAGGCTACTGATAGAGCCTGTTCAGGTAGTTACAGTGCCTTGCGAAAGTATTCGGCCCCCTTGAACTTTGCGACCTTTTGCCACATTTCAGGCTTCAAACATAAAGATATAAAACTATAATTTTTTGTGAAGAATCAACAACAAGTGGGACACAATCATGAAGTGGAACGAAATTTATTGGATATTTCAAACTTTTTTAACAAATAAAAAACTGAAAAATTGGGCGTGCAAAATTATTCAGCCCCCTTAAGTTAATACTTTGTAGCGCCACCTTTTGCTGCGATTACAGCTGTAAGTCGCTTGGGGTATGTCTCTATCAGTTTTGCACATCGAGAGACTGAAATTTTTGCCCATGCCTCCTTGCAAAACAGCTCGAGCTCAGTGAGATTGGATGGAGAGCGTTTGTGAACAGCAGTTTTCAGTTCTTTCCACAAATTCTCGATTGGATTCAGGTCTGGACTTTGACATAGCCATTCTAACACCTGGATATGTTTATTTGTGAACCATTCCAATGTAGATTTTGCTTTATGTTTTGGATCATTGGCTTGTTGGAAGACAAATCTCCGTCCCAGTCTCAGGTCTTTTGCAGACTCCATCAGGTTTCCTTCCAGAATGGTCCTGTATTTGGCTCCATCCATCTTCCCATCAATTTTAACCATCTTCCCTGTCCCTGCTAAAGAAAAGCAGGCCCAAACCATGATGCTGCCACCACCATGTTTGACAGTGGGGATGGTGTGTTCAGGGTGATGAGCTGTGTTGCTTTTACGCCAAACATAACGTTTTGCATTGTTGCCAAAAAGTTCAATTTTGGTTTCATCTGACCAGAGCACCTTCTTCCACATGTTTGGTGTGTCTCCCAGGTGGCTTGTGGCAAACTTTAAACGACACTTTTTATGGATATCTTTAAGAAATGGCTTTCTTCTTGCCACTCTTCCATAAAGGCCAGATTTGTGCAGTATACGACTGATTGTTGTCCTATGGACAGAGTCTCCCACCTCAGCTGTAGATCTCTGCAGTTCATCCAGAGTGATCATGGGCCTCTTGGCCAAGTCAAAGTCCAGACCTGAATCCAATCGAGAATCTGTGGGAAGAACTGAAAACTGCTGTTCACAAACGCTCTCCATCCAATCTCACTGAGCTCGAGCTGTTTTGCAAGGCGGAATGGGCAAAAATTTCAGTCTCTTGATGTGCAAAACTGTTAGAGACATACCCCAAGCGACTTACAGCTGTAATCGCAGCAAAAGGTGGCGCTACAAAGTATTAACTTAAGGGGGCTGAATAATTTTGCACGCCCAATTTTTCAGTTTTTTATTTGTTAAAAAAGTTTGAAATATCCAATAAATTTCGTTCCACTTCATGATTGTGTCCCACTTGTTGTTGATTCTTCACAAAAAAATTACAGTTTTATATCTTTATGTTTGAAGCCTGAAATGTGGCAAAAGGTCGCAAAGTTCAAGGGGGCCGAATACTTTCGCAAGGCACTGTATATGGGTTCACAATATGAATTAAACAAAACTAACAAATCGAAATGAGTCTTGCTGAGAATACTGCATTATGTGCATACATAGGGTTTAGGGAAAATGTGTATTAGAGTAAAAACCCTTAAGTCATCACAAGGTTTCCCAAATCTCTAAATCTTTGACAGCTACTTAGCTGGATAGACATTTCATAAAAATTCAATGTGTGATGATGTGATTTAAGCAATATTTTATATTTAGATTCACTAACTGCTTTGTTTATAAAAACAGTCAAATATTCAAACGTCAGCCCAAAACCCAAAGACATTTATCCTGCTGTGATACAGGACAAAGCAGCAAATCCTATGGTTTACAAAGCTGAAATGAAACTAGTTACTGTCTGAAAGTTAATCCAGTTACTGTAGCTTTTCATTTTCTCAGTCAACAAACTGAAGTTCCAGCTCAAAGCTGATTGGATGTAGCATTTCTGTAAAGAAAATTGGGCAAAAACAGCACACTGAGCTGTGACTGACAGCTTTGGTGCTGTTTGAAGTAACTGATTTACATAAACACACGTATCTCAAGCAAAATGTAAATGAACTTCAACCGATGCAGCTTTGACAGGGTGAAGTGCTCGTGTGTGCTGCTCACTGCAACCCCACACTCAATACATTCAAGGTTCAAAAAGACAAGGATAAGACAAATACACAGTGTTTGCAATGTATAATCTGTACTTGCCTTTATTCAAATAAGAGAGCTCTCCTGACCCAGTTTGGACAAATAACACATGCAGCATAAAAAAATTATATATATATATATCATCTT
>NW_018127914.1:86314-90796 GCF_001952655.1 Monopterus albus
AGAATGTAATAAACAGCAAACAAGGCAAAGACAATTCTACGAATACCTGAAACATTGTACCGCACAACCCAACCACTCACATTTGGTAACCAGTGAAACCTAACAAATACACATTATACTCCAACACTCAAATCCGGCGTTTCCTGTCCAACATTAGATGGAAATAGATTTACATATTAACCATGTTTACTGCAGTTGATAGTTTCCTTCCCAACACAGACACACAGCTGGCTGGTGTCATTTAAATGACTGGCCCATTAGAAGGCAAAGTTAAACATCTGTGTGCGCCTGTTGGCTGGCGCTGTGAAAGTGCTTGTCAACACTAAATATGGTTCGGATTCATTTTTTTTCCAGCTGATAGTCAACTACAACATTTAGCTAATGAAGCTGCTTCAGCTAGAAAAAAAAAAAAAAAAAAAAAAAAAAAAAAAAAAAAAAAAAAAAAAATCACAACCTGAAAAGCTTTTGATAAACCCTATAGTTGTGTCTATATGATTGTGCGCAGACACTGTAGACAAAAACTACATAACACTATCAAAAACAGACCAGGCCCTTTGTAGCTCACTCTCACAGAAGGCACATACAGTTTAAAAGGACTACAGTACAACGGAAACAGAGTTGAACTCATGTCTCCCTGTAGTTCAACATACACCCAGCTATTATTTCTCAAAAGGTATGCAGAGAGACTGCTATAAACTCACTACACTGAGCACAACATTGGCCGAACTATCAGCACGGCTGAGGCCTTTGGTTACACAATGAAAACACAGTCTAAGTTGGTGAAATATTCAAAGGCAACAATAGATTAAATATCACAGTAGTGGGTAAAAAGACGAGAATCAACGTCAGAACATCAGCACATGTACCTACAAAGTCTCAAAAGGGCACAACAGGGACATTTGCCTAATCCAAGATACAATAACAGTAGCACACGAGTTTAAACGTTTAAAATCTCATTCATGTCCGTGATACACAAGTTAACTTCCTCTCAGTGTGTTTGTAAATGGCAAAAAAAAAACAACAAAAAAAACATACTGACAGCTGACAATAGCGTGAATGAAACACAGAAGTTGCAGTGACTTTGTGCATTGATAGCTGCTACTACTAGGAGGCACCAGGAATCAAATATATGCATTCACAACATTTGGCTGAGAGAAGAAACATTTCATGTGTGTTGCTCGGATGGAACAACAGCAGGATGCACCGAGAGGAATGTATGATGATGCATTATTGCCGCTCCTTCTGGAAAACCGTTCAGACACACACATCACAATCAGCTTGCACTCTAAAATAACCCCCCCCCCCATCTGATGTTAATGTAACCTTAGCAAAACATTCACAGACTGGTCACGAGAGGATCCTAGCTCTGCTGTCAAGTGTTTGCCCAAACCAGTAATTTCCAACACTATATTAGATGGCAAATCAAATTTCTAATCAATGCTTGTGAATCATTAGGTAATTATTCATCTACAGGCATGTAGATATTTTTCCAATGATGACAAATTGTCTGTTTGGCTGAACTGCAGTAACATTTCTACACATTCAGAGGCTGCACTTGCTCACTCCATTTACTGTATACCAGTGGAAAGAATGCATCACTTGTAATGAACTTTTTCAACTCCACCTGTATACAGATACACCTGCCTCATGTCTACAAATAAATAAATCAAAAGCATATCTGCTGAGTCGGCCCCTTCTGGATTGGGCTGAGGGTCAGTTTATTTGTGTGTGAGTTGCAGTTTATGTGGAAGGAACTGCACAATCAGCACTGCATGTGTGCCAACATTTGAACTAGTGTCCATCATCTGTACCGTGGTGTTTGATGAAGGGTTATATACAAAACCTCAATTCATTCTAAAAATAAAATTCTACTGTTTTTCATATTGCTGGTGTATGAGGGGGAGAAGACGAGGTGTGATGAACTAATCTGTCCAGTTTCTCTGTCCTCTTCCTTTAATCAATCAAGCCTTACTCATGCGAATCTCCCATACTCTCCAGTTCAGTTTCCTTTGTCCATCCCCTTCACATGTCTCCATAATATGTGTCACTACAGTCCTTTGTGGTTCCATCATTCCATCTTGTCAGGGTCTATGTTGTCCAGATCAATATCAGGCGAGGTCACACAGCACATGCACAGTTTCTGGGTGTACAGACAGATCTTATCTGAAGTGAGAGGAAAGAAAGAAAAAAATAGAGTTGCACTCAAGAGATCATCTTAAAAACTGGAGAAAAATACAGGCAAACATTTTTAAAAGTTACTGGTGTTGGTTTAGCACAAAACTAGTAGTATTAGGACGAGGTACTCCTCAGCTAAAGCTGTTTTAATCTGACAAATTCCACACACTGCACTATAGAAATCTACCAGAGTATGTGGGCTCTATAGCACACTTGACTTTGAAACAGTAATCCCCAATCACTCCTCAGTTCTTAACACCAAGATATTTAACATGTATCTATGGTAGCTGGTCTATATGAAATTTATTAATATTAATAGTAATTAACTTTTTTAAAAATAATCCCCATTACCATCACAGACAAACTCTACACCTTAAACATTTCAATGGGCCAGAATATCTTTGGATACTGGCCTATTGCAGATGTTAGCTGATAATAAGAAAGTGCAGTAAAGAGCTGCATTTGAGGTAATTTAGAACAATTTCAATACTACTTTAGATCATATTTAGGCAATTTATTGTTGCTAGAGGGGTTACACCTTTAAAAACAACAACCACCACCCACCAAAGAAAAAACAAAAAAAACTTCACCCTCCATTATGTTAATGAGGAAGTTACCTTATATGTATTATTTCCATAGATGTGACCTATAAAATGCTATTTGTGCATTAAGTAAATTGTAACCCACAGAAAATCAGGCATGTTGGTTCCCATGGGTCTGCAAATGGTTTAAGGTTCATGAATCCTGTAATATCCCTCTAAAATTAAAAGTGAAAATTTTATAGCAAAAATTGTTTTGAAAGTTATCTCCAAAGATTATAAAAAGTGAGTTGTTATGCCTCCATAAACAACCCTAACCGCTACGCTGACAGATCCACTGCTATCAGATGCAACCCGTCATCATTTGAAGCTTCTTACTGAGTATTTTGCTGAGGATGGCTGGTCTGGACCTGTGTGGCAAGCGGACACAAATGAAGTAGACTGGTACACCAGACAGCGCCACAGCAATTCCCACTAAAGAGTTGATGGTATCACTGTAGAGGGGCACAACCACCAGGAATATGCTGCAGATACAGTAGACAATTGGGAAGAACAAAGACAGCTGCAGGAAGTGGAGAGAAGAAAAGGACACAAACAAAATTATAAAACTATTACAAAATTTAAAAAGGTAAAGAAGGATGGGGGCAGCAAAAGATTGGGGAGAAACTAGGAAGATTAAAACTGTTACAGTAACAAAAACAAAATTAGTTTAAACCACATCCCTCTGATGGTGTGATTATGGCATCAGCCATAAATCACTCAGACAGTTTGAAGTGCATTCAGTTTTATGGTTAGTAATGAAACTGAATAATTCAAGGTATCAGATTCAAAACATCATGGGCTCTTAACTAAAGCTATTGCTCAGGCCTACAGGTACTGTACTGGAGGTACTGTTGATGGGGCAACAAATGTCAATAAAGGTGTAAAGCACTTAAAAGAACATAGCTAGCACTCTGCCACTATTTAGCTTCCTATTCAACCACAGCATCTTATGAGGGTTGTGTGTGACATGATGAAAAATTTCTCTTAGATGATGCATCATATTTTTCTGGGTTTCCAGGTGTCTTGACTGAAGACTGTCCTTCCAAACAGGAAAATTTCCCAATTGTATGAAAACAGCAAAGGTTATTCCGTTATATAAATGTGGAGATAGGCATAATATTACAAATTATAGACCAATTTCTTTATTATCGCAATTCTCTAAAATCTTAGAAAAACTCTTTAATGCTAGATTAGATAAATTTTTGGACAAACATAAAATTTTAACTGAAAAGCAGTATGGTTTTAGATCTAATAGATCTACAGCGCTTGCAATTACTGAATTTGTAGAAGGTGTTACCAGTGCCTGGGACAACAAGAAACAAACATTGGGGATTTTTATTGATTTTCAAAAGGCCTTTGGCACTATTCATTTTGAAATTTTACTTGATAAATTGGAAAGGTATGGTATTAGAGGTTTGGTGCTGAAATGGATAAAAAGTTATTTGTCCAATAGACAGCAATTTGTAAGTCTGGGTGGGCATCAATCTGATTTTTTGGATATAGTATGTGGGGTCCCACAGGGGTCGGTTTTGGGCCCTAAACTTTTCATATTGTATATAAACGATATGTGTTATGTTTCTGAATTATTGAACTTTGTATTATATGCTGATGATACTACTATTGGCTAGAGTTAAAAATATCGTGGATTGGAAGTCACTCCATATTCTTTACTGTTCCATGTTTGTACCTTATTTGGACTATTGTGTTGAGTGTTGGGGTAATACAT
>NW_018127914.1:90811-99235 GCF_001952655.1 Monopterus albus
CTAAATTTAAAAACTCAGGTTATACGTACAACTAGGAAAAGTTTTTGTATATCTGTGAGTGGTGTAAAATTATGGAATAGATTGGGTGATGATTTAAAACAATGTACAAGTGTAAAACAATTTAAGAACAAATATAAAAAGGTCTGCATAGCTGGGTATTGGATACAGGAAGTGTAATGATATTATCATGATATTATTGGCATATTTATGGGTGGGATATGAATAATTTATTGCATGTAATTTGGTTATTAATTCTGTAATTGTGATTTCTGGTTAGAAGGAATGCAGTGATTCGGGGCCGCGGGAATTTAACCAGTGTAGCTGTTTAGCTTAACACTTGAGTTGGGTTAATCATAGTTTGGATTATCAGGGGTAGAACTAGATAAGTATTACTTCTTTCTACTCCTTTGCAAGCATGTAATGATCATTTATCATCATGAGACATTTTTTTTCCTCTTTTTTTGGGGGGTTTAAAAAAAAAAAAAAAAAAAGAAAGAAGCAAACACAGAAGATGTGATTCCAGCCTCAATGAAGAGGTGGCACAGCTCAGCTCGACTGTTGAGTAGTGACCCAAACAGAAGCAGTCAGCTACCTCTGGTTGTTACATGCTCTAGCAGCCCTAGCTGCTTGTGTTAAGTTTTCAGAACTCACGAACTCACCAATGCATAAAACTGATCTTATCTATCTAGAAGCACCTGTGTTTGCATACTTGCATGGACCATGTTTGGGGCCTTAGACTGCCTGGGTGCATGCAGGCCAGGGAATGTTTTGAAAAAGACTGGCTTCTTTGGGAATGTGCTTAAGTTTTGAACAAAACTCAAACACCCAAGACTTGAGAATATGCTGCCAAAAAACAGCTTCTGAAATTAAACATTAAGAGCTAACTATTCCTATTACAACCTATGTTTATTTAGTCCAGATGAGCTCAAAACCAAATTGTGGCAGTTCAGGGTTTTTTTTTATAACAATAGTATGTATTTTTTGCCATTTAAACTGAAGCTTTCTTGCTACACAATAAGAGCAAACTCGCTGAATGACCCTTTGTAAGTGGTTTGTGTAGGTCAATTATGTTCAAATACTTAATAAACTACACAATATTTGTACCAACACAGATTGACAAAATGTTTCCTGTAGAAACAACACAAAGCAACCCTGCTCTCAACTGCGAAACCTAGAAAAAAAAAAAAAAAAAAAAGTAGAGCACTGATGTTAGGACAGGTCAAAGTCTTCCTGGAAGGCAGAGCCACTGCTCTCCTTTAAAATGTCCATTAGCACTCCTGCTCATCTTTACCTTAACAGGTCGGTGAAGATCAGGAGCTTTGAATCGAAGATAGATCAGACTGGCTATTGACAGGCCAATGAACAACCAGTAGTTAAAACTGAAGTAGTTGATCAACCGGAAAACGTCAGGCACAGACAGGTACAACAGCGACATGGCACCCTGTGAAGAGAAGACCAACCATACAAAACAATATTTGAGTTTAGTAACAAACGTGCTTTAAAAGTCCACCAAAATATAAGATACTTACATTGAAAAGTAGGGCAGGAATTGGAGTGAAACGCTCAATGTGGATCATACACAGGACATTAGGTAGGTGGCCTTCTCTGGAGCCAACAAAAAACAACCTGCAGTGGAAAAACGTTGCAAGTATGAGAAAAGATCTCCATGCTGCTCTTACATTTTAACATTCAGAACATTAGTGACAGAAACAGGCTTTTGTAGACTACAGAGCAAAATAAGGAGGCAAATCTGCACTTAAAAAAAAAAAAGCTGACATGGATCAGACTGTGTCAGTTGTGTTTGCAGACCTGGAGGCAGCAATGATGGACGAGTTCAGGCTCCCATAGCAGGAAATGGCCACAGACAGAGGGATCAGCCAGCGAGCCCAGCCCAAAACCTCATCTGCAAATGTCTGATGACACATTCAACAAGGTGTTGACTGCTCATAGTCATTGATGGGCATTGTTAAGACACAGGATGAGGGAGTTGGCAAATAAGCAAACAAACACAAAACCAATACATATAGAATCTCAATTTGTAAAAACACAAAACACAAATTAAATTTTGGGGTAACTAATAATGTGACTTATACTGTGCCAAGAGTTATCTGAATAACTGATCTCCATTATCTACACCGCTTATCCTGAAGAGGGTTACTGGAGCCAATCCCAGCTGACATTGGGCGAGAGGAGGGGTCTACCCTGGACAGATCTCCAGTCTACCACACACAACCACACTCACTCTTAGGGGCAGTTCAAAATAAGCTGCATGTCTGTGCTGTGGGAGAAAGCCGGAGTACCTGGAGAGAACCCGTGCAGGCACTAGGTCAGCCGGGGCTCGAACCCAGAAATAGCGCTGAGGTGATAGTGCTAAACATTGTGTCACCTTGCTGATATCAATATGTAAAAGAAGTGATTAAGCAAAATGTAATGAATCAATATTTTATTTTGCATTTTTGCCTTTTCTCAGTAAACGCACATTTGTGCTACATTATGTGTACGCAGTGCTTCAGATGTGGCTGTATCGAACGTGGCATGTTGGACATGGCCAAAACAGATTTATTACAGTGTTTGCAAAAAGATTAGCACAAGTTCAAACATAGACTACAGTTTACTATAGTAGCCAGCCTGAGACTTTACAGCCTGATGCAACTGGATCATCAAAAGTAAAACTAAGCTAGTAAAACTGAATCGATTCTGGACTGAAATCGACATCAACTGCCAATATCTAGTGTTGGTAAAACACCCCCAGGAGTTGTCTGCATTTTGCCTTATGAGGTAATAGGGAAAAGTGCAGCTCCTTAAAACAAACAAACAAAAAAAAAAAACACTAGCAGTTTACTTCCTTTTTTAAAAACCGTCCTCTGTGGCCACCTGCTTTTACTCTCCGACAGTTATGATTGAAAGCAATATAGGGAATCACAGAAGGCACAAATTAAATCAACACAGACGCAAAAGTGATGCTATAAATTTTAGCAGCTGTAAGATAGGGGGTAGGTTTCCATATTTTAGGAACGTGCTTCTAATAACACTGACAAATGTTAATAGTTTGTCTACACATGATCAGCAGCCTGAGCTCAACTCTCCAGGTGGGTGAACAATCAGTGATAAATATTTTTTTAACACAGTGTCTTAAGTTCAAAGAATGCCAGTGCGTTAGTGTAAAGTCTAAGCTGTGTGCAATGACCCAAAAAATACAAGGTTTGGCATCATGGCTCTAAAAATCTAATAAACCCAGTCACATAAACAAGAAAAATATTTGCTCCACCTCCCTGCTCACATTTAAGAGCACTGAGCCAACAGTTTGTGGACAGTTGGGCCACTAGCAAGTGATTACACTAAATACTCTAAAAGCTAATCAAATAGTACTGACAACCAGACTGGGCACAACTCTTCCGCCTCCAATGCACTAATATCACATCATTAACTTCCCCATGTCCCTGTGCGGGACGCTAACCTCTTTAGTTGAAGGAGGTTCCTGCTGTCATCTGGACTCCTACAGTCACAGATAAACCCAAAGGGAGTACCAAACCAGATAGCAGTGCTAGTGGCTGCCAGCCAGACTGGCAGCAATGACAGGAAGGAGACATCAAACCCTGCTGCTCTTATGAGGCTGAGCAGATGCTGTCAATTTGAGTAAGTCCTGTTTTGTTCTAATAGGGATATTAGTACACACACACACACACACACACTTCTTTACTGCTCAAGGAGGCCACACTAAGTTGATGACCTTCAGGCACTCACCACAGCGACGGCTTCACTGCTGAGCACTTTGTCTACATCCATGACAACGTAGTACGCCACATTGGTCAAGATGTAGATTATTGTAACGAGGGGCATGGAAATGGCGATGGACAAGGGTAGATTCCTACAGTGGAAAATGAGAAAAGTGGTTCACATTCACATCATGCTCTCAGCTGTAGCTGTGCAGCAGTGATACAGAGTGAGATAATGAATTAAAGCAAATATAGATTTACAGTAGTCAAGTAAAGCAGACAGCAGGGGTGAAAAAAAAAAAAAAACTGCACTCATTGTGGAATCTCTCTGAAATGTCACACTTTGTACCTCTCTGGGTTCCTAATCTCCTCTGTGATGAAGTTGAGTGTGTCCCAGCCAGAGTAGGAGTACAGTGCTGAATAAAGGGCCAAGGCCATGTTACCAGGGTCCAGCTTGGAGTTTTTGAATGAATCCTGAAAGTTCTGGTCAAAACCTAAGCCGACAAAGGATTGGTACATTAACACAGGAAGAAGCATCCAACTGCTTTGCTTTCATCATCCTCTACAGAACACAGGATGCCCAAACATCCAAAAGCACAACATGTTTTCTAAACATCTTATTCAGCTGTTGCCCTAATTTTCCTCATATTATTACAATTACTAATACTGTAGCCACTTTACATACAGTTTTAGCAGGTAACTGCTTGATGTAATTTAGTAATGATAATTAAATTAATTAATAATTATAAAACAAACAAAAAGCAACAACAAAAACAAAACAAGGTCCAAAACATGAACAAAATAAGAGTTAATAGTAGATATACTGCACTGGAGTAACACATTTCACAGAGAGAGTTCCTAGGACACATTACCTTGTGCCAGCTTAACCAGGCCGGTAATAATGATGATGATGAGAGCCAGGACCTTTGCTACGGTGGAGATGACCTGAAGGACAGCGCCCCATTTCACTTTCATACAGTTTACACAAGTCAACAAACCTGATGGAGATAAAGAGTAAGAAACCAGCAGTTAACCATTATAATATACAGAGTTTATACTGAAACTACTTCCTGCTTTATTTAATTTCTGCAACATGAATTCAAATTCATTTCTATAATGAACTTCATAAAAGAAGCCTTGAATATACAAAACATATATACCCAAATATTAGATTGGTGATAGGGATGTGAGAAACTACACAACTTCAAACTGCTGATTTAAGTTGTACTAAGCCTTTAATAACCGGCAGTAGACTTCAACTCTGAAGAAAGTCCATTATAATAGCTCTGGCAACAGACATGATGCATAATTATAGATCCTATTTAAACAGACCCAAAGGGTTTTAAGCTGCGCTAGGTGCAACTACACTGGTGTTCTTAAATCTTCTTTAGCTATTGGAGCAGCATCACAAAGACCTAGAGGGCTGTCATTTACTAAGCACCGTAGTCTTATGTCAGGATTGAGGGGTAAAAAAGTACAGTGTACAGTAGATAGATACTATATCCTTCTAAGGCCAATGTGAACAAATCTAGATTAGGCAGCTATGTTTTGCTCACAACAAACATGCGCTATCTAATGCAGCCTGCAGCAGAGACCCTTATAAAACAGCCTTTTCTTACAATACTCGTCAGGCAGCATTCCTTTTCAGCTTCTCCTACGCCCTCTTCAAAGTGTGCAACTGGCACGACAAGTTTTGCACAGGAGGTAAATTAAAACATTTTAGTGAAAACCTCCTCTTAAAGGAAACATCACTGTGAACAGAGCTGTGCACAAGTACCTGCCACAACAGCTCCACTGCAAAACTACGGATACTGGAAGACCTACAGGAGCTGTCAAACACACACCCACCCAGCTCAACTGTGTCATTCCACCACTCACATAAGCATATGCAATGGGTTAGGTAGAACATATCTGCAGGCTTAGTACAAGAACCTTACATATGATGGCAGCAGCAATGAGGCGGACGCTGTCATAAGGGGCGAAACAGGTGGGGAAGAAGGGCTGGACCAGGTAGCTGGAGAAGGTCAGGGCTATCACTGCCTGACAGGCTGGCTCCACTATCAGCAATGATGTCCACAGTCTGCAAAGTTAATGATGAGCATCTGTCATTTAGTTACATAACAATAGCAGAACATGCTTGAGTACTAAATGACTGGAATTCATTCAACCACTGCATTCTGATGTTAGTGGACTGCATCGAGGGGCATAAGACAATACAAAGGTGGCAAGTTTCACAAGGTCCCAACTATAATAATAATAATAATCACCTTTATTGGCCAAGTATGTTACACAAAAGAAATTTGTTTCTGGTACAGAACTGAGGCAGCCATCTGCAGCGCCAACTCACACTGATGGCTCTTAACCACTGGGGGCAACGTGGGGGTTCAGAGTCTTGCCCAAGGACACGTCGACATGTGGTCCGCAGGCACCGTGAATCGAACCCGCAACCCTACGGTTGGGAGATGACCGCTCTACCCACTGAACCACAGTCGCCCCCAACTAGGGATGTCAAGGCTGGAAGCCGGGTGAATAGTGGTATAAATCACCCGTCTCATCAAGATATGCTCCTATATTCATTCTCTTGATCTGATGTTTGCTGATACTTGAAATATATGCCACGGTGCGATTTGATCCAATTCAGGGGCCTGCGATCGATATCATGTGCCTATTTCACACATTTTTATTAACTGAAATGCACCAACAGTGGACCCAGTGCATTTTTTTTTTTTTACACTTCAAGTCTTTCTTCTCTCTGGAGCGTTTAACAAAGCATAATGTCCACAGACTGTCTGGTCACTGTCCTGCTGACAGACAGCTCTTCTGATGACAGCGATGCTGCACGGAGGTCGGAGCCGGTGTGGACTGAATGGATCAAACCCATCACTTAGCTTATGCGCTGCTCATGTCTCACATTTAGTGTGAATTCCCAGTCTCAGAATGCTAGATGCACCGCCTGGTGTTTGTTGTCCAGCCTGAAGAGAACAGAAATGTGTACGCCTGTGGCTGGTCGTCAAAATAAAAGCACACAAAACATCGATGTTTGCGTTTCATTGTCAACAGATCGTGGGGTGTTTGATCGATGGATCGTTACCCCTACCGGTGAAGTCTGGAAGGTGTGCATTGTGAATTTGTAGCAAACAAATCATGTCAATAGTTCAAATGGTTTTATTATAGAAACAGCAGGTTATTAAATGTTAAGGTGGACAACTATCAATAAAGGAAATCGCTTTAAATTCTTTCAAGTCTATGAAAAAACACAGTACAATATACCGAATAAAAGCCAAGAAGCCTCCAAAGGCTTCCAGGATATAGGCATAGGAGGCTCCAGATTTTCGGATGGTGGTGCCCAGTTCAGCATAGCACAGTGCTCCAAACACAGAAAATATCCCTCCAATGGCCCACACTACCAGGGACAGGCCAAATGAGCCTGTGTACATAAGAACCCCCTGCAGGATAACAAAAGAGAGTAGAGAGTACACTGCATTATGATTTACCTTTCATACATTTTTATTGGCAGGTGTGGTTGAAATTAACTCTAGTGCATTTGCACGTCAGTTCAAGTTTGTCTAGGGCGGTATGAGATCTGTAACTTCAGCTCTGGTGCAAACAAACAGCAGCACAAAGACCAGTGAACTACTGTAACACAACCCTAAAAACTTACATGATCATCCAAGAGTGAACACTGAACAGGATAACAACAACTACATAAATTGTTAATTCTGATGTAGTTTGGATACTATGCATTTTACAATTAAAACTGAAAAGAAAAACAATTTCCATTTTTTCCATTTAAAAAAACATCAGGTTTCACTGACCTGACAAAGCTGAGACTCTTACCTTAGGTGCAATAAAGATGCCAGAACCAATCATATTCCCCACAATGAGACAGACCCCATGGAGAAGGGAAATCTCCTGTTTCAGCCGCATACCGCTGCCCTGAGACGCCGCATCTGCCTCAGCAACCATTCTGAGAGATATACAGCCTTCAGTCTCAGCTCAGAGGAGGTAAGAGGGATTGTGAGGACAGACTGTTTCTCACCAGCACCAGAAACTGACAAGGACAAAGTGACAGAACAATAAAACAATGGACAAAATGAAAAGGAAAGTGAGAACCAAGCAAAAGAGAAAAGGAGGTGGAGTGTTGCTTCCACCCGTTTCAGACGGCCATTGTTGCATCCGAGGAGTTCTCCACAGAGATACTCGAAGGAAAACCAGTCTCACAGAATGCTTACAAATAAGCAATCCTGATTCTGTGTCACTGTCACTCTGACGTCATCTGAAAGGGCCAATAGGGGAGCTGCAAATGAGTAAATGAATTGATGAATGAGTGGAGGGACTAATTTAATGTCTTTCTGGATTCATGGGGAGCTTTGCAAGTACAGTAAGAGACTAACCTGCGACAGCAACTACAAATCAGGCTGACAAGACACCAAACTGAAACTATGCAATTAGATTATTGCTAATTACAGAGTCACAATTTAGGCTTCTTAATTCATTTGAGTACTTGCAATATTGAGTTGGTGTTAAAAACGCTGAATGCAGTGGATTAAATCCTGTTTTCACAGCACACATCCAAACAACAGTTGAGCTGCAGGCATGAAAGAGCATTTATCCAAATCAATCAGCCAACCAACAGTCGTTTTATAGAGGCCACCTAGAGTTTCTGTACATTGAGATACTGTACATGTATACACACACACACACACAT
>NW_018127914.1:100536-122552 GCF_001952655.1 Monopterus albus
CAGCAAAAGGTGGCACTACAAAGTATTAACTTAAGGGGGCTGAATAATTTTGCATGCCCAATTTTTCAGTTTTTTATTTGTTAAAAAAGTTTGAAATATCCAATAAATTTCGTTCCACTTCATGATTGTGTCCCACTTGTTGTGGATTCTTCACAAAAAATTACAGTTTTATATCTTTATGTTTGAAGCCTGAAATGTGGCAAAAGGTCGCAAAGTTCAAGGGGGCCGAATACTTTCACAAGGCACTGTATATATATATATAGTTATTTTTTATATTGTTATTAGAAACAAATGTTACCATTAATATTGTAGCTATATTAATTTAATAACTCAACCTAAGCCTTTGAGATAGATACCTACACAAAACTTAACACTGGCAAAGTTGAATAACCTGTCAGACAAAAGATGTAGCAATTAACCAACCAGGGCTTTTAACCGGCAACCTATCAAATCAAATGCCATAAGATAAAGGGCGACAGCATTAAACGAGGTACATAAAATAAGGCTTCTGATGCCATGGGGACTTTAAAACTCTTGATGTCAAGCCAAACATCCCACCTCCTGGTTCAGTTCATGACCCTCTTTACAACCAAAGACAATCAAAATAAATTTACTGATTACTGACTGCACATTTTTGTATTCCACAATGAATGTATTTTGCAATATTGATTCACACAAACTGAGCAGCAAAAGAAAAGTGCCTATTCACACTGCATCTGCTCTGTGCTTTAGGAACAGATACAGGCAGAAGGCCGGCCACCAAGAGCCGGGGTCTGTCGGAGGTTTCTTCCGTTAAAGGGAGTTTTTCCTCCCCACTATCGCCAAGTGCTTGCTCAAGGGGGATTTGTTGGGTTTTCCCTATGTAATAATACTGATAACATTAAGGTCTAGACCTTACTTTGTAAAGTGTCCTGAGATGACTTTTGTTGTGATGTGGCACTATACAAATAAAATTTGATATGATTTGATTTGACATTTCTCCCTTCCAAAGTTCACATTGTGCCCCATTTCTTGCAGAACAGTACAATTGTGAAATGACTACATGAAACCAGTCTGTGTCATTAGATTAGCCCTTAAATATAGGGAAAGGTTTAATCAGGCAAAATTACAGCACTAGCCCTGATATAGGAGCATTTCTTTTTTTTTTCCTTTTTTTATATATGAAACTAGGGTTTAAAAAGTGGGGGTCATCTTCTTGACAATTATGTGTTGACAACATCAAAAGCTTTTCGAATTTAGAGATCACTAGTGTAATTACAGTATTTGAATTATGAGTTGTTTATGGCTTTAGAGTTGCTAAGGTAGCGAGGGTTCAAGTCCAATTACAGTGAGTCAGAGTCAGTCAGCCATCCAGTCTAACATGCAGAGGTTCTGAAGACCCGTGATACATTTGCTGCCATGGAGGAAATAAATGAATGCGAAATTAAAATGAGTTCCTAGTATCTGCCTAAGGGGAAAGTGTGCGAGTCTGTGAGTCACATAAATGTGGGTTTTGCACATTACCACATTCCACCTCCATGACAGAAAAGGTTTTAATAAGAAATCTTCTCCTTAGAGAGATGTGAAAGTGTTTCCCACCCTCAAAAAGTCTTTTTCTAAAAATAAAAAAATAAAAAGACAAACGGTGAAAATTGGGGTATGTCTTTAAATCAGGCTCATACTGTGTTCAGCCACTTTTAATTATACAGGCCACTTATTCCTACCTCACTCAGGCATACTCCCACAAACTACATTTTACTAAGCATGAGATTTTTACCCACAAGTGTCTCTTTTCCACTTTCAGCCTGCTTTTCTTTCATGCAATTAGCCCTCATTGACAGATCTGAGAAGTGTAAGCTCGGTCTCATCTGGGAAAATAAGCTACACTTGTCTTTTCAGCACAACCATTATCTCAGAAGAAGATCAACTTGCTGGGCCATTGCCAGAGTAACATAAAAGCTCTGAGAGACAAGCCCCACAAGTCCCATTCCTCCACTAATGAAGGCAGCATCTGCTCTGCCAATATGGCTGCTGTGGAGGAAAGGATTGCGCTATATTCTCCAGTCACAGCTACTTTAGCCGTTTATTTATCCCGTGTTCTTAAGGAAAACGTGGATACAGGCGCTTTAAGTTACCAAACTTCACTGTTAGCTGCACAGCTAGTTACACAACAAAGAAATAACTTCCTGTCATTTGTCTGACCCAAATCAACATACTATAGCCTGAGCGCACACATGATGGGGACGTCAAACATTCACTACTTTTGTGTCTCAACGCGTGTGACTGAAATCTTTAACAGTAATTAATGTAGCTATACGTCACAGCAGCCTAATCACCCGCTCGTGTTTCGCTCTAACGCACTAAAAATCACCACATGTAATAAGCGGTGTACTGTTTAAGTTTAGCTATCAAACACACGAAACCGCGGTGTCGGTTAAACCACGTTTCCGTAGCAAACACTATCCATCTGAACAGCGTCAATCATAAAGTCGCTGTGCGCGGCTCTAATACAACACAAATATTTCAGATGCAAGCAGTAAAACACACGATGCTTTAGATACACAAGCTAACAATGTACGACTGAGATGCAGCAATGCTTGGTTCTAATAGAAGCCGCGCTTCTACGTACCATTTAACACCTTCCGAGAGACTGAAAAAGAGATGATGTGCGTATCAAACATACAGGAGACACTGGATACCGCTGTTGCGTGTTTTTTTCCCCCGTGGAGGAAGCAGAAGCATATATAGCGCCTTTTAGATGTGCGACTAACTTTGGCTAAACTAACGTCGTCCGCAATTGCAATCAAGTCAGCCGTCGTTCGTTTTTCCGTGGAAAAATGCGGAGGGGCGGTCGGCCCTACTGCACATGTGCCGCACGCGAAAATGTAGTGCGCCTATAAACTGTTCTTTACGGTATTTGGAAACGCGTTAACTACGTCCGGTTTTCAAAGTAAAGTATCTGAGAGGAACACGTGAAAATGAACGCAGACAAATGCATTCAATCGAATTATACCCAGAACGTAAATATAGTCTATCGCGTGCAGCTTATTCCTTCTTGAGTTTTAAAAAGTCCTGCCATTATATTTATACGTTCCACAAGAGTTAAAATACGACCTCACAAACAATAAAACCTTTGTACTACATCATTTAGGAGGTTTCAAATTAAATGTCCAGTATCTGTTGTACACTTTGAGGTTGCAAACAGTTTTGTCCATAAGTTCTCAAAGGAACTGATGTTTTTCTGTTCTACACCTGCGAGACTACAACCTCACAAGGAATGAAATATTTTTACTGTACCATATTGAAGAAATCCCGTGACCCCGTTCAGGTACTAAGCAGTAGAAAATGAATGAATATTGAAGAAATTTCAAATTAAAAGTTGAATATTTATATAGGAAAATTGTGTTTGTTGTGCATTTTGAAGTGGCATAAAAACACTTCAGTGCATAATTCCTGACAGGGACTGGTGTTTTTCCTCTTCTAGAGGAGGCAGACTACAAGCTCACAAGAAATGAAGTATTTTTACTGTGCCATTTTGGAGAAATTTCAAATTAAATTCAAATATTAGTAAGAGGCAATAGCTTCTCTTTTGGAGTTTGATGCTGCATAAAACCACAATGGTCCATAATTCCTGAAAACAATTTCTGTTCTAGAGGAGGCAGACTGCACCCTCACAATGAACAAAGTATTTTTACTTTAAAATTATATGTCAAATATTGTATAAGAACATAGCTCTTGTAGTAGATACGGAGGCTGCATAAAAACAGTTTAGTCAATACTTACAGGGACTGATTTTCTGTTCTAGAGGAGGCAGGCTACAATTTCACAAAACGTGAAGTATTTGTACTATACCATTTTAGAAAAATTTTTAGTTAAATGTCCAATGTTCGTATAAAATCATACCCTTTTTATGGACTTTGAGGAGGAATAGAAAGATACTGGCCCATAGCTTCATACAGTGAATGATATGCATCTCTTCTCAAATTACGAATCGAACAGTTTTACTGTATTGGTTTGGAGAATTTTCAAATAAAACTTCCTGTTTTGTATAAGAAAATAGTTTTTGATATAGTTAAAATGTTTGATTTGTGAGGTTGTAGTCCAACTTCTTTGAAACAAATATCAGTTAAGGTCAGGGCTGTTTTAAATTTTAGAAGGAATAAGATGCAGGTGTTATGCTATATTTAAAGGTTCTGTATGTATAATTAGATTGCGTTTATCTGTATTCATTTTTATGAGTCCTTCTCAGATGTCCTTCTTTGAAAAGCGGACGTAGTTAACGTTTACAAATATCTAGCCGTAAAGAATGGTTTATATGCGCACTTCAATTTCCCGTGCGGCACTCAACTTCTGCAGATAGCTCCTCCTGAACATGAATCACCAAAGGAAGATGGCACCACCATAATTATAACAACCAGTAACCTAAAAACACTAAACCTTTATCAAATACCTTGGGTATAATCGATGGCAGCGACTAGTTACATCTAACACTTGAACAGACAACCTAGAGCAGGGATGGGGACTTTAATGATGGAGAGGGACACAATTTTTCTTCATCGGTACGAGAGGGCCACATAAGACAGTACTCTTCCAAAAAAAAATGGACAAGAGAAGACTACCATTTTACATACATACATACATACATACATACATGTTGTATGTTTATTGAACCAACATACAGCACAATAACTGCATACATTTCATACTCTAATGTATTTCAAAAAGATTGAAGAAACAAAAATAATCACATTCCTGAGTTTTTTTTTTTAGTGCAAAGGCTCTCATAAATCAAAATCATAAATGGCACAGAACTGCAAAACAGCACCCAAATATAAAGTGCAACTAATTATTTCTTAATTTCCACATACATGCTACCTTATGCACAGCTTTCAGTAGGACCTGACTCTCTCAGTGAAGTGAGATACCTGGGGCTTTGCCTGCTGGTGCACAACAGACTGAATGTCAGTGTCAAACTCTGTGCACCCAATCCGCATCAGATGAAAAACCGTGTCATCCGTGAGCCCGTTTCTTTCTTTTGACTTGATGTGCTTCATTGTTGAAAAACTGCTTTCACAAATGTATGCGCTCCCAAACATCCTGATCATTGAGAGCAAAATCTCTCAGGAGGGGAAAACGGGACTCTGGTAGCAGTTTCCAAAATGAATTCCCCTTCTCATTGCGCCTTGCTTGAAAAAAAAAAAAAAATGTGTCTGACTACAGATCGCAGAGTTCAAGCTGCAATTCTGAGGGTTGCTCGCTGACAGCAGCAGAGAGGGGGTCCACGAACTTGTAACATAATTCGTGGCTGCATCATGTGAAAATCTTGGAAACGATGCTTGAACTCATGCTGCAATTTCTCGATGTCGGCCTTATATTTGTGAAGTAATTCCTCGCACTTAGGGACATTTTTCGCATCTCCTCACAGGCGGGAAAGTGTGTCAAGTTTAGAAAACGGGATGAAAAGCCTTCTTTAAACTGTTCTAGTTTACGCTGAAATGCGGTCATGTGTGCATACAGTTCACACACACTTTGGCGTTTCCCCTGCAAATTTGTGTTTAAGTGATTTAGATGTGAGGTAATGTCCGTAAGGAAGGCCATGTCGCAAAGGAATGCAGTGTCTTTTGAGTTTCCTGCAGTAGGCACTTGTATCACCACGAACGCTGTCCTCCAAAAACACAGGTATTTCGGAGCGCAGCGCAAAAAAACGCTCAAGACACTTCCCTCGACTCATCCATCGGATATCGGTGTGCATTTGTAAATCCCCATACGCTGCGTCCACGTCATCCAAAAAGGCTGTAAGCCTCCTGTGACTGAGGGACCTGTTCCCACCACGGATGAGATTTGTTATTTTAGTCACCAAATCCATAACGTGGCTAAAGTCCAGCGTCCTGGCACATAGGGCCTCCTGTGGAGATAGATGAAGATTACATTTAACCTTTAAAATTAGCCTATGTTTGTCTTTCATGCCAAATAATAATATTAGGCCTACTAACCTGGTGTATGATACAGTGCAGTATAGGGCAGTTTGCACTGTTCTGTTGAAGGAGCCCTTCAAATCCGGTGTGTCTCCCCTGCATCGCGGGTGCGCCATCCGTAACAACTGCTGACAGCTTGTCAAAGCACCCGTATGCTCTTGCAACATTATTAACGGCATTAAAAATGTCCGTGCCCCTGGTATCGGTCCCAAGTCGGAGCCAGCAAACACGTACATCCAGGGGAATCCAAAGTGCGTAGTCCGAAGGGAAAGTCCGATAAGCCGAGACACATGAGCAGTCCGAGATAAGAGGGCAAGGCAGAACAGAGTAATCCAATAAAACAGTCCGAGTCAGAAACACAAATACCAAAAACCGAATATAGCGCTGGAAAGTCAGAGCTGGGATCCAGAACAATCTGGCAGCGTCCTTGTGGGAGGACGCTGCCTAAATAGAGGTGAACACAGGTGCACATAATAACGAAGCAGGTGAAACTAATGTGAGTGATGAAGAACGTAAAAAGACCGAAACTAAGGTGAAACAAAAACAGGAAGTAATGTCAAAATAAAAGCCGGACAGGAAGCAACGGAACCGAATCGTGACAAGTGGTGTCATGCAACGACACCAATTTTAGTAACTCCTCATGCACTTCAAATGAAATGTCAATGGTTCTTGTAAAAATCAGTAGCTGGCTAACGTCCGTCACATCAGTACTCTCATCCAAGGTCAAGGAGAAGTACTTGCAGTCATACATAACTTGTTTCATTTTTTCTTCGATATGATCGTGAATGTCAAAAACTCTGCGAGTCACTGTGTGGCGAGACAATGAGACCCCTTCAAAGTTTTTCACCAGGTTATATGTCCCCAAAAGCTTTGGCCATTTCAATGGTACACCTCTTTATAAGTTCGCCATCTGCTAAGGGCTTCTTTGCTTTGGCAAGCTCAAGTGCAACACCGTAAGACGCATTGAGAGCAGACTCCTGTGTGGTTGTGGCGCTGGTAAAAAAAAAAAAATACTGTTGTTTTTGTACTTTTGATTTGAGGTCGGCCACAATGGCGGCTCTGGCAGCAGTGGTATACTTCTCATATTTAAATTTGTGCAAGGTGTTGTAGTGGCGACTTATGTTGAAATCATTCATGACTGATAGCGTTTCTAAGCAAACTAGACACACGGGTTTACCTTTAAAATCTATGATCAAATAATCAGTTTCCCATCTTACTTGAAAGACACGATTTTCCTGGTCAATTTTTCTTTTTGCACCTCTGCTGCTTGTCATGGCTCTATCTGTCTTACTCGCTAATGAAGAAGGGCCGGAGCAACCACTTGTTTTCATAGGGAGCGCCATCTATCGGCGAACTGTATAATAATTTGGAAATGATTCTGTGCATTGGAGGAAGCTTTTGAAAGATTTTCGGAAATTAATCTGAGGGCCACTTCGAGTGAGGACGCGGGCCGCCAGTTGCCCATCCCTGTCATAGGCTATAACGTAAGATTTGCTGCCATCTAGTGATAACTATTTTAAATAATTCCACTCGCTTATAGGCTATTTTAGTTGCAAAGAGGCAATTATCAATATGATTGCTGCATGAATTATAGGCTATAGGATGCTTTAGGCTTTGGGTTTCATCAAATAGGATATATGAAGACTTGACAACTACTGATAAACCTACTTCAGCCTGGTTTTACAGACTAGCATCATCTTACTATTTGCAAGGCACAATCTCAAACCGTAATGTTGTACAAATGTAAAATATAAAGTATTCTAAATTTAAATGTTGTTCTTTCAAGAGCCATTCTTCCTCTTTGACCTCCATAGGCAGAGAGATGAACAACACAGAGATGCCTGGTCATCGCCAGACGAACAAAGAGGAAACACCCAGCTTTCACAGCAGGGTTGAGCTCTCTAGTACAAGGGGACATTAGGTTTGTCAGGGCTTTGGTTAGGAGAGGCGCGTCAAGGGAGAGTGCTTCCCAATCTGTTCTAGGAGGCACACAAACGCTCATTGCTGAGCCAGTGTCAAGTCAATTGATTATATGCTGAGACTTCCTGTTATTAATTACAAAATAAATCTCTTACAATTATTGGGCATATTAATGTATGTGCTGCGTGTGTTGTGTGAATGACACAAATTATTGGATGGCTTCACAGCCCAGTGCCAAATCGCAAATAGCCTAGTGGATATTGAGGTGCGCATGGACAAGGATGAGCTGGTTAGAGCTTATACTACAGCTAAATGAACTTACATCTAAATAGCACTTTAAAAAGGAATGATGCAAATGTTTTAAAGTAAAAAAAACAAAACAAAACAAAACATTTTTAAGATCGTAAAATGCAGCTGTGTCACTTTATGTAAGCCTAATCATGCTGGGGCATTGTGCTTTTATTCTGAAAAATAAGCCCGCACACTTCCAGTCACTTTCTAGTAATTTCCATTGACCTGACGCAGCTCCTAAAAGACCACCAGTGCGCACCGGCAGTCCTCGTCTCTGCTGACTCAGTGCCTTACCAGCAGTCCCTTCACCCAAAGACACAGCATCCAGTAACCGACACACGCTCCTCCGGCCAACCCGCCCCGGCACCACCGTACAGAATGGCTAAAACCGCAATCGGTGAGTTTTGCACTTTACATTTTTCCTTAATGACAGCGGCTTCGCAGGTTCGGCGATGCTGAGAGGCTGTGGCGACACCCATGGCACAAAAGGATGCTGATGGCTGATGAGAGGGAGCGGCCAAACTCCTTTGCAAGTCACTTCTAAAAAAATAAGTTATAAAACTGAAGCAACATTTTTCTGCTTTCCAATTTCTATTTTGTTTATTAAGAATCATTTTTGTGGCTTTTGTCTGATTCTGAATTCAGATTAGTGCTGATCAATATGAGCTAGTTTGGGATTCAGTTTGCCATATCAGTGACGCATCTTTATTTTTATTCATTTTAAACCAAATGAATGAGCATATCAACTCATGAAAGGCGATTTCCCCCCTCACACAGCAGCATTTTGTCTATGCCTGCCTGCCGCACCTGCACCTTACCGCCTGACTCAGAGCCGTGCAGCATAATGCAGCGCCAGCGACCCCACCCAACATCTCGGTCCTTTCAAAGCGAGCCAGCCGCTCTCCAGGGTGGGAAATATTTCTCCGCGTCAAATCTCCTTATCAAAACTAGGCCATCCTATATAACTGTAGTGTAAAGCCTACTGAAACAATTTTGTAGGTGACCGCTAAAGGCATGACTGAGAAAGAGGAGGGAGAGAAAGAAGAGCATCCTTATCCAGAATTGCTTTGCAGTCGAGGGAAGAATTTATGACTGACGATGAAGATGAATGTCGTCTTAGGAAGATCAGTCTCCAGTCCTGTTGGGAAGATTATTGGCTGTAAATGTCACAATAAATGTGTGTTCTTAAGTGAATCATTATCAGGCGGAAGTTGAGGCTTTATTATAATAAAACCACTACTGCTGTCAATTATGGAGAAATGAGATTTGGTGTTATGGCAGGTGGAAGGCCTTGTATTTATGTCACTGTGGATTTCCATATTAAGATATGATATTTTTTACACTAGATGCGACCTGCAGGCTTTATGAAAAAGAATACTATAATCGTGTTTAACAATAAAGATAGTGTGTTGGTGTTACTGGGTGTGTGTACAGGCAGAAGAGTGCAACGTGTGTGTGGACAGTCTAGGAGATAGTCTGTGTATTTTTTGTTTGACTAATCACTTGATGGACAGCGGGGCATGCAGACAGACAGTGATAAGGGTCCTGCATGGTGTATGCGTTCAGGGACACTGGTAACTAAACCCTGACTGTTAAATTTATTCACCTCTCCTCCTCCTCCTCCTCCTCCTCTTTCCTCCATGATTTGAGCTGTGGACAGGCAGAATGGGATGGGCAGGGAGCAGACACTTTTGGAGAAAGCAGCCATCATGCCAGTCAGCACTGGGCAGGTCACTGAGTTCATTTAGAGTCTTTTTTATTTTTTACCAAAGCCCAGTAGTATTTTAGAATCTGTGGAAAAGAATTTAGCTTATAAAATACTTCTGCATTGGAAGAAGAAAAATACTTGCGGTTTCATGGGTAAATGAACATTTACTGCTGAATTTATAAGGTGGGATGAATACCATTATATGCATGTGACTGCATTTTTTTCATTCCTTGGAGGAAAACTGGGGGTAGTAATGAACAAAGACATCCTAAAGCCCCTACACTAAAAGATACCTCAAATAAACATGCACTCACAACCTGCATGCACTAAGGCTTCTAAGCACGTTTCCTGATTCTTATCATCCAGGCTTGTCCTATCCAATTAGGTGTGGTCATTCAGCTGAGGCCCTAAAATCTGCTCCTTTGTGCAGAGACACCGAAGCTGCTCGAGCAGTAATATAAATTTCAAGCAACTGGTCATATCCAAGTTCAGCTATAATTCTCATCTTATTATCCCCATCACTAGTGTCATTATGGGCCATGTGCATAAAGCTCCAGGACTCATAATTCACCCTGATTTATCACTGAGCCACATCGATCAATGCAGCCTCCTCCCATTACTGGTTCAAATGACTGGCTTTTTAAGATAAGGAGGAGAGGTGACTTCAGTTCGTAGGGGTGGTATATGCAATATGCACACTTGTGAAAATCAACATCTGGGTAAGAGTTCAGATATTTTAACATAGTTTGGCAAATTCAATGTCATCTACAAATTATTTTTATGGAAGATTGTAGAAATTGAACACGATCACCTCAGTGTTTAAAAAGTTGACAGGAACCCATTTGCACTTTTAATATGTTGTGACAGAACATCATAGTGCACTTTTAATGCACTGACTGGAACTGAAACAACCAGGTGATTAATTATTTACTCAGTAGAGAGAAATTAACAGGCAACTATTTTAATAACTGGCCACAGGTTATTTATAAAGTCATTTATTAAGCAAAAATGCCAAAAATTCACTTCCTGAATGTGGGGATTCACTGTTATTTACCTGAAGACATCACCTGGAGCTCCAAGAAACTGTGATGGGTATTTTTTTACAAATTTCTTTATAAACCAAAAGACTGCATTTTTGTAAAAATGTACCAATAGTTGTTCACGTAATGACTGGATCACCTGGGTGCTATAATGTTTTCTTTAATAGCCCATTTCTCTCTGGTAATACAGTCATACTTCTCTGGTTATATTGTTGCAGGGTGGCCTGGCTGTAAAGGGTTTTGTGTCTAAAACAGATGCTGAGCCAGTCCTGCTATATGAAGTTTAAGTGCCCAGGAGGGCAGTGAACGCTGTGAAACAGGGTCGCATTGTGTGGGAGGGCCTTAATAGGTAGTTTGCTTATACAGTGGCTTTGTCAAGGGTATCTTCCATATGTTTTTGCAGATTCCTATAACAGTGGGGGTTGGGTTTTAAAACAAGATGGAAGGTGAGATGAAGTCTGTGGTTCAGTGCAGTAAGGGAAGAAAAGAGATGTGATCCTTTGGTTAATACAGAACTGAAGCTGCCAGAAGATGCAGAGAGTGTGGAAGAAAAATAGCGGATGGGACTGAGAGAAAAAACACATCGGTAACAGATGAAATAGGAGGTTTGGGATGTAGATGATGCTGGGGAAGAGGGATGCATGTAGGGGAGGAGGTATTGATGATCTGTGCTCTTTGGCTGATTGGAAGAGGAAGTGTGGTCTGCTGGCTGCGTGTCTGTGGTCGGGACAGGGGGAGTAGCTTTCTGAGAGTGAGGCTGCAGAGCGGACTGGTTGAAACCAGCCTGCTGGAGTGGAGTAGAAAAATTAAGGCTGTGTCATCCCTGTCTCTTTTGTCTCGTCTTCTATTCTCCTATTGAAAAAAACACCTGGTCCATCATGTCTGAAACTCAGCTGACAACAACAGATTTGCTTGGACACTTCCTCGCATTTCACTCTGGGTCATTTATCATTTTTATATGTCTGACTCCACTGGGAATGAGCTTATTACTACAGGGATTATAGAATCAAAAGAGATTTCCTCTCAGGAGAAACAGAATTACAGTTTCATATTTTTGCACAATCTCATATGTTTTGATTAGGGATATAAAAGCAATATCTCCAAGGTTTTGAATTATAGAGCTACAGATCAGTTTCAGTTCACAGTGAGCTCTTATCCTCCAAGAAAACAAAGAAATTAAATTTACTCAGATACAGTCACAGTAAAAACCAACCTTACTCACCTCAAATGAAACCAAACAAAGAACCAGAGATGTGCAACAGTTAGTCAGTCAATTCATTTATCAGTCAATAGAAAATGAAGAGGCAGCTTTTTTTCTGACAATCACATTGTCAAACATTTTATGGTTTTCACTCCTCATATGTAAAGATTTGGTGCCTTTTTATTTTATATGAATACAAATGAAAAATCTTTGGGTTTTAATTTTTCTTGATATTTTAACAATTTTGTGATGGTTCAACCCAGATGACTAATTGAGAATATAATCTGCTAATTTAATTGATTATAACAACTGTTTGTTGCAACCCTAAACAATAAATCTAAGTTTTCAGTTTGAAGACATTACTTAGCATAGAAATGGTTGCACCCAGAACTTGGCAACCATGAAATAGGAATCTCTGTGGATCTGCGCCATTAGCACTTAACCCAAATTACCTGCTCCACTGAATTGTTAACTGCTTGAGTCTTCAGCTGTCAAGTGGGGTTGTGTGTGGCAGATAATGGCTGCTGGGGTCTTGACATAAACACAGTAATAATGAGCTCATGACAACCCTCCAAAAGCTCTGTTCCCCCCTCTTGTCAGCAGAAATGGTACGGTCCGATAATTACAAATTAAAGTGCTATCTAAGATGAGGTGGCTTTTTCCATTAAGCCCTCCTCAGGGCAGTGGATGGCAGTCAACAGCCCCACTGGGAGCGGCCCCCTTTACTGGTGTTTAATCCTCTGTTTATAACAGGATGGTGTTGATAAACCTATCCAAAGGGCCCAGCAATTTTTCCATCCACTCTTCCATTTAATCTGAGAGAAATCTCACAATTTTTTTTGTCTCACTGCCAAATTTCACCTTTATCTCCATTCCTACTCAGCTCAAAGTATTTCTTGTTTTTTTTCCTCAGCCTGTACCATGTTCTCACCCTTCCTCATTTCCTCCTCGGGGAGTAGGTTAACAAGGCCATCAGAGAGTAGTGAGAGCTGCATCTGAGAGTTGATCACATTATTATGGCGTCTGCCAGTCTGCAGGGCAGAATGCAAGAGTGGAGAAGGAGAAGAAGAGAGGGTGAGCAGGGAATAGACTTATAAAAAGTGGATTTGGATTAATCATCACTGCATATTGTACTCCACCAAAGAGAAACTCTTCCACAGTAAAGCTCATTTCTGGCTTTGTTATTGTAGCCTGCTGCAGACCATGAAACAGTGTGGCACGCCTCAGCCCTGCAGGCCTTGCGCTCTGTTTGATGGATAGTGTCGTGCTATGACAGCTGGCATGCAAATCTGCACCATGAGGCGGTGTACCTCGACAGAACACAGCAGCCATGTGCACAAGCAGGGACATTCACAACCTGCAGTGTGCTGCAGATATTTTTGCTGCTCTCCCCTGCAGGGACCACTGCTCCTGGACTTACATTACAGAGTGGTATAGGTGCCAAAAAAAATCAAGGTTGGACAAGGTTGGTTGTTCTTTTATCTGCTGCTTTTTTTCTGTGTGCCCTTTGTCCCTCCCTACTGAGCAGGGTGCAAGTTGCCAAATACAGCAAGTATGATTTGTTGCCAGCTTTGCTCCAGTGCTATTAACTTTTTGGACCATAAATGGACCACAGGCTGGACAGTCCTATTGCTGTGTTGTGCTGATAAGCTAAACCCTTAGCTATTAGCCTTGATGTATAAGCCACAGACAAAGAAGAAACAGCCCAAAGATGATTGTAAATCCTGGGTTTTTTGCTTTTTACTTAAAAAACTAATTGCTGATTTTTTTTTTTTGGTGTTAGCCACAAAACAGCTCAGAGGCAATAGGGCGTTGGTCTGGCTACGTTAATAAATAATAGACCAAAATGAAATGCATAGCTAATGATGTGTGCAGAATCCTGTGGGGACGGCAACAACTTGGCTGTCGGGGAAATTAGGCCAGGCATGGGCACATCAATCCTGCTCCCTTCATGGTGAAAACAAAGGCTGCAAAATCTTCTCAAAACCCAGGGCAGTTCAGCTCCACCACAAACCCTTTGATGGTTTTCTTTTTGGGGGATGTGATGAATAATTATTCCTCTAAAGCTCTTGATATTTACACCAAAGACCTCCTGTGGAAGTAGAAGTGGGTTATTGGGGTTTCTTCTTTTTGTATGTTAGTGGGGTAATGGTATCTCATCTCTGTGTGTTAGCAGTATGCTGGTTTACAAGCAACTGGAAGTTTGCAACAAAATATGTTTCAATTTACCCCCACAGCTTACAAAGAAAAGATGAAGGAGATTTCAGTTCTTTCACTCATCTGCTCTTGTCTGTACCCTGAGAGCCGCAAAAACATCATGGGTGATTTTGAAGGTACGTGACGAGCAAACTGAAGATTACAATTGTTTTGTCGTCCTAAAGGTAAAGTCATGCAGAGATAACTGAGGCTTTTTTTCTTTGTCTTTTTATCATTAACACACACGTGTAGACATGGACATCAAGCCCATTAACAAACGAGCCTCAGGCCAGGCCTTTGAGGTCATCCTGAAGCCGCCCTCCCCTGTGTCTGATGTCGCCCACCTCATTACCAGTTACCCAAAGAAGGACATTTCCCTGGAGGACATCCAGAAGAAACTGGAGGCAGCTGAGGACCGGAGGAGAGTAAGGATGTTTTCAATCAATTTCTTTGCACCCAGCTGCCACATCCTACTTTGCTTCAATATGTGCCAAGAGCCACAAAAGATGTAATAAAGCTGTTTTGTGATACCACAATGAAACCAGTTCTGACCCAAAACAAAAGGGGAAATTCAACCTAATCAAGTTTACACAATTTTACTGTTATATTGTAAAAACAACAGTTCTCATGGCATCCAGAACATCCATGAAACTGGCCGATTTCTGCATCTCATTGACTCAAATGTCAATATGAGGAACCAGCTGACATATTCAGCGACCAACCAGCAAATCAGTCATCCAATCAATAACACAGTTTGACAGTTTTTTTTAACACCAGATGTCCAACAGTGTAGGTCAAACATAAAGCATATTATTATATAATTTGTAGTACACACCGAGAGAAGATAAATGTGGCAAGGAGAGACATTCTCTTACATTATGACATTTTTATGCTTAATAGTAATATATGAGCAGCTCTGACTCATACTAAGATTTTAAGAAAAATCAATGAGAGGTGTTCTGTGAATCACTGCCCTCTCCCTGACTCATTCTCTCTGCTGCTTGTCACTCCTCCTCCACTTCCCTCTGCAGTCCCAGGAGGCACAGGTACTCCAGATCCTGGCTGAGAAGCGGGAGCACGAGCGCGACGTGCTGCTGAAGGCCATGGAGGAGAACAGCAACTTCAGCCGCATGGCCGAGGAGAAGCTCCAACTGAAGATGGAGCAGATTGAGGAGAACCGGCAGGCCTACCTGGCTGGCATAATGGAGCGCTTGCAGGAGAAGGTGAGGAACAGGATTCATAAATCCAAGTCTCTAGATTATTTGGACTGGAGGTGATAAAATAAAGTATCAAAATTATTCACATTATTTTGATTTTAACATGTAATATATTAATTTTAATCATACGTTTAATTTATAAACAGGGAAATAATATAACATTTTATTTGTTGGTATGTGGACAAAAATGTAATAATAATAACAAACTAGAATCAGCCAATAAAATACCCAGCAGGTGTTAACTTTTAAGTGTAAAATATAAATTTCTCCCCGGGTACTAAAACCCAGTGATTACCAGAAAAAATCCCTGAGGACATGACCTCAGCGTCCTCACTGTTTGCTACAGTCCTGGAATAAGCTGCATTGGCTATGTTTGTAAATCCACCAGCAAAGTATAAAGTTCTTCCATTTTAACTTTTGGCTAGTTTCATTTTCAGAATTTACTAAACCGGCTGGCACCAATAAATCTTCAGGTATGTTTTCGCTAGTAAAGGCCTTAGTAGGGTGTATAGTAAAACAGTTACTAGCAAACATGTAGCAGGGTCACTGTAGCATCTAAATCTGTAATATAACTGCCAAAATGATCTGTTTTAGGAAACCAAACAATAAATTAAAAATCAATGGCAATCCTTCATAAATGTAGGCATGTCTTTTAGTTATATATGTAAACCAGGGGAAATATGTGTCTGATTAAGCTAAACAATGCTATTTGGTCATTTAGTCTGACATTTTGTAATCTGAGTGTATATTATGTTATTTTTGTAAAAAGTAATTTAAAATCATCCTTGTTCATATCTTTATTAAACAGCATTTTGATCAATATCAGGAGGTATTTCATTACCTCTTTTAGTCTTTGCTTTGAATAGATCATATGCTAGCAAGCTAACTTTAGCTTTGTCAGTTCGGTGAGCTATGTACATAATACTGCGTAATGGCTAGGTGAAAAATGTTTACTTGATAAAACACCTTTTAAATTTGTAATGTGTAAACAGGACATGTGAGAGAGGAGAGTAAAAGAATTTCGGAAAAACTTACTGTGGAAAAAAAATAATGAAAACAAGACATGTGGAGGAGACAAAGAAAGAAAGGATTAGAGGGTACAGCTCCTGGATGGAGCACTTAGCATTTAGGGGTCTGACAAAAACAAAGGTGCAGTCTTGTGCCTGGGAGATAAATAATTACTCAGGTGGGATTGAGGAGGGCAGGAGACAGAGGACTAAATAAATCAAGCTGTCAGTGAAAAGGCCAAAGAAGAAAATGAAGTGTAAAAGAAACAGCAAAGGGCCAGCAGCAGAGAAAAAGATGATATCCTGAATCTGTGTTTCTTCCAGGAGAGGCATGCTCAGGAGGTGCGTAGGAACAAGGAGATTAGAGAAGAAGTGATTGAATGAGAAGCCCCAGCAGGTTCTACGTCCCACCTCCAAACCCCTGACCACCACCCTAACCCTGAGGAGCACCCCCACCTTATCCTACATGTCCCCACCTCTCCAGTTCCTGCGCCATACCACCCATACTACTCTGAAACTACCACAGCCTGAGACGCCACCACAAGACAGTGGGAGGTTCAAATGGGGTTGGGGGTGGAAAAAAAATGCAAAAATTATTTAAAAAAAATTCATGTTTCCCACCCACTCTTCCCAAAAATGTTTTTGCTCTGTTTAAATAAGAAGAAAAGAAAAATTGACAAATGGCAGTGGGTCTTGGTTTTTGTAAATACTTCTTTTTTTGTTATATACAGTACAATACAAGCAGCAAAGTATTGATTGCAGTGTGCCATTTTTATATATACGTTTTCTCTTCCTGCATATCTATATGGATGTAATAATTTGATCATTCTCATGTTGTTTTTCTTTCAGCCTGAGAATCTTTTTACTTTGGTTTCTCTAGTGTGGTAACAGGCTTAGGTGTTGTTGTAAGTTTGCCAGCAAGCTGATGTTCTCTGTGACTGGTTGTGTCCTCACAAGGCCTGCAGTCTGGCTCCATTCCTTCGTCCCTTCAAATGGGCACTTAATCATTTGACCCCTCAGATCTGGAAGCAAAATTGGATCTGTGTTTTGGTCAGAGTGATTTTCCATCCAGTTTGTCCTGGTGTTCCAGTTAGCAAGGGACATGTACAGGAAAGCTGGCAAAAGGAAAGGGGACAGTTTGCTTTTCTGTGAGAACTGCGCGCCGTCGCTGCACATACACTCCTGTGAGGTAGATAGTGAATGTACCACAGGAGAACACTATAGCATTTAATAAGCCCATCCTCATCCTCCTTTCCTCCATCTGCAACTTCTTCATCTCTCCACATACATAGATACTGTAGAAGCACTCACTCACGCTCTGCACATGTGCAGGCATTTAGCCAATCATAGCACAGAGCTCAGGAGGAGCTTGCTAAACTCTGTCCATCTAGCACCCCTGACCAGTGGCGGTCCTTGTATATTCCTCAGAAACAAGCATCCAGTCATGCATTACTATAATGCACAACACAACACAACTGAGGTGAAAGTGCTTCCTAAGAATGCTGGAGTGCAGAAAACTTCACCTGAGATCAGACTTGTTACTGTGAATCTTGCATAGAGAGAAATAAGTTGCACCTTTCTCTGTTTCATAGAGGCTAGAGTAGTGCTCAGCATCGTTAACGCCCACTGGACTCATTGCAGCTAGAGTAGTGCTCAGCATCATTAACGCCCACTGGACTCATTGCACTTCATCCAATACACTGTAAATTCCACTGAAAGGTTGGCACAAGAAAGATATAAGCCATAACAGGTATCACTGCAACAATAATTCACGAACACAGTATTTCCATCTGTAAAGGTGTATATGAGTGTATTAAAGTATCTGAATAGTTTTTTAAGCAGGGGTGTTGAAGCCTGAGGTTGAACCCTGTCTGTCACACATACACAGTAGGCCTGTAGATGTGTGTGAGCATGTGTGTGCGTTTCAGAAAGGCTGGGAAGATAACAGAATATTAGTGCCATGTGAGTCAGTGAAGTGTAACAGCTGTCAGACATTCACCGCAGACAGTGACGATCCTACCTGCCTCTCTCGCTCTTTCTCTCCTCTGTCCATCTGTGTGTTTCCCTCTCTCCACGTATATCTTTGTGAGCAAGCAGTGGTTAATAAAGATTTGGGGTTCAGTGAATGAAACCGGCTCACAGAGTGACTTCTTTCACAAACTGTAGTCAGTTATGTTTCCGGTGTGGCATTCACATAGTGCCACTTGCTTTGAACAGTTCACAAATTTAGAACAATGTGCTGTGAAACAATTTACCATGTATTATAAAAAAAACCAACCTCAAATTTAAGGCTTTTGAACCAGTAAACATTTGGCATTAATCTTCCACCACTGACTGATTCACTAATCCTTTCAGTGCCAAATAAAGCTGTTTCTTATTTACAAGGTGGCTATCAGGGCAGTGTGGAAACTACACTGCAAAAATGTAAGTGAACCCAATTAAATGGCCAGTATAACAGGTCATGAGTACAAGTCTTGATTAACACAACGAGCACAGAAGATGAGGACAGGTCGGCGTCTGATCTCAGGTGTGCGGGGATCTTAGTAGCACCAGAGTCGAGGAGGAAGTGGAGCTGGTAACTCTCAAATGGAGAATGGAGAATGCTAGTTGGTGCAGAACGAACCAGGCGGAGGAGAAGTAGATGGATGGGTGCTGCTAGTTGGTGCAGAACGAACCAGGCGTGCAAGTGGCTCCAGCATCACTTGGGTGTGTGTGGAAAAGCTCCTGCTTCGTAGACAGAGTCACTATGGAATAACACTTCTTCATCCACAGGCATGAATCTCAATTCAAAGGCAGTGACTCCAGTAATCCAGAGAGACAGAAAAATATTTTATAAATGTATCTCATGGTTGTTAAGGGCAAGGTAGTGGCATCACACAGATTACTCATAGTCTTTGAGGAGCAAGGCAGGGAAAAAGCTAGTTACACAAATCCAAAGATCTGGTTCAGGTTTTACAGAGATACCATGCTGGCTGGCGTGTCAAGCATGCAGTCAGGATAATCTGGCAGCTCCTCTAAAGGATGGAGCTACTCGCAACAGGACATACACAGGTGTATTCACTTTGCACAGGTGAAAATATTTGGTGTGATGAAGTAAAGTGGAGTGAGAGTAGGGTGAAACAGGAAGTGTCAAGAGAAAACAACAGCCAGTTACCAGAAGAGGAGCCGGAGATAATGCCAAGTGGCAACTTGTTATGTGGAAGACATTTTAAAACATTCAGCAATGCTATAATAACATAGAAGGAGGTCACTGGCTACTAAGTACATTTACTGATTTTGATCAATTTTACTTGAGTGCAAGTGTTTTACTTGCATAAAGTACAAGCATGTGAGTATGTCCCTTCAATAAAGATACCATGAAATATCTCCATACCTTTACTCACAAAATTTTTAATGAGATCTACACTATATGAAGCTATAAAAATAATCTCCACCTTGACATTAAAATACTTATTAAAAATTCTTCAGTAATAGTTATCCATTATCAAAGTTGCCATTCTGCATAATTTGTATAGTTACTTTTGATTTAAGCCATTTGTCTAAGTAAAATTCTGTCTGCCAGAATCCTATCTGTAGCAGAACACTGTTACAATGTGTTACTGCTACTTGTGCTTAAATAAACAATATCAGCACTTTTCCCACAACTATCCTGTTCCACGACCTGTGTTGATGAAGTTCCACTTAGGACCAGCTGAGGGAGACAAAAGACAAGTTGTCTTCTCTAAAAATCTCACTGTGCTTTTGGCAGCAGCGAAGCTTACATCACTACCTGGCCCTGCATCATCCTCAGTAATAAAAGGAAAGGTTAAGGAGAATGATGAGAGAGGCCAAAGAAGAAGGAGGGAGGGGGCATTTAAGAGAAGCATATGAAAGCACAAGGGATATGTTGGTGCGTGAGTAAACATTTGGTACAGCAGAAAAGAGGACGGTGTGTAGGAGCCGAGAACAGAAGGTGCAGCTGGTGTGAGCTGAAATGATGGCAAAGAGACAAAGCGGTTCTCTGCGCATTTCCTTTCTCACAGTTTTAAGTCCCTCTCTCCTGCTCTCTCCTTTGATCCCCCATTCCTTTTCTTTCTTCCCCCTCCATCTCTGCTCCATCCCCCCTTCTTCATCTGATTCCAACCTTCCCTCCCTCTTTCTTTCCTCCTCCCCTAGTTCCCATGGAGCGCATGGGGCCAGCCGGGCTGCTATTGTCAAGGATATCCCCTCCTTGTTAATGGCTTCCTGTGCACACACAGAGGGCCGCTGAGAGAAACAAGCAGCCTCATCTGATACCAGGCGTCGCCATGTACTGTGAGCACACACTCACATAAACAATCGCAGGGCACATTTGGTACATGCACAAAAAAACCACACATTCATACGCACTTGATAAACAGACATGCAAATGCACTTTCACTCACATAAAAACACAGTGATAAAGCCACAGGTGATTTATCTGAACTCTTTTATTACAGGGAAGTTGTCATTACCACCAGCAACAAGTGTGAAAGGCTGAAAATCTCAGTGAGTGTTCACTTGCTCTGTACAACCATAAAATACACAAACTCAGTGAGATTTACAAGGAATATCAAATGGAAATGATAGATTAGGATTTCAAAATGTCTAAGGACAATTGTTTTACTGCAGCTGCTTTGACCTGCTTTAGTAACTAGTTTTAATAACTCCCCTTTAGTAAATACTGACTGACAATGTTGCTATGTTGAACAAGTACAAGAAAATAACTCGCAGACAAGCAGATAAAAATCCTCATAACATCATTTAGATGAGGAAAAAAAAAGTGGCAAGTATAACTTGAGGAAGGGAGTTTAAACCGTGTGAACAGCAGAGGTTATGGATAAATCATATTTCAACCGAGCTGGTAGATAACGTCTGTTTCCAGTATTCAGTCAAACACACACCTGGTTTTGGTTATTCCACCCTATAAAATGCTGTAAAAGAGGGTGACTCTCCGTCACCTCACGCCCTCCTTCCACACCTCCCTCTCTGTAGCCAGGGCTTCAACACTGGGTGTTTCAGCTCAGGAAGACAACAAAGGAGGGGGGTCAGTTTCACCCAGGAACTTGATAGGCAGCGACTATTTGACCATCTGGGAAAGCCGTTCCTGATAGGCTGACAGCAGTGGGTGAAACTTCTAAAGGGGTGGGCAGGGACAGAGATCAATCAACACAATAAATCACTTGTTGCTTTCTTGCTGTGGTCTCCCTCTTCACTGGTTTTTCTTCTATACAAAACATTAGCAAGGAAATAAAAATCCTACAGCTATCCTCTGTGGGATGTCGACATCATAGAAAAAATAGCAGTTTCTTAGCAGAGAAAATAGAAAGTCTTGTCCTTGAAAGTCCAGCACAGCTGGGCAGCGAGTTTAATCTATATGTAGACTGTGATGAAGTTTTCACATCAGTCAGAAAGCTCCTATCTCCATCCCCCAGGGTCTGTAGGGTTTTCCCACACTGGATGTTGGAGCTGGAGAGCTGATGGA
>NW_018127914.1:122824-125585 GCF_001952655.1 Monopterus albus
CTTGGATGTTGATGAGGGGACCAAAGCAGGGTGCAGGACAGTGGTAGGAGCAGCAGTGGTGGGAGGGACCCGGATCGGGCCTTGATCTGAGTGTGGGGTGGCGCTGCTGCTACGCCTGCCTGGGACATGAGTCTCTGCAACGGATGAGGACGGTGACGATGAAGAGGAGGAAGATGCAGATGAAGTGGTTGTAGATGGTAGAGGTGTTTGTGGGCTGCTGGTGGTGCTGCGGGATAAAGGTGCCCCCTGTTGGTGCTGGAGGAGGAGTGGGTGGGTCAGGTGGGCAGGAGGGGATCCAAACGCAGAGCCCCATGCCAGGTGACTCAGGCCAGAGTGAGCCTCTCTCTGACTGGCGTAGTTGTTCAGGTGAGAGACCAGACGGACCCGCAGAGGGTCTGTGCTGTCCAGGCCTTCAACTATGCTCAAGTAGCGGGCCGTCTCAGCCAGGCACTCCCTGAAACCCAGACCTCGGTAGTCCATCGCAAGGGCGTGGGCGTCAAAGTAACCTGAGGCAAAAGCAAGAAGACAGCAGATTAGCTTAAAAAAAAGTCACCTGAACTGCTCTCTCTAAAACAAGTTCGTCTAGAACTGTAGCTCTGTTTGACATGAATCAGTATGCCCTTGGCTTTGGGGCTGAGAATAAATGATCAGTTGTTACCAGCCTGTCAAACCAGTTTAATTTTGTTTAAGTTCTTTAATTTATTCATTTCCATGCATATACTCCTTTTTTAGACAAGAAACAAACTTGGTTGTGTATGTCCAGTCTTTCCCCTCTTAAGCACATAGTTATGCAACAGGTGAAAGGAATCAGTGAAATACCTTTGCCTCCAGCTGCGTGAAGCATCTTCAGATGATCCACAGTCATCTGCAAAATCTCTGCTTTCTCCAGTTTAGCTGAGCCCTTCAGTTTCGGGGACACAAAAGAGAGCCACTTAGACACACAATCCACAAAGAGCTGCATAAACAAAGCTCTTTCATGCTCTTAGAGGATTAACTCATTAAAGTTGCATTGCCACTTGTTGCTTACCTGTTTCTCATAGGCGCTGGGAACCAGCCTGCGGAGCTCGCTCAGACTGTTGTTGATCCTGTCACGACGACGTTTCTCAATTATCTGAGAAAAGACAGAGTACACAACTATGTGGTGAGTTGGAGAATATGTCCATATGACAAGTCGCGCATAAAATCTGAAGCTGGACAAAGGGAATTATAAATGTACATACTCCTCGACGCCTTTTCCTCGCCTGCACCTGAGTTGATGTTGTAGGAGACATGGAGCCGAGAGGAGAGCTCATGTTCCTTCAAAGAGACACGACAGGGAGGTCAGTCTGTGCAATCCCGAGTCTTAATTTTAAATCGTTTACAAAGTAAAATAGCAGCCTAAAGCTAGTTTTGCATACTTGTCCACTTCGTCCACTAATTTGAATCACAGAAGAGAAATAAAAGAAAAACACAATTATGGCCAAGTAACTTACCCATTCTCATCTGCGCTCTCCTTCTCCACCTCAACAGTCTCGTCCAGCTCGCTGTCCGAGGAGCTAAAATCGTGATTCCTTTTCATTTTTATCGTCCACAACCGTTCTTTGGTGTGTCTGTCGTGTCTGCCTGACGTGCGTCTGCTCAGGTTTGCCCGGAGCAACTCCGTTTGAAGCGTTCAGCTTTCCCACGGTGTCATTTCAACGATGCCGAAGGCCAACAGGGGCGGGCACTCGCGCAATAACAGCCAATCACAGAGTGGTTCTGGGTTTGAGTGACACGCAGGGGGACTAATCTTATTTTAGTGCGCTTTGACAAGTCAGAGAGAGAGAGAAGACTAAAGACCTCTCACTCTGTCGCTATTTCTGGAAGCTGTGATTTAAAATAGTCAGCGAGACTTCAGGCAGGCCTGTCTTTTAAAAATATTATTTATGCCATTATGGTTTTTGATAATAATATTGAAGAAAAAATATCTTGGTCGATCATCATTTCTGTTTAAAATTATTTTATACGTATATAGCCTAGTTTTCAAAAGAGCACCACAAAGACCAATCAGTACTTGCTCTGGAGTTTTCTATAGTATGGCATGATGTTGTTCAGCAGATGGAGATGCCCAGTGTTTACTGAATTATGTTTAGGTCTCCAGTTGTTCAAACGACGGACTTTGCTTTATAGGCACAATCTCCATTCTTGTTGACTTATCATGAAGTCAAATAAATTATAATCTTGTGCATGCTGACATGCTCTTAACTGTTTTCACTTTAATGTACTGCACAAAGTCATGTATTTTTTGGTCAATGGAAACTTCTGAGGGAAGCATCTGCTAAATGGTTTGATTGGTCTTTCTCCCCACTGGACCACTGTGTTTTCAGGACTAAAGCTTTGGTCGTTGTTTTTCTTTATTTAACTTTTTTTTAGGTTGTAAAATCCATTCATAGGTATTTAAGACACCCAAAAGATGCAAAAATTCATTTAATTCAGCAACAACAACCACATCTCCCCAGAAGAAAAGCCACAAAGTTCTACTCATAACAAAGATTTAATTTGATTTGTTTGCAGTGAACACGCTGGAGGGACTATGTCTCTCGGCTGGCCTGGGAACGCCTCAGCATTCCCCCGGAGGAGCTGGAGGAAGTGTCTGGAGAGAGGGAAGTCTGGGCATCTTTGCTTAGACTGCTGCCCCAGTGACCCGGTCCCGGATAAGCGGAGGAAAATGGATGGATGTTTGCAGTGATTGATCGAGTGATTGATCTTCTCAAACATAGAAGATCTTTGGAGAAACGTTGCC
>NW_018127914.1:125655-131254 GCF_001952655.1 Monopterus albus
GCAATGGTTCGGAGCGCCGGGCGGTCTGCGATCGAGCGTGTGAACCTGTAATCCAATACTAGCCTAACTCAGCCAGGGAAGAGAAACAGGCAGCGCTGCCGCAACCAGAGGAAGCCACCAGGTCTAATTTTACCCCACAGAGAGACTTCATGCACGGTAAAGACGCAGTGGCCACTTCAAGGACTCAACAAAAGAGCATAAAGCAATCAAAGTCGTCGTCGTCCCTTTTCCCTGGAGTTTCCCCATCATCACCACCACAAGTCTGGCGGCTACTATAATGGTCACACTACCCAAATAATTTGACAGAGCTGGTGTGTGTTAGTATACATGAAGGGTTCATGTTCCTGCATGTGGAGCTGGGGCTCTTCAGTGGAGGGTCTCCTGCCAGGAGTAGAGAGTGACAACTAAATAATATACTGTCATTTAATAGAATATTATAACATTACATAACACAAGTGATTACATAACCTATCATTTTTACATCAAAAGGGAGTGTGTTATTGCTACAATTATCATGTAGATTACAGTGATGGAAACGTAGCTAAGCACGATTAATAAAATATGGTGGTTACACTTTGCTTCCATTTGTTCTTTCTTTCTTTCTTTTTTGTTAATTTCTAAAGTGGAGCAGTTTATTGCCCTGTCACATGCAAATATTAATTTTACCAAGCTTCCAGGCATATCTTTATGATCTATATGATACACTAGCATGGGCGGATCCAGGGGGTGGCCAGGGGGGGCATCCTGAATCTGAGTGGCCACCCCTGGTACCACCCCTGGTAGAGTCAAAATGTAATATTTGCCAATATGAATGAATAGAAAATGAAAAATAATGATAAATTGCTGCCTTAAATACAGCTAACATTTTTCTGGTGCTTCATAATTGATTTCACCAAAGATGTGTGAAACCAGAAACTGTTTCTAAATGTCAGTGAAGGTAATATTCTTTTAATAAATACTGCTTCCTGTGAAATATCCCTTCCAGGCAACAAAAGCCAAAAGGCTGGGAAACATGCACAAGTATACACATGTAATGAGGAAACATAAAACCATGATTCATCAGACATGAAAACAATATTGCAATAAAATACGCTACCATTCATTCTGTAAGGCCATGTGCTGGTTTTGATTTCTATCTTGTGCTAATAGAGCTCAACAGAAAATGCTAAATTACACACACACACACATATGCACACATGTGGTGATGTGCTGATCCTTATCAGTGGAAGGCAAAAGCAACCAGATGCATAATAGTCACCACAGTGAGAGGAGGCTGCCTGGTTTGGTTTATTTGAATGAGAGGAAGCACTTAGGGCTGTTTTCATCTTATTGTTGTTGTCCAAGGGTATACACTTATAGCTGGACAGACGCACAGATGCACTCACACGTTCATCGAACTGATTATTGGTGAGCTTTGTGTGTGCTGGGGAGTGGGAGTGTGAGAGCTGCATTCACACACGTCTGAGTCCATGCAACCTGAAGCCTTTGTCACAATAAACAAAGGTGTGCATCCACATTAGTTTCTGACTGTGTGTGTGTGTGTGTGTGTGTGTGTGTGTGTGTGTGTGTGTGTGTGTGTGTGTGTGTGTGTGTGTGTGTGTGTGTGTGTGTGTCACTAGGGGGAGCTGGAGGGGGAAGGAGGAGGAGGGGGGGTGGAAGGGAGGGGAGGAGTGAGCCCTCTTGTTGTATTTCAAGTTCACCCAGAGTTCCCACGCTGTTATTTTCTGCTCAGCTGTCTTTGTTCTACCGGTCTCATCACATGTTGTGATTAGTAGGGCCTTTCAGGGGCCGCCCTTTGAAGGTGAGGGCCCACAGTACGACATCATCAAATCCCCATCCTCCTCCTCCTCCTCATCCTCCCCTCCTTTCCCACTATAAAATTGGGCCAACAAACTGACTCATACTCAGGGCCACAACAATCAGGGCTGGAGTGAAGGTTTGCCTCCATTGCTCTCTCCATTCTCGTATTCTTTTCTCTTTTTCTTTCATGACTAATTTCCTGCTTTCACACATTTCCTCTGTCTTGCTTTCTTGGATTTAATCCACTTCTCTCAATCACTAATTTGCTGTCAGATTAAAGTCAAAGGTAAATGTGCCCTCCAAATTCCTCTTTAGCTGCCAGACCCCTACTAATATACATGGTTTAGGGTTTGTTCAAAGAAATGGATTTAGAAATTAAAGACAGGAAGGTTCTGATGTTTTGGCCAGAAAATTATATGTTTCCTCTGCCCTCTTGTCAAAAAAGGTTTCAAATTTCAGTTTATTAGTTAACCACAGCTGCATTTTTTGCAGCACAAACATGTCATCAGTGCAGACATCAACTGACTCTAGTCTGTCTTACCAGAAGGAAATGGTTAGCGTTAAGTATGCACGCCAATAAATTCACCTCAGTGCTGTACATATTTTTTGCTTTGAGTGTAATTACTTCTGCCGTACATATTTACACAGTGGCCCACATGTCATCAGGTGTGGAGTTGTGTCAGTTTGTTTGGATTTGATTTCCTGCAAAGAGCTTGTGTGGATCTACATGACTGAGTGTGATTGTAAGTTAAGCTGTAGTGCTGGCAGAGTGACATTGATGAATGATGTTGATATCACATTCAGGAACTCTCAATTACTCCTTGGCCAAACATGCTAAAGTCTTGCTAAACTGTGAATCACTAAAATGTTCCTGATGGCGTCTGCCTCGTGATGTTGTGGCTTGATTTTCAAAATAACATTTTTCATACAAGTATTTTTATTTTATTTTATGTTCAGTCATTTATTTTACAAAAAATCACAAGAGTATCACTCATTACTGAGTCTGATGAGTGTATAGCATGATACAATAACTGTGCTACTTGGCTGTGTCAAAGTTGTACTGTGGGGTGAACTGGAAAATATCAGTTACTAAGAACTATTTCCTCCTCTTTGGTCAGTGAGTCAGAACATGACTGATGAGAAAACCACAGAATCAAAGTTTTGTCTCGGGGCGTAACGAACATGCAACAACCTCTATTCTTCAACTTGCAATTCAGAAAAGCACCACAAAAACAAACATTAAAAACCAATTTCATAGGAACACGAAGACACGCAAATGTCATTAATAGCTTGAAAATCTTTATAATTTGAAAATTGCCTCAGCTACAGTAGAAGGTCTGTGAACTCAAAGCCTTAATTTTATTGTTTTGTGTTGTCAGAGTTTCAGTTTTAATGTTTCATTCAACAAAACTCAAGAGATGTGTTGGAATAAACCAACTGCATCACATGTCGCCTTATAAATCTCAGTATCGGATTCAGTTAGTCTTTTGATTTGGGTCATCCTTTCTTACATTACTATACAAATGTTAAAAATGTAGCATTTTTGTAAAAGGAACAAAAACCGTACAAAAACCGCACTGTTCATTGTGTAAGCAAACCATTTCCTAATGCCAGAACCATCGAGCATCAAACATACAAAAGGCAGGTTTTTTAAAGGGCCCTTCCAGAAATGTTTGAGGACAACACCCTGCTTTTAATAATACTTTGTGCTTGATATTGTTTTTCCAAAATAGAATTAAATACACTTGTAAATATGCCTTGACAGGAAATTGACAATGTAAATAATTGTTCCTTTACCAGACACAAGATGTCTCATACTTCAGCCAAAGCTGATTCTCAGTGTTTGTGCACTGGAACTTTGAGTTTCATTAAACTTGATGCATACTGGGCTGTGACTGGTTTCTAGCTGGGATGTCACAAAATCCCAAACAGTTGTAATCTCAGATTTAAGATGAGCAAAGAGGCACTTTTCCTCTTCAGCAGGTGAATTATGGAAACATACAAACTCTGCATGAACATTACATTGTTCTACATAATGTAGCTCAAACAGCCAAGTGTAATAATCAACAAAGAAAAGTTTAAGGAGACTTAAAATCACTCAGTTACAAAATGGTGCAGTTTTTGATGGTGAGTCATGGTGAGAGCCGCGGCGTCTGCAGGTTAACCACAGACAGATGTTTGTCTGTTCAAAACAATACGTCGAACTGGTGAAACCCTGCAGAGGCCAAGCTTTGTTATTGTTTATAAATAAAGCCGTGTGGAGCACCGAGGAAGACTAATTTTGTTTCCCCTGACAGGGAGAGGAAGCGACGGCTAATTCTGCTCCAGACGTGTGTGACACCCGACCATTGTGCCTTAGAAAGAGGCTAGAGTTGGATGGATAGAGAGAAACACTGTTTATGAATGTGTTTGTGAGGCGGGGGGAGAGTTGTGTGTGTGAGAGACACCCTGGTATTGTGGTTTAGGAGGGTGGGGGTCTGAACATGGTTTCATTGTTTGCCCTTGTCTATCACTGTCAGTTCCGCCGTGAGTTTTGTTAAAGAGGTCCTCTCCTTCACCTCTCTTGACTTGTATTCTTCTCTCCTTTCCACATGGGTTATACACATCTCTCAGTGTGTGTGAAAACTGAGGAAGTGAAGGATGTGTCAAAGTTGACCCAGCGACACTCATCTCTGTCTTGTGTCCCCATGGGAAGTGCTCGACGACCTCCCTCTGTCTCTCTCTGTCACACCCGGAGAGACAGACTCCAAAATACTTATTTAATTTGATGCTTAATATTTGCTGTTGAAATCCTATTAATGCTTTCTTTGCCTTTTGCGTTCTGAATGATGACTTCATGGTTTTAAAAATACCTCAACTAGATATTTGGGAGCTTTCAAATCCTGTATTGATATCCATATTTTTAGTCACAAAAACAACACAAACAACCCACTTTTTGCCTTTTTTCACAATTTTAATAGTTGGATGAATTAATCTTTTTTATTTCTAATGACCCAACCCTGATTCAGAGTTTGATTTCTGTTTAAACTGTAACCAGTTATCTGATATTCATTAATTGCTTAGCAAAACAATATATGATAAAGATGATAAAGAAACATTAGTAGTTAATCTGCCAATTCGCAAAATGTTCATACAGAATATATCTGCAAATTAAAACAATTTATTTATTTTATTGTATATGCAATGTCTGCTCTTGCAGTATCTATTTACATTAACTTGTCATACATTCATGCTCTGGAGACAAAACCTAACCTTAAACTAAGTCATCTCCCTTATTGATTTACTTCATGGGGACCAGCATCCGGTCCCCACAAAGAAGGTGAGTCCCCACAATGAGCTCCTGGCTTTTGGTCTCCACAGATGTAGGAAAACAAGGCCATGTACACATGTACTCTGTATATACATATGCCAAACAGAGTTGATGGACACATGTTACACGTGACACATTGACTTTGTTTTTTGTTTTTTTGGCCACAGGAAACTGAACACGCTCCTTTATATCTGCACTTCTCTGATGTTCAAAATGGCCCTCTAATCCTCAGTCTGGTACATTTGATACCTGAAGTCAACAGGTGAATGGGAGGCAGAATTTGGTATTTGACACCCATTTGTTGCTTCCTGTCAAGTCAAATCAAATACGACTGCAGTACCTGCTGGTGAATATTCATAGGATGTCACAATCAGTGCAGTCTAATGATATGGAGGTAAAGCGGTAAGTGGACCAGCTGGTTTCGGGGGGGAGGGTGTTGGGTGTGACTCATGTCTGGAATCGGTGAAACTCCTGGTGGGTGGTCACTGT
>NW_018127914.1:131299-134783 GCF_001952655.1 Monopterus albus
TCATCTCAGCTTGAGGTAATTATTCGGTTTAAGTTTGACCCAGTCAAACTTTGAAAGTGACCTTGGACCCTTGGAAAACAGTGAGTTTCATCCTATTTTGACATTACATATGAATGAAGATCATATAGGCCAAGAGTGGCAGTTAAGATTACGGTAAGGAAAACCAGCTGGCATGTGACAGAAGTCACAAGTAGCATAAGAAGGTTATGGCTTGTGCCTGAAGATGGACTCAGACTGAATCAGGGTCTTTTAATATGACTGCAGTGTCCTCTCTGAGCCTGATATAAAAAAAAAAACCCACTGGTTTAAGGAATTTGTCAAATGTGTTCACACACATGCCCTCCTAATGCACACAAACCTCGGTTCACTCATCTTTACTCACTAATTTGATAACGAGCCTGAACAGTTGAAACATGTTTTAACGTTTGACATTTGGCCTCAAGAAAAAGAATCTTTGCTGTCTTGAGAGAGAAGTGCCCCTCCCTACTTCTGCTGCAACGAGGGGTTGCTGGTCCTCTGACCCTGGTAATGATGGGGGGTCAGGAGTCAGGTTGTGTGAAGGAACTGCCTACGTCTGCAGAGCGCGTGAAGAGCGCCTGGGAACCAGAACTCTCCATATGATCCCATGAAATTGATCTCTCCGGAGGGGACCAGTGGTGTGTATTTATATTTATGTGTGGTGGTTGTTGTATATGTGTAGGAGAGGAGGGACCACGACATGAGACGCACCAGTGGAAATGGGAGATTCCAGTGGTTGGTCAGGGTTCCCTGTCTGCCTCCCTGTCTACAGCAGGGATGACAGGAGATGGGGGGGGGGCAGCTTTTACACTTCACTGTCTCCAGGGACAGAAAAAAGAGAAGAATATGAAGCCACCAGATTAGCATTTCCCAAGCTAAATTCAGTACAAATGTCGATCTGGTACTAAACACACTTTGCCCATTCTCTAGTGCACATGTAGACACGAATGAGGGATGCACATGCGTTCCTATTCATACTTCAGATCGAGGGTCTGCCTTCTGTCCCTGTACATTTTCCAACCATTGTGGTACATGCACAATGGAGGCTGTTGCTGAGTGGACGGTTCGCAGACCTTAACAGATCTGGGAAGGTGATGAAAATGATGTCATTCAACCATAGTGGATATGCAGATGCACAAAGCATGAATAGCCCTTTACTTTGCAGAGAAGTTAAGAAAATGTACTTATTTAAGACTCCTCGGGCCAGAATGTGCATGATGTGATGAACATAGAAGTTGTAATAACGTGGTCAGGCCACTATGCCAAACGTGCTTCACAACTTAGCACTGCTCCTGTAAACTTGAAGCCAACATTAACTTAATTTTTTTTTTTTTTTTTGCTGGCTACAGTTAATAAAATGTGCCAGCGAAATACAATTCAGCCAGTCAGAAATGTGAAGCCTGCTTTGTCTCCCCATCTTCTGAAATTTAGGACCAGGTGTTTAAAAAATTACTATAAGGTTGATAGTACATCTGCCCCTGTTATTATAAACTGTATATGTGCTGTTCAAAGCCCAAAAGCTTGACTGGAGTAGCAATGTATGGCTGCACTTGGTCATTCTGTTTTTGTTTGTTTAACTTTTTTTTTTACTTCTGATATTTTTATTGTTCATACTTAAAAGCCTTAATCACAATTTTGAGTGCATTATGAAATTGTATTCTTCTTCACTTGCTGTTTTCAAGGTCAAGAATGATTTGACCAACTTCCTTGAGTCAGCTTAGTTGCTGAACAGCTATAATTGACCCAGTGATAAGTGTTTACTGCATTTATAGAATCTGAATGCTTCTTTTTCATGAGTATTTGAATGTATTAACAATTATATTTTCCTACACATGTAAACCAATTAAAACACCTTTTATAAAAGGAAGACTGTGGTGAAGAGAGCAGGAGACACAGACAAAGATGCTGTTTTTGCATGCTTATGTATGTGTGTCAGTATCTGTGAGGCAGACCCCTCCAGTGAAGGCCTGGCTGCTCTTTCATCTTCAGCATCTGCTGTTCTTCTTAGAGCTGTCTCTCGGGTCAAACCTCCACTGTCTGTCTGCCTATTCAGAAGCAACCACTTCAGTCATGTCTGCAGGCTCGTTATGGCAGCTCCAAAACCAATCCCTTCTTGTGCTTATTCAATCACAGAGGAATCTTGGGGTCTTTTTTTTGTCTGCCTGCTCCCGCTAAGAGGCTTTGTGCAAACATTTTGAAACAATCAGATCTATTAGTTGGGACTTCTGATGTCTGATCCCGCCGCTGTGCATGGGGCCTGCGCTGAAATATGGCCCACCCTGTTCAGAAACGTCTGCTATACAAAAAGAAAGAAAACTTGTCAAGAATCCAGTCAGAAGTAATAACATGAATGTCTGTAAGAATAGATATGAAGAGTATTGTGATGCGAAGGGCGGTGATGGTAATGAAAGGCGTCACATCAAAGAAGCCAACAGGGAAACATTTGGCTTTAAAATGAAACAATGCAATGAAGAAGAAATGGATACAACAAAGTCAGGGACATTTAATTGGACCCTTATGCACTACATGATACAATAAAACACGTGAAGGTACGTCAAGCCATGGTTGGTTTATTAAGATTGGATCACTGTAATCTCATTGATTCTGTGGATTAATTTTTAAACTTTGACATCCGTGATAATCTAATGTTCCTGGAATATCCTGTAAATCAGCTCTATGTAGATATTAAGATGCATAGGTTATGAAATTATAACATAAAAGTCAAGAGGGGGGTGCCATATATGACGTAATGTAAACTCTGCAGGTGAGATGCTTGTGCTTTGAAAGTCAAATCCAGGTTTGTGGGAAGTCACACACACTGGTCTGAGAGTGTATGACTTACGTACTTACGTCATTACATCACTCAGAGACCAGACTCAAAACATTAATTAGACAGACTTCCTCAGCTTGTTTGCTTTTGGACTTGTGAGTGATGTGTGTATGCATTTGTGAGTATGCAGTCATGAGTGTTTGTGTACACGTGTACTCTTCTGTGCATTGTGTGTGGTTGCTACGATTTGAGTTTGGGTTCACTCACTAAGCTTTGGGCTTTGCTATATGTGTGTGTGTTTGTCACACAGTGGTTGACACAGCGCTGATTGCTGTTTATTTGGTCTGTGGGCTGACACAGAGCCTAGCAGTCAGGAGTGCTACTGACAGCCCTGTTTTTATTGGGTCCCTGTGGCCGTACCAACACTAACACTGGGGTCAGGCCCTTCTCTCTGTCCCCCCGCACCCCGAGACTCACACCAAGCTTCCTGTCTGTGCTTCAAAATAACATACCGTAAATAATTGAGTGCAACAAGATATTTTCAGAATTGTAGAGGAGGATGATAAATAAAATGGTGTTTCCAAAACACAAAATCACAGAGAATCACAAAATCACCTGGCAGTGAGCCATCAATGTGAGGCTGATTCTTTAAATTATTTAATATATAAAAAACAAATCAAAACACATGCAGCTACA
>NW_018127914.1:135108-166926 GCF_001952655.1 Monopterus albus
CTGTTTGTCCACCACTACTATGTCCGGTTGGTTGGCCATTACCAGTTTGCCAGTTTGTATCTGGAAGTACCACAGGATCTTAGCTTGGTCATTCTCAACCACCTTTGGAGGTATATCCCATTTTGACTTCTAGCCTGTACTCGGCACAGATGTTTCTATACACTATGCCAGCCATAAGGTTATGGCGTTCCATGTATGCCCTGCCTGCTAGCATCTTGCACCCTGCTGTTATGTGCTGGATTGTCTCAGGGGCATCTTTGCACAGCCTGCACCTGGGGTCCTGTCTGGTATGGTAGACCTCTGTCTCTATTGATCTTGTACTTAGAGCCTGTTCCTGTGCTGCCAGGATTAGTGCCTCTGTGCTGTCTTGGAGTCCAGCTTTGTCCAGCCACTGGTAGGATTTTTCGATATCAGCCACTTCTACTATTTGACGGTGGTACATACCGTGCAGAGGTTTGTCCTTCCATGAGGGTTCCTGCTCTTCCTTCCCCAGTTCCTCTGGTTTCTGCTGACTGAGGTGTTCACTAAGCATGTTATCACACACACACACACAAAACCCAGGCTAGCTGTTTCCCACTTCTCACTGTCTCTGTGCTAATCTATGCTAACAATCTCCTGGCTGGCTACAGCACAGACTGTCACAGTGCTTCCTGACTTTAGCTTGCACGCTATCGCTCTTGTCTTGGTACCTTGTCCTCAGCTCCAGCTTTGCTTGGCCCAGCCAACTCCAATTACACTCACCTGTCATCTGCGTTAGCAAGTCACTCTGTAATTAAGTCACCTTTCAGTACGGACTCACAGCCAGATTGTCAACTTCGGAAGAAACTTCCACTAAGTTCGTGTTTGCCTACATAGCTGGTTGTGTTGCTGCCCTACTGGACTGCTATCACTATCAACATTACGGATGACAGCAACTCTAGCAAACTGAATAAATACATAAATAAATAAATGAAGTTTCCTTCAAAATGTCAACTATTTTCACTGTTTACAAGTCTTGAATTGAAAAAAATCAGTTTCTCCATTTTTCATATTCATATTTATTCATCCCAGCCCTGACCCTAACCTAATTCTCACCAAACGTCCTCAATCGTCACACCAATGGTTTTGAGATTAAATTTGTCCACACAAACAAAAAGTATACACACAGTATACAGTACTGTACACATGCTGACGTGCTCAAGATGGTATATGGTACATGAATGCTTGGTCAACCATGTAATATGACTCTGTCTCAGCCAACACACACACATACACACTGGTAAAGCTGTCGCCACTTTGCTGTCTGGTGGTCAGGCTCCCACCTCACACACACACACACACAGACACATTCATGTTTCCATCATTTTAGAGAACATTTCTTAATGATTCCATTCATTTCCTGAAGACTGACCCTAACCTCAAACCAAGTCTTCACCCTAAAATGTAATTATTTAAATCATGAGAATTTGATATTTGTTCCCAACAATGTGACTTATGTCCCCACAACACACACACACGCACACACACACACACACAAATAGAGTCACATACAGTATAATGATATAATAACCTGTACTGTACGTAGTGCCCTTTCCATGCATCGGTCTATAGTTTCTATCTCTTCACCCAACTTAACCACTGACCCAGTTACACACAGACTGTGTGACACACACATGTACACACACATACAGTGAGACATGCACTTAGCTCCTTATTCCAGCTGACGTCTCCCTTTACTGAGAAGAAGTAGGGATGAGAGTATTAGGGAAGGAGAAGGTGGGGTGGGGTACAGACACGGGATAGCTGTGGGTGCATGTGTGTGTGTCCATGCTGTAACGGCTGCTCCCAGCCGTCCACACAGCTGTCTGCTAGACACACTCATACACGCACACACACTTAGCGGCTGTGAGAGATCCCCCCCCACGACTGCTTCCCAGGCTTGTGACTCAGAGAAAGGAAAGGAGGGCAAGGATTACACAGATAAACACACACACACACCGACAACTACATGTGAAACATTATGCATATACACACACATGCTAAATGTTTTGGTGTTTGACAGCAATAAAACAGATTTACATTGTTCTCAGCCTGCTTCAGTATGAGCGTGTGAAGGGAAATTAGAGTTATAAACTTTATGAACTCCAGTAGGGAAGTTTGTCTTCTGCACAACACACCTGATTATTTAGGATGTCCCTGAGCACACCTCCTCATACCTAACACACATCTCTTAATGTCTCTGTTCTTACTAGGAAAACAACAGCAACGAACATTTATTCAAACATTTTAAAACATAAGTCTTTTAATTTTAATTTTTTAAATTAAGAATTACATAAAAAAATGTGTTTTAATTAATAATTCTTTTATTTTCATAGCTTTGGGCATCATTTCCATCAGTTACTACAACACTGCACTCACCAAAATAATACTGAGATCTGGGAATGTAACAACATCATTTTGAATCCCAAAAGAACAACAAACAAGTGCAGTCAAGTGAAAATGAGCGCCTGAAACGTGATACAGGAACCATACAGGAAAACTGTTGCCTGCACAACTATGACACATTAGATCAAACTAGAACCTGGAAGTTGGTCGGTATATGATGATGACTAAACTGTGGCTTCATATGTTCTCCTGATGGCTTCAACTTCTTTTTTAATGATGTTCCTGTTTTTTCATAAATTCACTAAAACAGTATAGTGCTAGCGATTATTACTATCAATGGCTAATGAAAGGGAATGAAAAGAAAAGTCGTGATGAGCTGAAAGCCCTTTAAAATAACCTCAGTCAACAAAAAATGATTGTATTACTCAAAAGTGGAAGCAGTTTGATGTCCAAAAAGCAGATCCAGGTGGAATGTTGGCCACAAAAACCTCAAGATAAGAGAGCTGGCCTCCATTCTCTTCTTTTTTCTAGCCCTACCCATGACCAATTGCCTGAAGTGAACCATACAATTAGCAAACACTGATCTGAAAGTGTTCATGTAAGCCACTTGAGTACACTGACAAGCAGCAGGTTTGTTGTTTAGACACTATAGGTTTGCTGATGACTGAATCTTTTCTGTTTAGATTCACCTGATTAGAACAAATGTTCCAATAAAATACTTTAACACTTATATAATTAAAGTGAGTGTGTTCTCTTTGACCAGGAAATTCTTCATAGTTAACAGGAACCTGGACAACAGTCATTTCAGGAAGCGATGGGCAGCCACGTCAGTGAAACCAAACCTTATGGACAGCAGACTGATTTTTAACAAGGATGGGTCCAGTTAACACATTTTTTTCAGTTGATATGAGCCAAATGTGAACATCATGTTATGTTACAAACATGCGCTGACTTAAAGAACACAAGCAGATTTGTTATATAAATGGTCACATCCTTTCTAAGAGTGCAAGTTTTTCTTCTGGAAATGTTTTGATTACAAAAACTGTGCTATTTTAGTTATTTGTTGAGGGCCTCGTGGTATTTTGGATGTGCCATGTGAAAACATGCACGGACTCAGGAATATTCCCTGTGTTTATGTTTGCATTGGGAGCTTTACGCTGTGTTTGTTATCCCTGCAGATGGAAATAGACAGAAGCTAGAGTTTCACAGGCACAGGAAAGGCTTTGTCAGCAATCAGAACCATCAGCGCAGATGTTAGAATGTGGAAATCTGCACTGATATAGTGTGGCCTTGATGGTGATCAGGCTCAGTCAAAAGGTATTGTATGCATGCAGTGGGGTTTAATGAGAGACCACTGTAAGAAACAAAGCATAAAAGAAAGTCAGAGAGAAAAATCTAAATCACTTGACAGGATGTGATTCCATGTAAAACAAAGTTATGACATCTCCACAATGACTGCAGACCCCAGACTCAATGCCTGGTGTTCACCACACATAGTTGCTTTGTAGCCTTTTAGCAATTCCCATGTATATTTGGAAGCATGTCATCCGGGCGACAGTGGGTTCCTCTCTGTGTATGTTTGCATGTGGTGTGTGAGTACCATTGTGGTTATCGATGCATACTTGTTATGAGGCAAGACATTATGAGCTGGGCAGAAGTTAAGAGGGCAGCAGCATGTTTGTTGTGTGCACAAGAGTGTGGGAACGAGACAGAGAGAGACAAAAACATTGATACAAGGAAAATAAGGAAGTGAGAAACTAAAAATTAAAGAGGAACAGAGAAAGACAAAGGGAGAGACATTCAGGGCAAAGCATAATTGATTAGAAGAACCTGAGCCAGTGGAAACATGGGCTAAATAAAAGCATAAACATGACAAGGAGAAATCATGAGCACGATCACCGAGTGGGCTCAAAGGAGTGGTGACAAGTCACAGAACAGCCCCCGAGGTGCAGCTTCATAACTTTGGTGATTCAACATAAGTTCATCTATCACTCACTTTTGTTATGAAAAATAGACCAGGATAAACGGAGCCAGTAGTAGTAGAAAAAAACGCAGTCTTGCTGGGCAGCATGTGTTGGGAAGCCATGAAAGCCGCTCACACTGTCAAGTTTATTGTGGTCCATATGGTAATAAAATCTAGAGATAAAAGACAAAAGATCAGAGAAAAAGGGCAGAAGAGCACAAAAGTGAAAATGTACAGATACAGGACAAAATAAATCAAATCTAAATCTAATCAAAATCAAGTTTACATGCATGTGTTCGGTCTTAAAAGGGAACCAGAACATCTGGAGGACATCTACGTTAGCATAAGTACACACAGAGCACACACAGGATAGATGCAGCCAGAACTTTGAACCGACGCAGAACCTCATTTTGACATTTTAAAGACTAAGTGAAAAAATAAACCTAATATGGCAGATAGTCATGTCCCTGTTCACATAATAATGCAGAAAGCACAAACTCTCCCACACTGCAGATGAGGTAAAACAATCTAATACTGACAGGCAAGAAAGACAATTTTAACCCTGTGGGCTGTGATGAAGCTTAGCCAGCTCTCACATTGATTTGCAGTAATCGTGTTGTGTTTGTGCGCTCCTGGGAGTGGGATCTGCAGCAGCAGCTGTTGGATGTGTCCCTAATGTCCTTCAGAAGCTGTCGTCATGCTTCCTGTATTTTGGCCAGTAGTGCACTTCCTGTGCATGGGTAGCTTGTGTGTGTGCATGTAAGGGTGTAGGCCACGGAAAGACCAGCTGCAACGAGTCCCCAAATGATTGTCTCTGATGAATGTAACCGACTGCACACTCACGCAATACCAAAGGACATCGTTACAGGAATCTGAGTGTATGATTTAAAAGCAGGTGGAGATCACAGTAATCGCTCACATGCATGATGTTGTCAGAACCAGCTTCCTGTTACAAATATATTTAGCTAATGGCAGCAAAAGGTGGAGGATGGATTTAGAACGACACTCGGTAATCACTCCTTTAACAGCAACTATTCCACATCCTAAAAGTGATATATATATATAGTACATATATTTTACATATTTATATTATAATCACGAAGACCATTAGATGCTGATATTGGGCACAAGCACAGCTGCAGTCAAGCTGTTTAGTCTAATCTGAAAGTACTGTTTGTGCATAGTTTGCCCATATTTATCACACAATAAAGACTTAATATAAAAGATCTACAGGACATATTTAGTAGAGTTATATGATGGTACTAAGACAAAGTATATGTTAGATTATAAACTGCAATATTTGTGATGTTCGAAAAGATGGAGAGCATTGTCAGATGATGACTTTATTTTATGTGTTTCTATATGTGTGTGCTGAGATTTTTATGTCAGGCCATTTGATATGTTATGACATTTAGGAATGCATTTTGAAAGTTTTTGGAACATATTGGAAGTTAAAATCCAGAAATTCAGACAAGGAAAACTAAGCATAAGGGGTGCATTTAAAAAATAAATACCTTACTTTAAATACTGATAATCTGATTTAAGAGAATAAGTGTTTCATTTAAGAAGAAAGTGGAGTAAATCACATGAAGAACATGACTAGGAAGTGAGAATGAAGACATGAGAAAGTCACAGAGATGAAGCTGAGTCGTACTGTACCAAGGGGACGGTGCTGATGTACAGTAGGAAATGTTTCTCACTCATTATGACTAAATAGACATTAAATTGTTATTACGAAACATGTTTCATTCAAGTGTGAGGTGCGTCTGGTTTCTCAGCGATTTAATTATGAAACCATTAGTTTATATTCCATAAGGGAAGAGGACAGGACAAAAAGGATGCTTGATTAATGTGAAACTAATCCGTGACATTATTCAAATTCTTAACAAGAACAATAAAATCCAACAAACCAAAATCACTTCCACATGCTGCGCTGCTTGAATCACTCAAGCTCTTTGTTTTTGTAGAAACTGACAGTTTGACCTCCAACATTTTCCAGAAAGACGTTAACAATTAAAATCTTTCAGCAGTCATTTCAATACACGTACTTTATTAAGCTAACTTTCACTCATGACTTATGAGGCAATAATGACACTGTTTGGATTTGTGTTTCTCGTCCAAGTCGAAGGTAAACACAGACTGAATATTCAGAGGAAAATTCTCAGCTCAAAATTAAAGCAGGCTATAGTAGTAGTATCCCTCGCTGGTGAATGTAAATGGTTTTATTGAATCTTCAGTAGAACAAACAAATATTACAACAGTTTTCAGATGATTAGTATAGTTTCTTTAGGTTACATGGTAGTATGAAATCTAATTTATATAAAAAGACTAACTGTTCAGAGGTTAACAATTTGGGTTCAAGGAACCAGCTTATTGACAGAAAATTAAACTAAACTAAAATAATATGTTAAAAGAAAGTGGACCCAAAATGCAACCAAGTACTGGCCACAGTACAGTAATTCTTTGAGAATTTTCAAACTAAAGAGCTATGTGAAACATGATGAAATCCTCGTTTGTAGAAAATGGTACACATTTTAAGCTTTTTGTTCAACATCAGGCCTAAAGTCTGTAAAGCAGTTAACAGTCATTTCCAGGCAAGGTTTGCAAACAGAATATATACCATGATGCTATTCTGCTCAGTGTATACATATTTTCTGTGCAGGCAGTGAGGGTGATGCCTTCCTGGGGTCTTGTGCTTGGTCCCATGATTGTCCGTGCACACTATGAAGCCCACACATTTCAAAACTTAAATGTCATGATTTGTTAGTCATTTATCCATCCAGCAGTCCATTCATGAATATATTCCATGCATGTGTCTTGCAGCCCATCCATCTCACCATCTCTCCATCTCCCTGATCATTCCTTCTCTTCCCTCATCTATTGGTTCTTGTTAGTGTGACTTCGTGTCCGAGTCTGTGGTCGGCAGCCAGGCTGCTGGGACAAGTGGTTCATTGACTGGGAAGGTCTGACAACACACTCTGTCTTCCCTCTCACACCATTTATTATCTGAACTGGGAGACTCCCAGGACCCAGGAGGTTGTGCTCACATGAACACAGATACACACATGCTCTGCGACACACACAGGCAGGCTCACACACACAATCATACACAGAGGAATATAAGCAACACTCATCCTCTCACTGTGAGAACTTCAGCAAGGTCTCTTCACCAGAATGACACAGATGTTCCTCTTGGCACCTCAGCAGGTTGTGTTGGGGCGGCTCAAGGGGCCTTTCTGGGGTCCGGGGGGGTCCGCCGGGGGCCAAAAAGGACCTCAGAGCCAAGATGAGAGCTTCCTTTGTGGGATACAAAGCATTGTCTGTGATGGGAAAGACCATGGGGATGGGAACACCGCCCAGAGCTGGACACTGAGCAGTGATTCTAGCTCTGTGTGTGTGCGTTTACGTGAAACAGAGGGACAAGGCGAGTGGGTCTGAGTGTGGGAGAGAGAAAGAGAAAGTGTTTTCTCACATATGACACACAGAGAGATGGGTGCTGTGAGTGGGAGAGGCTGGGTGTGTGTGTGTGTGTGTGATACTGCAGACTGCTCCGTGTGTGATTAAGAGATTGACAGTGAGAGTGTGTGAGAGCAGCTGGAAGGACATTGGCGCTGCCCACTATTTTTCTTTTTAGGATCTCATCAGTTTGAGCACAGTCACTTGATCACGCCACACACAGCAAAATTCATCCGTACATCTTTTTGAAATATTTGATTCTGGAGGCTTGGTGAGGTTCGAAACACTTGCAAGGCTATTCAGTAAACTAATCTAGCTGCTAAATGCAAAATAATAAAATAAAATAAAGTTTCCCACAGGTCATAAATGCTACTTTGTTTTATCCCAACACTGCCATCTAAAGACTCACTAAAATGAGAACCGCCATTTATAAATTATATAATATATATGCTGCCCTATGAACTGTACTTAAAATGGTCAATAATTTTAAAAGAGTATTGCCCACATTTTCAAACAAAAAACAAATAACTTCAAACTAACCCTGGGATAAAGCTGCTACTGTAGTAACAGACAGTCTAACAAGCATCCCCACCCAGCTTTTCTTTCAAATATGATAAGATATGGTTCTGACGACGGACCAGGAAGCATGGCAGCTATTTTAAGACTTTGGGAACTGTTGCTTGCAAACTTAGAAAAAGTTGGCATGAGCCAAAAGAGTGAGTTTGCACGTGTGCGTGAGTAGCGGGTGGAGTGGGGGTTTTGGGGATGGTGGGAATGGACGAGGAATGTCAGAAAGCCACAGAAGGGGAAAGAATGAAAACAAAAAAGCAAAGAAGTGGTTTATGCCCAGAGAACAAAGATGGAGAGAGTTTTTTTTTATAATTGGCCTTTTCCTTTGGGTCCCAGACTCAGTGGCTGAGAGGAGGAGACAGAGGGACAGAGGAGTGCATATAGTTTGGCTCCAACACACACATTCACACACATTCACATATACCAGAAAGACAGTCCAAAGCATGGAGGACTCCAGGAAGATATTAGAGTTTGGCCTGAGATGATGTGGGAACCTCCCAACCATCAGAGTGTAATTACTGTCACCGGAGCTTCTTTACTGGTCAAGCACATTACACTAAAGCACAACACACACACAATCACTCACAATGTACCACACAGCTGTTAGAAAAACATGTGAATACACACACACAAAACACTTCACTTCAGCACATGTGAACACCAGAGCAGGTTGGCCCCAGGCCCTGAGGCTCTCTGTGGGGAGCTGTGTTTTACATAAGACAAGCGTGACCCTATGCACCATGGAGAATGTGTGTGTGTGTCCACTTTGCAAACCACCCTGGAAAGCCCCTCTCCTTAAAAGCCAAATGGGTCTGCAAACCCTGCAGAGTTGCTGTCTCATAGTTTATTCAGCTATTTCTGGGAGCTTAGGTTATTTCAGCATCTAAGAAAGCAAGAAACCTGAGACAGTGTGTGACAGAAGTTCGCTCTCTCAGAGAAAAATTGGATGTTGGTGCTTTTTGTATTATCCTTTTTCTATAGTGAAGACAATGATCATGCACCGAAGATTTAAAGAAAGGGTATCAATTACTGTATCTCTGTTACTCCCATGAATATCCACTGTCATCCATGATCAAACATACTTTCTCAGTACAACATTATGACTAGGTTTTAAGAAGAAATTGTCAGAAATTTTATTTGAAGAGCAATTTTTACCACAAAAGCTTTTTTTCCCCCCATTACACTAAAAGGTTTTGTGTAATTAGTCATAAAAATGTATACATTTTGCAACTAGAAATACTGGCACATGAAATCACATCAAACTCTTCCTCATGTCTTGCTTACTGGTGCTCAGGAATAACACACATCACAAAATTAAAATAATGTTATAAATAAAAATACAACACATTAGATGGTGTAGTTAATAATGAACATTCTACAAGATCATTTCTAATAATGTTGTGATCCGTATTTTGAGTTATTGGGTATTTACAGCAGCTTGATGGTTTATGTGAAACTCACCCTAATAAGCCACAGTGCCCATGTTCATTGTAATGAAGAAGCAGGTTCTTTGTAGCACAGAGATAGGAGTTTTGTCAGGGTTTGGATAATTTGGTAGTTTTTTGGTTCTGTTTGTGGGATGTGATGACAAAAATGTTGAAAATACAGTTTTATTTGCATCAGTTAACTTCCTAAAGCACATAAGTACAGAGAAAATACACAGACACCTGGCAGTCATACTATCTGTTAAACACACACACACACACACACACAACTTGTCAGACAGCAGGCTGCAGTAGCTCCGGTCATGGTGTTTAGTTTCCACAAGATGAGAGTGTAATCCTTGCAGGTTCCTGCTTGCTGCTTTGTTTTTCTCTCTGCCTGACTCATCCCTCCAACCTGTGGGAAGGAGGGAGAGATGGACCGCGTCACTGTCATAACATGGGATTACATTCTACAATACACTTTCTCAAAGGGTAGTGAAAGATCCCTCACTAAAAACACTGATGTTCCACTGTGAATGTCACTTGTTTTGTTTACAAGGTCCTACTACACAAATATTTTATTTGATTTTATTTTATAAAAGGATTGCTGTTGACTGTTGCATTATCCTTTGTTTTGCAATTGTATAAACATTTCAGTCATTCAGTGCCAGTGACTATTCATGCCAAGTTTTGGCACTTGCTTATTAGTTCATGGCTGGTTACTTTTATTTACTGAATTATTGTGGCAGTATTGTACTGTGAGTTTTTGGTGTTGTTGCGTCCCTCCTTTACACACACACACACACACACACAGTAGATGTTCGTTTGCCAAACCTCACCTTTGGGTTTCTGCCTGCTGGGGGGCTGAACAACGTTTTCACATATAACTTCAGTTTAATAACTTTGGGAACCCGGGCTCATAATTATCAGATTTATAAGAATTATACTTCCTATTTTTGGAGTAAAAAGGTTCTTTGCTAAGTGAAAATGAGGCCCATTTGTAAATCACCTCTCTCCAATTTACAGCAAAATGTTATTGTAGCCTTTAAGATAAATTCTCAAGCGATCACATTATTAATTATATGTGTTCTGAGCGTGAAAAGTTAAGGATTTACATCTGCCATTGTTACCAAGACCAGCCTGTTTTATCTCTCTGTTTCATCTCTGTCCCCTCCTACTTTCTCATCATCTGTGTGGATCCCAGGTCTTATCAGCCGGCACCTGCACGGTTGCACCCCTGCTCAGCTTCAGCAGGCTAAATCCAGTTGGATCAGAGCTAAACACTGTGGGATTACAACACAGTTTAGCACTGAAGCACTAAGACTTAGGCCTGAATGCCTTTCTGATGCTGCCTTCCAACACCTTAACAATCAACCCGTTTTGCACCCGTCTCCTTTGACGTGTGGTGTGGCTTAGCTCTAAAAAGCCACCTGTCTCTCAGAGGCAGCTTTAGATAATGTGATAAAGCAGCCATTTAACCATTCATACTAATACATTTTTATTTCATGTTTTATGAAAGGGTTTTATATGAGTAGGTAATAAATCATTTTCTCTTCAATGATCCAGCTGTAGCTTGCAGCGATATATAAACGTTTGACCGAGTCCTGGCAGTTCAAGCTGACAGTTCCAAAGAAAACCATTTCAACATGATTCAAGATCCTACATGCAGCCACAGTGGAGTTGAGGTAAGAAAGCTCTGGGTCTGGGTGGTTTGCCTTTGGGTGCAAGTGGTTACATCAAACACTCCACACATGCTGCTTTCCTAGGTGCCAAAAGAGCTTTGCAAAGTACATAAAAAACACAAAATTCATCCCATACAGCACCAATATACACACTGCCAATAACGATAACTCACTTGCACCTGCAATCACTATCCGCCCTCCAAATTTGTTTCAAAATCTTCCTGGAACAGAAAGAAAAGGGAAAAGAGTTCAAGTGTTCCATGTCAGGACTGAGTTTGACGTGTGTTTTTGAACTGTGCAGTCTGAATTTGTTTTGTTGCCCCAGGTGTGGAGATGTGGCCACCAGAACAAGGCTGGTAAGAAAAACAAACGAAGGTTGGCATATTTTCTTCTTGAAGAAAAGGAGGAAGCTTACAATTCCAAATTCCAAAAGTTCAAAGAGCTGAAGCAAAGGTGGAGAGGGTACACACACACATAAATGCATACACACCGTAAGTAATTCAATTTAAACAAACAGGAGGCCTCATGGACTCTGACAAGGCCATGTTCGGGGTTGCTGAGGCTACCGGTTGCCTTTCACACACAGAGACATGTTCGAACAAACACAGGAGACTCCTGGGAGGGCTAATTTGAGCAAGTCATTATTGGTAGGCTGCGTTCACACACATACACTCAGTCACACACAAGGCTCCTCGTTGCCTCTCCTGTTTCAGCTGCAAACAGTAGTACAACCACACAGGAGTGTGAGCGGACACCTAACAACTGTGGCAATAGCTGCACGGTGACCTTTAACCACTGACACTCCTTCAGCCCCCTTTCCCACTCACCCCAGTAGGCCAGACACCCCCCACAGTAATGATGAAACGATGACTAGACATTAATGGGAAAACACACATAGCACTCAGCGAGGAATGTCATAAATGGATGTGAATGGAAAAACATTAGAGCATTTGATGCACACAAACACACATGGACACAGGCACTGTCCTGACCTCTGCTGTAATGATGAGTTAATGTTGAATATGACAAAGAGACAAAAAGGAATACGTCTCTACTCATTGGTCTAAGTGAACTTGTGCCACTAGTGAACTAGTTATGGTTATTGTTGTGGGGTGTGTTATGTTGAGCACTTAATTTACATACTCTGCCTCAAATGGACATTGGACAGTGGTTTTCCAACCTTTTAAGAACCAAGAACATTTCTGCCTGTGTCTTTTGATTCTCACAGCTCTCAGTCACTGCAGAAATGTCAAGTATCCAGGAATATCCCCGGCTGAGCAGACCAGAGGTTCGGCCCGTAATTTAAAACAGCCCTGCGTGTCACAAGCTGTGACGGGGGGCATGTGGAGGTACAGCATATGCTGCAGAGACATTACAGGAGATGAGCTCCACACCACTTCAAGGGATCATAACAATGTGTTTCATGTTTTAGCCCATTAACTACAAATTGTGAACATTACTGCTCACCATTTTCCAAAGCATGAGGTAGGTTTTGGAGCGCCAAAAGTATTTTTCCTTCCTTCCTTCCAGGCAGCCGCAGGTTTCAGTTAATGTCAGCACTATTTTAAATCCAGCTTTTAGAGGTTCAGTTGAGAACAGCAAACTTTTTAATGTAATGAATTCACTCATTTGTGATAGTCATGTTTATATTTGCTTGCAGTTTGTCTTCTTAGTTTGACTGCATCTATGAAAACTGTCATTGTGGATCCTTACAGCAGGCTAGTCACCACAACTCTGGGGATTTTGAAGTTTCTCAATCTGATCGTAAAAGAATAACTTTGATATTGGCTGGTTCTCCACCACCATGACCCCCACATCTTTACTTTATTCTTACTCTAGTTTACATTAGTCTTCTAGTTCTGACACTGAACACTGGCACTGGATGTAACATTCTTTTTACAAACACCTGAACACACCAACAACAAGGCTTATTATAAACTGCATATTATCCAAACTGCATTATTCCAGATGAGGCTACTTTGGCAAATCATTTGAAATAATAAAACAACTAACACCAGATATAAAACCAGTGCCTCCTAGTAAGACAAGAAATATGGATTCAGGTTTTTATGCAATGTATGGTTAAAAGGCAAAAACCTACAAAACCTCAAAACATGGATCTTGCCCTTTTTCTTAAAGGTTGAGGTGATTTTAAACAAAAGCACAGTAATATTTGGGTATGGTGAAGAAATAAATGTATGGTTTGCCTCTTATCAGGCTAATTCTAAAGGGTCAATGAGCATACTGACCTCAAGGATCATCCTGGGATTGTTGTAAACCCTCAGACAGCTGGCACCACCAGAGTCACAGATGCCTAGGCGAGAGGGGTTCAGACTGAACAGGAATGGGGGGAGAGAAGAGGATGTGCATGTGAGGTTAAACACCTGTTACTGATATGCATATATCTGTGCATGTCCCACAAGCCTGTGGGATGCAGGTTTGTGTGCATGAGTGACTGTGTGTTTTGTGTGTGTGTGACATGGAAAGTTTTATGTTCTACAGCCTTTGCTTGTCAGGTTAGCAGCTGACTGTGATTAATATTTCACAGCTAACAAATGGAGAGCGCAGACAGGCCCATGTGTGTAACCTTGCCATGACAGCAGTTTAATTGACATAATTACCCACCCTATCCAAACATCATACACACCCCGTCAGACACAGGCACACACACATACAAGCAGCGCTCTGCACCTTTCACCGTGTTCACATGTCTAAATTCATATAACAGTCACATGTAGAGGAGTGACCACATTATCTCACCCCAGTGACCAGACACAAACACACATGCACACACTACTATTCTATTATGTCACCATCCACAAAACAGCAACAACAACAAACCCAAAAAACAAACTGAAACACAAAAATTGTGCAATAAACAGCTGTTCATAAGCCTCCTTTGGGTGTCAGGTTTCATACAGCTGTTAACTCATTTTGGAATGAAAACAAATGGCAAAGCTAAAACAGCTTCAGTGTCTTTGTTGTTTGCTGGTTTTGTATGTGAAAACATTCAAAAAATAAAATCTTTATCCCATGTGAAAGTTCTCCCTGATCACACGGCTTTGATGAGGCCTTTGAAGTAGAGGAGTCGTGGTAATAACGGTGATGATGGTAATTGATAACGGCGAGCTGAATGGTAAATGGCTGTTCACCGGGGATAGGAAGTGCTGACTGGAAGCCAGCCTGGATTCTGCTGAGCCTCAGGCTGAGTGATAAGAAACGGGAGGGGTCGAAGCAGCGATGATAAGAAAAAGTGGCAATTGTTTTTGTGGGCATGTGTGGTTGTTTCTGTGTCCTGTCACTGTGTCTGTGTAAGCATGCGTGTCTGTTTATGTGTTGAAAAGTATGTGGGTGTTTATGATGTGTTTGTTCTATGTGCTGGTGGTTGTGTAGCTCCTGTTGAGGGAGTGGGTGTACATGTCATAGTGAATGTGTGAGTAGCAGGTACAAAACCAAGAAGTGAGGTGATGAAGAAAACCTAGATTTTGGGGCTTTGACTCCATTATGAAATGAGATAACAACCCCCTGAAAGAAGGAATACTTCTCCAGAGTCTAGACACTGGTTGTGGTGAAGGTCAAAGATGGGTGATGATGATGATGGCGAGGATGAGAGCACAAGAGACTAATGAGTCTTGTCAGGAACAGTAAGACGGATGATAGCATCCTGCTTATGAAGAGCCGGAGTCTGATGAATGGTGGAGGACCCTTGATGTAGATGAAAGGTGATGTTGAAAATAAGACTGCAACAAGGAACTGGGGAACCTGATGCTGAACCTGTGGAACACTGATCTGAGGAACTGGAGGTGAATAGGGTGGAGCAGGGTTGCAAACGTTATTGCTGACAGCAGAAAGAGGGATGGATTTAAAATGTGACAGTGAGAAGAGAAGAATGGCTCACATACTGTAGGCTGTGGCAGAGACTGATTGGCTATTAGAGTGAAACACCCATGGTCAGCTGATAGAGTTTGAAGTGGAGAAGTAGAGAGACAATAGGTGACTCCCCACTTCCCTTATTTTATTGTTTCTTGGTCCTCGATCCTCACTTGACCCAGAAAACATTCCAGTCTGCCATAATGGAGGACATCCCAAAGCTCCTTATTTTGCTCTGAGGAGCAAGGAGGCTGCCTGGAGGAGCTATAACTGAATAGACACAAGTGCATCCTTCACAGAAGTTTGTTACAGATTGAAACACACCTTTATGAGAAATCAATTTGTGATTGGAGGCTTCACAAAAAAAGCTGGAGGAATGGACATCTCATGCCAGTTAAAATGTGTTTCCTCGATTCCTCTCTCCTCGCAGTTTGTCCCTGTGTCTTTTCCTTGCATCTTACATGGTGTGGGAAATGTGGATGCAATTAGAGGAGTTAGGATTCACTCAGAGTGTGTGCACATGCACATGCTAAAGTGTCTTTCTGCTAGAACATTTGCATTAGCTCCATTTCATATTCATCAGTGAGGTCAGAACCAGATCCGCTATTAACCCAAATATTCTGGAGTTCAATGTTTGGTCACTGTTAGCAATCACGCTATATACAGTACGTACCATGCCTGAGTCCATCTGATGTTGTCAATGGGCCAGGACTTTGGAGGTTAAACATGTGTTTAAACATGCCTGGTTAAACATGTATGGGTCACCCAGTGTGAGAACGACCTTAAGACTCTTTCACCATGTCTGCCATCCTTGGTGTTCGAGAGTTTGAGTCTGAGAGGTTGAACCTCAATGTCCTTGATGTCCATCCAGCCTGGGGCCCTTGTTGCATGTTACTCCCCATGTCTCTCTCTCCTCTCATTTCCCTTCATGTCTCCACTCTTATCTGTCTCAAACAGGTTTTCAAATTAAATGACTAAATAAAGTTTTTGTCTCTAGATGCACACACATAGCCACTTCTGATCAGACACCCCATCAGCAGGATAACATCATTTGTCTGGGCCTTTCGAAACCATTACAAATCTCTGTTTTAAGATGTAACAATGCTATGGTTAAGGTCTAGCTACAGTTTATGCATAAACACAGCTTTGTTGGGGTTAGGCAAAGATCATGGTTAAGATTAAAATGACTGCTTTAAAGTTAGCGGACCTTCATTGTCATGATTACAATTATTGCCATTTGGTCGAGGTTACAGTTGTGATTATGCATAAAAAACCCCACAACAAAACCAAACACACAGCGGAAATAAAGGAATGAAAGCCTTGTGCAGATTTTAAGTTTGGTAAATATAAATAAAATTAATTCAGCTGACATCACTTAGTTGGGAGTGATGCCATAAAAATTGTGTTGAAAGAAATGAGACAACCAGATAGATAGATGGATGGCAAGAAAGAAAGAAGTAAATATATTTTTTGAAACACACAACAAAGTTAAAAAAGAGAACATCTGGCCAGCAGCCTTTATCTCACCCTGCGTGTGTGTGCAACTGTGCTGCAAACTCATGGAGCTGGTAGGGCGGAATCAATTACCCATCAGCAAGGATTTTCCCACAAGTTGGAGCTGGTGGGAAAACAGGAGCACGTGGAGGAGTGTGTGTAGATGTGTGCACACATGTCTGCTTGGCTGCTATCAGCACATGCCTGCATATGCAAGTGTGTAGGTGTGTTAATGTTTTCTTTTGTCTGTGTTTGTGTGTAGGGGGAGCTGACACTGGGACAGGTGCCGGAGGGTCTTCAGATGAGAGCCACTCAGTTCAGTACAAACCCTGTTATGTTTTCTGCCTCAGGGGGAAAAAGGCCAAAACAAACTTTATGACATGTGGCTTCTGATTCCACCCAACACTTCACTTCATAAATCCTCTTCCTGAAGGAGACTGTGCATAAGTGTGTTCTAAAGCAACACATACCAACAAAGCAGACATGTGCACACACACCTACACACACTCCTCCACATGCTCAAAAACAAAGACTATGTTTATGGAGACATTTTTCTTGTTCTTATGTGCTTCTTTAAAATGCAAGTACAGTATCTGTGCCTATATATTAAGTATTTAAGTGAACATAATCCCTCCAAACACACGTCTGGTCCTTTCAGAAAAATGGAAGGAAAACAAAGTCGATTTTTAACAACAAATTTAACAAATTAATACCTGTTCCCATGGACAGATCGTGAAGCCTTGAGATTCTCAGACAATAAAAAACATCTCACTGGTTTCATTTGTAGTCATATTGCATCTCTTTGTGGTCACTGTGTCTTTCTGCTCGTTTAGTGTCACTGTAGTCACTTGGCATCTTTGTGATTGTTGTCTCTTTGTTGTCAATTTGCATCTCTTTTACAGTTGTCCTGTGTCTCTTTGTGGTCATTGTGTATCTCATCATAGTCCTTTGATTGACTTTCTAACAAGAGATATTCAATGTCACTTCATACAGAGCCCCTCGACCCACTGTGGGTCTGTGCCCTGTCTGTGTGTCTGTATTTTCTCCTTTCAGCTAATCTGATTATGCCACAGCATCATTTAACCAATTATCTTGCTGTTATGTGAACTCACACTTTTTCTTCTGGGCCTCTGTCTGCTGTCATTTAAGTACCCACCTGACATGACTAACCTCCACTTCTCCAGCTCCAGCACTTTCTATAATCAACCTCAGGTATCATATAATTAGCTTTAAGTATCTGAACCAACCTCCAATCTACTACAGATAGTGTCTGATGAAACACACAAAAGAATACGTGTGTACTTGGATGTTTCTGTGTGTGGCCTCTCAGAGAAGCAGCCTCAGATGTTCATGTTCTTACTCAAAGGAAGAGGGCAGGAGCAAAGGTTTCACAGTATTGTTCACACATGCGTCTTGTGTGTTTGTGTCTCAGCCCCATGTGCACGTTTTCTCCCTTTTGTCTTTGATTGTTCTGGTCAATAATTGACTCTGTATTGAGTGGCTGCTGCTCTACAGTGAACAACTGCAGCAGGAAGTGGTGCCATGAAGGATAACATGCCTGAATGTAGGGCTTGGTGACCCATGGGATACTGAACCTGGCAGCTTACACACACACACACACACACACACACAATTGGGAGCCAGTTGGGCTGGACAACAATCTCTTGGGTGGGTCCTTTAAAATCCAATCAAGCAGACATCTTGGCTCTTGTCATTGTTGGGTGCTACAGTAATGCCGCCTCCGTGACCAGATATAACTACTAGTGAAGTCTTTACACACACACATGCACATTTAGCCCTAGTTATAAGAGTGGCTTGTGTGAATCTCAGGATGTATAGTGTTGTTTCAAGGCTGTAAACAGAGACAGCCATCTTGCTGTGCATTCACAAAGATTTAATCAAATACACTTCTACTACATAAATATACTGCTCAAAAATTCAGACAGTCCAGTTACAATCAATTAATTCTAGTTACAGTAATTGTTGGCAAGATCTTGTGAACGTTCTAATCGGTGCAAAGCAGGTCAGATGAGCCAACAAAAATCATTCATATGAAGAATAAGGTTTACAAAATAAAATTTATATATATATATTTTACCTGGGTTTAAATTGAATTTTTCTTCAGATTTCCCTTAAAATGTACTATACAAAATTACATAGGTTATTACAGAAATGACAATAAGCTTACAGATATTTTTAAATGAAATAATGAATCTTTATTTCTAAAAATCCTCATCCAGAAAAATAAAGTGCAACAAGGCCAACATGGCAAAGTCTGTATGTCTGATGCCACGTTCACTGGTCTGTGTGTGTAAATGTGTCAGTGGGCATTTTGCTGAGTTTGGGACAGAAAGGCATGTAACAAATGCAACTCTGTGTGTGTGTGTGTGTGTGTGTGTGTGTGTGTTAACAAGTATCCACAGGCCTGATCTACCACATGCTATTCAGTTGTACACAGTACACACACACATTTGCATGAATACAACAATAAAGTGTTTAATACACACCAGAGACTGTATAAACACTTTGAACACTATTTGCACGAACAATGGCACACACACACACAAACATAAAACACACATTTATTTTCACACTAACACTCCCACATGGTCTAGTCTGCTCTCTCTCTCGCTCACACACACACCCTGCCTGCCTTATCCCTCATGATGTTTTTTGTCCTCTGGGCTCACACACACACAGAGCACTCCCATGCTCACTCACATGTTTGGATTTGTCTTTCTGTCTGAAACAGTTCTCCTGCACTCTCTTTCCCGTGCAGCTACAGCGGGCCAAACAGGTCTGCTGTTGGATAGCAGACAAATAAACATGCTCTACAACACTGACATCCACCCAAGTTGTATCAAGTTGCCTTTCTTGTTTATATAAATGAATAAGTCTTGTTAGCATGTAGGCAAACTTATTACAGACAATTCTACTGCACCAGAACAGTGATTTCCATAACAAGGTGTCCCAGATAAAAAAAGTATTACATGAGGGAGATGTAAATATCACCACAACATATAGTGAAGTGGTGTTTCCTATATAATTTATTTTACAATATGGACCTCTCAGACTGCATTATATGATGACCTTACAAAAGGGAGGGAGGAAAATAAGGTTATGTTTACATTTTTTGATGTTTTAAAAGTGTTTGCAATTAGTTTAACCTGTGGGCTAGTTCACACAGCGTTTTAATAAAGTGAAACATAAGTATTACTGCTATGTAACCAAAGATCTAGCAGTGTTGCACAGCACAGTGATTCAGAATAGTATATAAAAATTATTGCTTTGAACTTGTTACGGCAAACCGTGTGTGTGTGTGTATATATATATATGCGCACTTGCTTGGACTCAGAAAAAGGCAGAACTTGGACTCAGGCTTGACCAGGTAAATGTATTTTAATAATAACAAAACTGGGAAGTGGTCAGAACCGGTCACGTCAGCCGATCGCAGGGCAGTGGAGAGTGCTGAGATGACTGGACTGCTAGAGCTACAACCTGAGGTTGTAGGTGAGGCACAGCTGGCTAAAGAAAAGCAGAGGATGAGAATGAGTAACAGTGACGCCAAGATTATGGCAATACTGATAGTATACTGAGGGCCTGAGTAGCAGAATTTACTGGCTCAAGTCAGATGAACGCCATAGGCATGAAACACAGTCCAGAAGAGGTGTAGGAGCTGGCACAGGAGATCACTGGTCCAGAATGCAGTACTACCATCATAGAAGGTGAGGATCAGGCTCGCAGCAGATGGTAGAGCAGGTAGCAGGATGGTGTGAGGACGGCTGACAGTTGGGATCCAGAACCATGCAACCAGTCCCAGCAAGAGTTGGTCTCCTCATCCTGAGGAGTGTCACCTAGAGAAACGGTTCACAATCCAGGCACCAAATGGTGCTAATACAAAATGGCTGCAACCAACAAGCAGAGGGTACTCCGGTCCTTAACACAAGTCCACAGAAAACAGTGCAAACAGAAAGTGACCCTTCAAAAAAACAATAAGGGCCATCAGTTCGTTACTACCTGAAATCAGGTCATACACAAGAAAATCTTAGTCATGAGCGCAAAGACAGGTTGACAGGTTACCAGCAGGAACACAAGATCATCTGGCAACAAGGACACAGCAACGCTCCTTTTAAGTACTAGTCTGGTAATTGAGAGCAGGTGTGCCTTGCCGCCTTGAATGCATTCCCACCTGTGCGGGGGCGGAGTTACTGTGACAGCCCGTGCCAGTTGATAAGGTGCTGGGCGTGGTCAGGGCCACGGACATAACAGAACTAAGGCACAGTATTAAAAAGACCAGCATGTTATATTATTGTATAAATACCTTTGGTTCCTCTAAATACTATAAATATAAATCACAATTAAAATCCAATCATAAGAATCCAAATCCCTACAATATTTCGAAACCTCAATATTCAAAGACAAAAAGAAACATCCAAACTAACTTGCATTGTTTTGCATCCATTGTGTGGTTTGATTTGATTTGATAGTCATGAAATAAACAAATCACAGAAGAACAAACAAGAATAAAATTCAGCTACTAGACATTTTGAGTTTTGAGCAAGAATTCCACTGAGACCTGAATCGTGAACAAAAGCTAAAACATGTTGTAATATAACAAGTCAGGTTTTGTATTCACTTTTTCCTTTGGTCAGATAAACCTACTGTTCTTACTATTCTTCATGAAAACTACCGTATGTAACTTAAGGTAGCATGAAGAGCATGAAACTCCAAATCTATCGGCTCTGCTCCACCCAGCGCTGCCTCTTCGACAGCAAAGGCTTTGACAGCACCTCTTCACATTAATACAAGTTTTAAGTTCTACAAAAAAAATATTTGAAAAAAGTTACCTACATACTATATCACCTATATCCTCCCAGCTGTTGAACCTAAATGACATTAAAAAATGAAATTAAAGACGTTTAGTGGGGAAGCTCTGCTACCGTTATCTTGTCTTATCTATGTGTCATTTCTGGTGTTAATAAATTCACCTCCACCAGTGGAACCATCATATAGAGAAGGGTGCTGTTTTTACTCTCTTATCACTGCCTTTATTTGTAGGTTTATGACATTACAATATTATTACATGTGGCTTACTGTATATCACAGTATCACAGAGTATTACTCTGCATGTTACACAGGTTTTAGAGCTGCATCAGACAGGGAGAATTAAACTGTTAATTCCAAAAATGATCACACACAAAGAAACAAATTTATGAATAATGAGACCTATTCAAAAGGGACCTCTGCTACTAAGACACCTCTTATACCTTTTTGAAAAAAACTGTCAGTCAGGGTGTGTGTTTGTGTCTATGTGTGTGTGACTGTGGCTGCTGCTGCTGTCAAGCCCCTGGCACTGACACAGTAAACTGATCCTAAGGGGTCTGAGAAGGGAACTGTCTCCTCATCTCACACACACACACACACACATACACATACACATACACACACTCCGTTGGGAGAGGAGAGCACTAGAGGAGCAGCACTCACACGGAGATTGAGTTACAGCTGAATTAGATCTGAGCTGTGGGAACCAGCACCTTCCCTTAGACACACACACACACACACACACGTTGTCACTTCTTGATACCATAGATGCGCTGGGACACACGCTGAGATGATACGCTATGTGTAGACATTCTCACACACGCATGCTTTCCCACACACGCACTGACAGATGCTTACAAACAAACATACAGCCATGAACAGATGCAGGCAAACCCCTCAGCAACACACACGCACACACAGAAATATGGCATTAAAGAAAAACTATTTGATCCCACAAATTAATAGCAAGTATTAGCATGACACTACAGTGTGTGTGTGGCTAAATTAAAAGACAGTCATGAACACAGATGCTCATCTGGATTAAAAACACAAGCAACACAATCTATCTGTCACCCATGTGGAGCAGAGAGAGGGAAACCACACACTGCAAGTTTATATCTGGCACAAGTGCCGGCCTGCGCAGTGTGTGTCTCTGTGTGTGCACCCTGATCATGTTGGCCTTGACTTGGAGAGGACAAAGGAGAGGCCACCAAACCACAAGCCAGTAAACTCTCCACATCTTAATTTCCCTTTCGTTTTCACATGGTAATGCCTCCTCTCATGTGTGTGTCTGTGTGCGTGTGTTTATTTGTGTGCCCCTGCCAAGTTCGCACAGTAAAACCTGCCATCCAAACAGTGTGTAGGTCTCCTCTTGCAACAAACACACACACTCTGCTGGCCCAAGTTGCATTGTACAGACAGGGGCATGGAAGGATGGACGGAGCATTTACACCCCTTTTATTTCATCGGCCTGTTTCTTCCCATCAACCCCCTGCTCAGCCACTCCTTCATGAAGTGTTCTGACATATTAGTGAGTAAAGGTCCTTTCTTTATTCTTTCCTTTATTGTAGTTTCAAGCTTTCTTTCTTCATCTTGTGTAAATAATGCAGCCAACATTTTCAGCAGTGAGTTTTTAATCTACATAGGACATTAAAAACTTAACTTTTATTTTTGTCCTGAAAAAATGTTTTAAATTCTGCTGCATTATTTGACTTCATGTTTACAGAAGAACTAAAAACCTCAAACCTGCTCCTTTTTTGTTACATTCAACATATTGAATAGTGCAGATTCTATGTTACTGTAAGGTTGGTCAAGTTCCAAATACCCTGCATCCTCCTTTTCCCAAAATGCAACACTAGGGCAACTGATATTTTTCCATAGGCCATTTATGCCTACTAAATACCCTCATCTTTCAAAATCAATGCCCATAGTAACCGTGATGACATCGTCAGGGTTATTTTGTCAGACTTCTGTGTGCTCCCTCTAGAGGGCATTGTACAATTGTTTTGACAAGCTCCAAAGCATTTTCGCTGATGAATGAACTGACCTTTATGTGTGAAATTCATGGCCTTCCCCTTTAAGGCTAGAAGAAAAAAAAAAAAAAAAACGTTAAAAAAAAAAGCCATAAAAACAGAAAATTTTAAATTCTGGTCACCCCTGTATCTTGAATGACATGCATTCATTTGTGCAAACTGTTGCACTATCACAGTAAAGTCAGCTTCAAAGCAGCAGTGTAAATGCAGGCCAGGCCAGCGCAGTTTAAAGTAATCCTTTTGGGAGTACTGTGCACATGGGAGCCAGATTTGGCTCAGCAGTAGTGTAGGGTCACAGCAGGTCACAGCAGGAGATAATAGCACTCAGAGAATAATCTTCCCCATTACTGTTTTTCTCTCCCTGACCTCAGAGGGCCTTACTGTGAAGCATCAACCCATTTCAAAGGACAGATACACCATGAAGGTGAAAACAACACTGACATGCACATACATACGTGCTTCATAACCACACAATGATGGCACTGTGGATCTCCTGTCAACAGCTGCAGCTGTGACCACATGATTACCCATCTTTCCACCTTAGATTTTTACGTATCCAACCCACCACAGGCACACAAGGCCCCTCAAACATCGCCTTACTAACCCACACACACACTTACTCTGTGCCACCATCCGTTTAGCCAAGAGCCCCAGGAGCACTAGGGTAAAGAAAGGAGAGTGCAAACAAACTCACCAAACTCTTCCCAAGTCCGAGGCTCCAGTTTCAGCCTTCTGTCCGCTGAGACTGGGGGGCCATGGGAACATGAAGCGTCAGGGGTCCTATGTCAATAAGGAGCAGTGGTTCAAAACAATAGGGGCCTGCTTGCAGACAACACCGCTGACAGACACCCACATAAAAGGGCCTGTGAATGCAGGCTCGTGCACAAACACACACACACACACACACAGAGAGAGAAAAGAATAGAGCAGTGTGTGCTTATCCACAAGGCCAGCATTTGATGACTGCTTCTGTGTGTGTACAGACACACTCAAACACACAGCAGTGCTTATGCTCATGAGGAAATGAACACACTATAATAAACCAAGGTCAGTTTAAAGTTACAGAAGAGCCTGTACCACAGAAAACACACATCAGTAAATTGTACTTTTAATGCATTCTTTGCATTTGTTTCAGTCTGAGAATGAAAGTGGTGGAATTTGCTGCGTTCAATTAAGGTCTGACAAACTGCCATGCATGATGAAATTCAAGTTTTAATTCTGCCTATCATGTTGTGTGGGAAAGGGGAACATCTCATGTGCTTACATGACAACTTGAGAAGCACAACTTTTTTGCTGTACATTTGAATACACAGAGGTGGAAGAAGTACCCAGCTTGTTTACTTCTGTAAAAGTAGCAACACCACAGTGTAAAAATACTCTGTTACAAGTAAAAGTACTGCATTCAAAATGTTACTGATATAAAAGTACAAAAATATTAGCATCAAAACAGTACTAAAAGTACCCATTATGCAGAATGACATGGTTAACATTAATGTATATCATATTATTGGACTATAATTATTGATGAATTATTGTGATGTATTATTAACTAAGGTAGCTTGTAAATTTCCCATTGGGGTTCAATAAAGTGTTCTACTGTACTGTGTTGATACTAAAGCTGATTAACTGATTCTAAAAACTAAATATTAAATAAAGTTATCACATACATAAGTGAATAAAATGTTCACTGTATGAAGTAGCAGAAAATGAAAGTACTGAAGATACCTCAAAACTGTACTTAAGTACAGTACTTGTGTAAATGCACTTGGTTATTTTCCATAATAATCAAACAAAATTAAGCTCTGACAAATATTTTTCTCTTTAATCCCAGATTGTAAACAGTATTTGTGTTACATTTGGTTGTCTCTACATACATGTATGCACATCAGTCCTTCATCTATTACTCATTCACCAATCAAACCATTTTAACTTAAATCACAATGGTAATTAACAAGCAATGCTCCAAAAACGTGCAGGATGGTCACTGCATTACTGCAAGCAAAAACAGTTACCAAGTATTCTGTTGGTGGAAACTAGTAGTATTTCATCAGTGCATCAATCAATTTTTCCTTCAGTGGTCCCACTAGATAACTGGGGCAGTGCAATAAGCAAGCAGCGGGGGGATGTAAAGAGACGCACTGCCACCTGGTGTCAGCTGAGACAAAAAGCCAAATGATGTTTTAAGCTGAGTGCTAACAGCAGGTGGCAGCACATTGGCTTTAGGGGGAGAGTGAATTCACATGGTGAAAAACTTCTAAAACAATCCACACATGCATAATATAAAGTCCAGCAATCACATTCCTGAGCTGCATGGCCTGGAGAGAGCATCAGAGCTTATAAATAAAGCAAACATGATCATTTGCTCTCAGCCTCTTTTGTCTTCCTTCAGAGATATAATCTATTTGAGACATAATTTAATGGGGTAAATATGAGAAACCGCACTACAAATAGCTGGTGTGATCTGACCTGAGGATTTGTTGCCTTTCAATTAAACCAAACTCATATCATCACTGGAAATGAGTTACTGTGATTGTCGGCTGTACGTCACCCTGTTGTTATCCCCTAACCACAGGTGCGTCAGTAGGGCCTGTGTCAGTGTGGGAGCTGTTGCCACAATTGGGCGCTGCACAGATTTTACACATGGAGTATCTCCTTTTTTGCTGGGGAGTTTTCCAAAGCTTCACAAATAATCCTGAAGATGTCATCAGGGTAAACTCAGTATTGTTTTAAACAGAAAACCAGTGGTACAAAATGGACAGAAGTGGACATTCAGGTGGCAGTGTGTTCTGAATTGCACTATGGTAAATAAATCAGTGTTTTTGGAACTTTACCCATACTACAGACTGTGCATTGTGAGTTGCTAGCAGCACCAAAAAAAAAAAAAAAAAGACATTTCCTGTCTGAAAGTCTCCAAAGGTTTCATTACTCATTTCATTACTACTCATCTCACGACCCCTCTGAGAGGAGGTGACCCCTAGAGTGGCAATCTGAGGACTAAAGCTAGCTATGTATATTAAAGGGTCAGGCTGCTTTTAATGGTTCCACCTTGTACTAGTCTGCTGTCAACAGTGTACTTACTTATCTTAACCTTGTTACTTGTGGTCTTGACCAGACATGGATTCATTGTTCCAAACAGGAACAGGTCTCACTGCAAGGAAAGCAAGTGGACAAAAACATTAAAGCAATATCAAAGTTTTATTCTTAAAATGTAGTATAGAGGAACAGTAGTACAATTCAGACAGAAAAAAGGAGAATGTAGTTCCATCTTTGTAAGCCTTGGATAAAAACGTAAAAAGAGTAACCTGAATTTACTTTGTGTTCGGAGGGCACTGAGGCGCGGCCCGAGTTTTGCATCACTGTTAAAGTTCGAGAGAAATTGAAAAATACAACCTTTTGCAACAGTGTAAAAAAATACAGCTGGGGGAAAAACCTCTGCTTTACATCTGTAGTGTTTTTGCTTTGTTTTGTGTTTTTTTTTTTTGTCCATATAACAAATACAGCATAAAATCTAAAACGATACATCATAGTTTTGAGTTTCATTCATTACAGTAAAATCAGTAGGATGGTAAATAGTATCAAAAGAACAAACAAGACAACAGGATGGTGTGATGAACAAGCACACAAAGCATAAAGTTAAAGTTCACGGAAATAAACCACCAGGTCAGGAGGTCTGGAGCTGACTGTCAGCATGTTCCACAAATTAAATAATATTCTTCATATATATATATATATATATATATATTTAATATATTCTCAACATGTATATATATCCATAATAGAGCCCATCCCATAGTGATCTGAAGGTAAAGGTGACATGAAGAGGATGAATATCTCTGACTTAAAATATATCTTCCACTCAGAGTAAAGGGAAGTTACACATCTTCTGTATCATTAGCACTTCAGTATATACTGTGTATTCCACTGCATAAGAACAGATACTGCTGTTCCAAGTTTTAACCCGCAAACAATTTTCTTTTTTAAGAAAATGTGCTTAAGAAAAAGAAAAAAAAAAAAAAAAAAAGGAAATATCTGGGGAAAGGACAAAATTAAAAATATCTGTGGAAAGGACAAAATTAAACAAAACGTGTATCTAGATTAAAGTGAATGATTCTGTAGCATACAAACATTTAAAAATCTCAACAGTTACAGACACAAGCAAGGATTTTCTACTCTAAGTTTTCACCTGGCTTTTTTTCATACATTATATTTCAACAATAATTATAAAACAATTTTGGTTGGACAAATAGAAATTAACAGTCTTGATTGCATTTTGGAGTCAATATATAATATTAAATAAAAACAAGGTTTAATAAAAAAAAGTTGCACATTGGAAGAAAGACATGAAAGTTCTAATATAGTTCCATTCAGACCCGCTTTTGGGGAAGCAAGAGAACATAAAAAGAAAATTTATAATCAATGAGCGCAAAAGTAAGTGCATGTCTATGAGGTGCCATAGAGCTTCACTTTTTGTGGAACGAAGTGTTTTTTTAAGCTGGCAGACATCAAATTACACAGACAACATTGTTTATACCTTTTAAACATGAAAATGGAGTTCTTTTAGACCTAGAACATCATTCATCACACAGCTTCCCCCTCACAACCAACGTTCAAGTGATTCAAAATATATATACTATATTTATTATATAACTCAGTACCAAATATAAACAAACGCATACAGGTATTGATGCTGACTTAGGTCCTCAAAATGTCAATTACAAGTACTGCCGGTAGTTCTATAAAATGGTGTGTGTGTGTGTGTGTGTGTGTGTGTGCACGCATTAAATAGAACAAAAAGCTTAAAAACGATGGCAAAGCATACCTGATAGTCGCCGTAGCACAACAGTGTTCTATAGTTTAAGCTGATTATACATGTATAACTGAGTCAGGTTAAGCTTTATGATTATAAACATCATATATAGCCTGTAGGTCCAGTATTCTGCGACAAGCATTACAGCACCAAACGGTTCATCATTTGGCAAAATTCAAGCTTTAAGTGAAAGTCAAATGCTTTTGTTTAATAATAAAGTGTTACTGTGATGCTGTGATTTTTTTAAAGCTTTAGTGTGCGGTCTGTTTGGCACAATATCACAGCCCTCTTAAATTAATCATAAATATGGCTGTGATACATCAGAGTCACAAAACAGATTTTTGGTTCCAAGATTTGTGCAGGGAAAGGAAAAAGAAAGTAAAGAACAATATAATAATAATAATAATAATAATAATTATTAGCGCATCTAAACAAGATCTACAGAGCAAGTCAAAAATCTTCCTCTCGGCAATAATGCTCTTCTTCTGTGTACTTCTACAAGCACCAAGCAATAGACTCTCAAACGGAGCAGAAAGCACCAGATGCTACTGTGCCTCTGCTGCAGACAAAAACAACAGAAATAAAAATTATAGAATTTAATAAGACCATAAATTCATAAATTAAATAATTAACATTTTTGTTAGGTGATTGGCCTACCCCAAAAACTACCTCACCCTGCCAAACTCGACCCCCCCAAAAAAAATAAAACCAAAAACAAATAAAAATATATCACCAAAAACTGATTTCTCTTATTTGTCATTAGAATCTCTGTCTTGTGGGCTCTGGGCCCAGAGCTGGACACATTTGAACAATAACAAAATCTGTACATCTTGGAGTTCCCATTCTACCAAAGCTTCTTTTTTTTTTTAAATCCATCTCTTTGTTATATCGTTGCACAATTAAGTAACCTCAAGGTTTGATAGCACTTTGGAGTTGATTGTTTACCAGCTAGGTTTTGTATACACATATATTAAACATCAACTTTTTTTTTTAATTTTGTTTCTCAAGCTTGTCAAAATGCTCACTCCTCTTCTGGGGCAACACCAGCGTTGCCCTCACCCCAGTTTGATTGGTCATTATCAGTAGGCTCCTCGCCCTCCAGGTCCTCCCCTTCCTCGCCTTCGAAGTCTTCATCGCGAGGAAACTCCATGCCCTCCAGACCCTCCTGAGTGGCCTGGTGTGAGTCGGCGCAGTCTGCGCACACACCGTAGCGCCGTGAGCCGTGACGAATACCAACACTGGCTGCGAGCATGAAGATCTTCTTGCACACCATACATTTATACTTTTTGTCTTTCTTGTGCACCTGTAAGAGGAACAGGGAGAGTTGGAAGATACACCAACTGGCTTTCTTGGTCAACTAGATGGGAATGTTGAGGTCGCTCACATCTCTAAGGTTTAATCTGTAGAAGTCACCACTAGGCAGGACTTGAATGCTGAATTCTGTCAACTTTACGCTTTTTTTGTATTAGCAAATGACACATAATGTGTTCATTACTGAACTTTACAGGTGCTGGCATGCAGACTGTTACTTTTGGCCTGAGTCATGTGAGCTGTTCCCCCGTTTCCAGTCTTTGTGCTAAGCTAACCAGCTGCTATTTACCAGCTGTAGCCACTTAGAATACAAACTTGACAGCAGTATCAATCCAACCCTCAGTAAACAAATATGCATATGCCACAAAATGTCCTTTAGACATTAAGGGGGAACAGATACACTGCCCTGCTGCAGAAAGAACTTGTATACAAAAAAAGTCAGCTCAGTCTAACGGTTGATTTTGGCTCAATGAAACAATTCAAACTACATCAGCATTCAACAGGACAATGCCTGTCTGTTCTTCAAGTCATGTTGCCAAATTATTTACATTTAGTCTCCTTTTGTTAAACATGTGATGTCTCACAAATCCATTTTTGACCACTTTGCAAAAGACCCTAAAGCCTCTGCTGTTAAATATCTTGTTGCACTCACTCTTGTGCGAAAGCTGCGAGACACACACATACAATGAGGTGAAAGATGGGCAAAATGCTGCAGTGTTTGTTAGGAGGCACTGGAGGCACATTACATATGATAGAGAGGAGCCTGTGAGTTTGTGTGGGGACTCACCAGGGAATGTCTCTTTACATGCTCGCGGCGGGTGAACAGCTTGCCACATATGTCACAGCTAAAGGAGCGCACACCCGAGTGGATGATCAGGTGCCTTTTGAGCGTGCGCCGGTGCTTGGCAATGTAGTTACAGTGGGGGCACTTGAGTTTATTGAGGGCGCTGTGCGACGACTCGCCTGGGTAGAGACAGAGAAAACAAACATACAGATGCAGTGAAAAGTCAACAAGAGAGACTTTGTTGCTTTATGCATTAAAAACATTTACACTTTGTCCTTTGAAGCTGACTGGATTAGAAGTCACTTTAAGCTAATACATTAGCGATCAAGCAAACATTTTTCATAAAAGCTACAGATCCTGTGATGAGAGTGTGTGGCAGGAACCAATATCCTGTTTATCACAGCACTGAGAAAGGATGCAGTAACCATTAGAGAAAACATAAACCATAAACTTTGATGCATCACAGAAAGCACATTTAGTTGAAACCATAGACGCTTGTTAAACTGCACAGATACAACTGACTATTGGGGCAGACGTACAACTTCACAATCCAGCTCTATGACTGTTGCTAAGTAACTGGAGCTTCTCTGTAATGATGATGGACGCCACTCCATAGCAGTTTTTCATATTAGCAGTTAATGTACAGCGGCAACATGGATCTGATTTTACAACATAAACATAATGCAGTGTGGTGAGAGTTGTGATTGCAGCTGGAATGCCTTCACAACAACTACAACTAATAATTTAATGGCTCATATTCGGGTCAAATTGCAAGCATACAAACCAGCATACATAAAATCTTAACACCATTTAGCAAATATTACAAGGCTAAAGCAGTGTTCTGCACATACACGCTCCTTAATATGTGATTACCAGCTCCTAACATCAAACAACTTTAGAAAAGTTACAGATAGGCTTACATTATACGTCTTAAGAACTAGAGCCACTGGTATAAACATATTTTTCATTTCAGGGTGCATCTCAGAGCAGCACTTTCTTCATTAACCCTCCTGGGATGTTTATGTCACTGAGGACAGCTGGGCTTACAGATAAATAAGTCGGCTATTGATTTTGAAAAGGCTCCAAACACAGAGCTAGTCTTCACCATCGAGAGAGCGAGGGAACAGGGCAGGCCCTTTTGTTTGAGCCACAGAGCACACAACAGAGGCGTTGTCAGGGCAGGTTGCTAGGGGGGAGGGTTGATGAGAAGCAGGTCACCTGTGGATTCCTTCTACA
>NW_018127914.1:167116-167468 GCF_001952655.1 Monopterus albus
TGTGTGTGTGTTGTACACAGCACAGGGGAACCTTGTGGAAGTGACCAAGCTGTTCATTTTGGCTTTTGGACATTTGGCATGCTCACCGTCTGTCATTACACATAGTACTGCTAATTTTCAGCAGTTTTATGGTTTAGATACAACCTCGCTGGCCTGGAACTGACTCTGACTAGAGCTTCCGCCTCATGCGTTTTTGGCTTCAACCTATAGTTTTACCCATCCATGGAAGGGGTTTTCCCTGTGTCCAGTGACCTACGGAATACTTATGCAAAGGGCATTTACTGTTGATAAATTCACAAGTGAATTTCAGGCATCAAGAAGAGATGTGAGTCAGCCCAGAAAAAACAAAAAA
>NW_018127914.1:167503-200811 GCF_001952655.1 Monopterus albus
TAGACAAAGAGAAGAAGAGCCATGGTCATGTGTAGCTCAGGGACCCGGGAGACACATATGCTCCAACCAGAATCACACAGTAGCAGCAGGCAAATGGAGATGTGGGACTTAGTCACACTGCACAGCACACACCGGAAGGGGTTTGATTTCATATGTTTTTTTCTATTGCCAAACCGACTGGAGGTCACTCTAAAATTTCGTTGTACGTGTTACAATGGCAATAAAAGGATTATTTTATCTTATCATGCTGGTTAACTATGCATATGTCTGCCCTCTCATGTAAAGAGACATACTGACTGGACTGCTCACACTCGTGTGAAAATATGCATTTTAATTGTTTCACTGAATCAGCCTGTGCTAGATGCAGACTAGAGAGTGTGGCGTCTTACCATTTTCCCAGGACTCCCCTTGTTGCAAGTCTTGGATGATGCTATACTGGATCTGATTGGCCAGCTCTGGGAAAGGGGGAGGGGGCAAGAGAAGTGAGAGGGACAGAGAGACGAGAGGTGGGAGACGGGGGGGGGGGGGGGGGTACACACCACCTTGTGTACACAACTAACCACCCCCACACTATGAAACAATGGAAGTTTCGTTTAACAACACAGACAAACACACGTATGCAGGCCGCTATTCTATGTAAAGCAGTGTGCTCCTAGACCGGAGCAACAGGCTAATGACGTAACCAGGGCTCCAGCCATGGGGAGGTTAATTAAGAGAGTAAGACTCAAGACTGGCACTGGCTCAGCTTACCCTCAGCTTTTGTAAGCACACGTGCGAGCACCTGTGTGTGCATGTCCGGTTCATCCAGCATCAGCACTAAGAGCCCATTAAAGACACGCCCATGTCAGTGTGTGTGTGTGTGTGTGTGTGTGTCCATGCTCCCTGGGTCAATATTTGAAATCGTGAGGACAGCCCCAGTGCATTAGAGTGGATTAGTGAGGGAAGGGACAGCCCCTGGCAGGCTTTGCACCTCACAGGGATTTGGGGGTTATAATGCGTGGGTGTTCGCTTGTGTGCACAGTTTCACACAGACTATTGTGTATGCAAATGCTTTTCACCTGCTCTGCGTGTCTGTGTGCAGCACCCACCCTTTAAACAATCCCACAATGTTGTTTGGAGGAAACCCAAGAATTTATTGGCCTTGAGTGCTGGCTGCGGGCTCAGCGTGGTAAGAGCAGACTGCAATGGCAAAGTACGCAGAGACTTGAAACCACTCTCCGCTTTGAGCTGTTCTTATTTTCCACAACACCAGCATTCCTCTGTTTACCTCTAACACACACTGCTTCCACAATTAAATCTGTCACAATCACTTCTTTTTTTGGTAAATCATTACCAGTAATTTAAATTTTAAAATTAGATATCCACCATTTGGCCCCAAAAAAACAAACAAACAAACAAAAAAAAAAAAACAGTAGAGAACATTTACAGATTTTATTTTATAAAACAGGCCCATAATTTGTAAGGGGAGGCTGACAAAGCAACAGAACCACCACCATTTAGGCTGCTATGTTTTTGTCCTTGCAGCACAACCTCACAGATCAAACTGAAGAAAATAAAAGCCAAACAAGTGACTTTTAGAGCAACGAAAGCAAAATGGCAATCCCTCTGTCTCTGTGTAATTATAAAATATATGAACAGTAACTACACATTCTTGTTTCTGCTTTGTAAAGCAATATTTCAGTAAAGCACAGTTAACACTGTAGACATCATGTGACATATTTGGAGAGAGTCGCAACAAATGAGCACTGTATGCAACCCAAGGCTAATTAAGTCTAGGCAGCTGAGAAAGAGAGACTACAGAAACACCTTTACCAATTGAAACCTTTGACAAATGGTACTGGACCGTCATCCTATGTACAGTCCAGGAAATGTGGGGTTAAATAAAAAGGCACTAATGACTCACTCTAAACATATGAAGAGAACTCACTGCATGACAGCAACTTTATAGTCAAGTAAACAACTACATAGGTCACATTCAGCACACAACTGGACGCAAAGTCTTCCCAAATAACCTTAGTCAACAAAAAGCCAGCTCAAACCTCTTATGACGTTCATTCACAATAATACAAACTTTATAGAGAGAATGAGACACTGAGGTTGGCCAACTTTATTTCTATGACCTGAAATTAAGGATCACTAGTGTCATGGAGAAAAATATACAGTTACAAACATGACAAAAAGTTGTTTTTGACAGTACATTACAATACAATCATTCTCTTTGCCCTCTCTGTTTGTCTCCTCTTGTCTTAATAAAATAAATGTCATTAGGCTCAGATCGTTCAGGCACCACCTCTGCACATGTGGGTGACATTTTTCTTAGTACGGGAAACGAGAAAACTATTTTCCTACAAGGGGAACTGAAAACATTATATATAGTATGACATCACTGATAATCTGCCCACAGAAGTTAGTAAACTTTCACATGTTTAATATAGAACCAGCCCTCCTCTCACACCAAGAGGATAATCTGTGGCACATTTTGGCCTTAGATTCTCTGGACATGATTCATCCACATGTTTCTGACTACTATCATTGATTTGACTGTCAAGACTGTGACAAGGTGTTTTTTGGGAACCTCTCTACAGGGACACTTAATCTACATTTAAACTGTATGAGTGATTTCTACCATTTCAGGTAAATGGACTGTTGAACACAAGTGTAATTTATGAGTAAACAGTTGCCTTGAAACCTATTACTGTGACTAACAGCATGCTCGATGAATTAACCATATCTTAATTTGGAAAAGTCGTACACATTAAACAGAGGCATGGAGCTAAACAACAAAGATACACAAGAGTGTTAGGAAGTCAGCACACAAAGCGAGTCTCTCCAGGCCATTACAACACGCTGAATCACTTTGTGCACACACTAAAAGAGCCCTAGGAAGAGTTGGAGGCACCAAGAGGATTCAAGCACATTTAGGGAGGCCTGGGGATAAGAAATATTTCCCCTGCATTAGGGAGGCTTCTCTCTCTCTCACACTATCTATCTATCTATCTATATATATTTTAAAATACACCCCCTACCTGCCCATACCACACCACTTAACATTTGATATCATTATGGTTATATCGAGTACCATGCCTAATGGGGGCCAACAGAAGGAGCCGGCTAGAGCTGAGAGAAGAGATTACTAAGAGTGGTACACTGTACGTGGATGGGACCGATGGAGGAGTTGATTATAAACTAGACAAAGGTATTAAAGGCTAAACAGAAAGACAGAAGACTGAAAGGAGAGCAAGTTTTATCAAGCAAGATTTTAAAAAACTGAATGGGTGAGGAGGTTGAAGGGATTCAGCATCCCCCCCCCCAAACAGCTGCAATAAGTGATAGTGTGAAGTGAAAGTAGGACAGCTCAAATGATACATTTTACTTCATGAATAAGTCACCTTTAACATGACTTATCGATTTGAATCATTAAAATCATTAAACTGAGATAGAAGTAAATGGACGTAACATCTCATCTGGTCTTTATAGCAAGTTTCAGCGGTGATGTGGCAACAACTCTGTGCTGAGGCAAAGCACTCCAGGTGGGTGTAACTCTCCTTAGTTGCTCGCACCAGTGTGATTAGTGGTCACAGCAGTTGGCAGTGAGTCACTTGTTGGTTATGTGTGGCATTGTTAAGAAAATATCAGTGCTGTTAGATGAAACAGCGGGGCGCTGAGCACTCCATACTTTTTGTGCTCTGATCAATAACTTGATTGTGAAAATGATGCCAGTCGTGTCAGTGCTTCACCTGACGGGCAGCCACAGCTTAGCTTCCTAGCACTGAATGACATCAGGTGACCATGGGTGAGACATGACTGGATATGTCACTCAGCACATGTGTAAATCATTACAAATGTATAGTGTACAGACCAACAGAACTTCATTTTAAATACTAGCACATATTTCTAGAGATGTCAAATATAAAATTTATGGGGATGTGTGTATAACATGACATACAACACATGCAGATTTTCTGCTTGTGATAACTGAACAATTGGTGCTTTTGGGACAAGGATGTGAGAGCTTGAGGACACTTTATCTGATGCAGGCATAAAAACACTTGTGTGGACATCATTTAGCTTCAATAAAATGCTAAAACAAATACAGACTGAATGTGACAGTAATTTAAGGATTTAGAGGTTAAACTGATGCCAGTGGGGAGTGGGTGGGGCATAAGGCAGAGGGAGTTAATGATGCTATCTGACTGCTTGGTTTCTCAGTAGCAGTAGCTCCAGGACAAGTTTCCAGACATAATCACAGCACATCTGCAAAGCAGTGCAGAGATCCAGGCAGTTACAAAACTGGATGGCAGAGAAAAATAAGGGCTATTAGATTGAGTGATATCGGTAACTTCCAAGTTTTAAGCCAAACGGCTCACTGAAAAGGTTAGCTGAATATTACTCTCACCATATTTCTCTAACACTTCTGATTCATTTGGTATTTCCTTGCAAAACAGATGCTTGGCAGGACTGAATTATATAAAGATACTACAACCTAATCTTAATGATACTCCTCTTTCATCTTGGCCATCTTGTTGAGCTTTATGCACTACAGGCAACTTTATAAAAGACTATTGTGTTCAGATATAACAGAGGAAAATATGTATGTCAGATAATATAGATTTTGAACAGTGAAGTTAACCTTGTTAATCTGTTACAAAAATTCTGAATGCATCTCTCTACTGTAACAAAGGAGCCTCTACATTTCACTTTCAGAGAGCATCCAGTGTGAGTAAGGAATAGGAGTAGAGTGTGTGTGTGTGTGAGGTGTGTTTAAAGTGCAAATGTGTCCTTTACCAGCATTTTCTGAGAGCGAAGAGAAGTCCTCTCTGGGGTAGGAGGCCGAGGGCTGGATGAACATTCCTTCATCGAATCCCTCTTCAGGCTCTGGTGGGAAGTTATAGACAAAACGCCGTGTGGTGGCTTGTTTTTTCCTCCGCCCGCTTCCAGCCGCAGCATCCGGTGGCTCTCGCTTGATTGCTGCTGGAGCTGCTGCAGCACCGCCTGTGGCTGGCTCATTCCAGACAAAGACCTGCACCTGGCTACTTGCTGCTTGAGTTTCATTGGTCTCTGCTGAATCTGACGAGTTGTCATTGTGGTGGGTCCAGCTGCCAGAGGCTCCAGAGGTTACCAGGGCACAGCCCTCACTACCAACTACTGTCACCTCTATATCACTGGTTTCCTCCTTTACCCTGCTGCTTTCATCTTCTTCCACCACTTCTTTTCCTTGGGTGCTGCTGGCCTTGATCGACAGCTTTGACAGGATGCTCGTAGCCCAGAAGTTGCTTGGCTTCCGGTCCAGCCCTCTCTGTCCCTCTCTGGCAACCATCTGCCTCTTGTTGTAGTCCACCACCACTGAATCAGGAGCCTCCTGCTTGATGCTTATATTCAGGGCATCCTTTATGAATGCCCTACATGAATGTACAACCTCTGTCATCTGTAGGTAACTAGCAACAGACATCACCTCAATGGCATTTTGGCTTGTGAGCAGCAGATTCCCAGAGTAGAGAAAGTCGAGGATAACTGAGAAGCCCTGCACAGCAGCAACATCCAGGTGGGTGACAGTGGCTTGGTCCTGGGCTTCACTCTTGGTCAGACAGTAGAGGGTTTTGAAGTAGGATGTTTTTGTGTGCACGGAATACCTGACCGGAAACAACAATGTTGACGTCACAGAGGATGCCACTTTTGCGCTGCTTGTTCAGCTCCTGGAGAAGCTGGTAACAGTAGGAGTTCTCATTGGGCTTGTTGCGGTAGTCATCCTCTGAGCAGTTAATGGAGGGGCTGGTGTTGTCTGACAGCCTCACTGTCTCCTTTTAGGTGAAACAGAGTAAGAAAGAGAAAAGTTATTGCTGATGATCCGTGTGCTTCCACAATAGCAAAAACTAGCACAAATGTGCTTTTACACAAATATATCTTCCCCTTCCTGTGTCTTTGTCTTTACAAAACACACGTGTACACACACACACACACACACACACACACACACAAGCGCGCACGCACACACACACAAACCGGTGACATCACTGCACCTGCCCTAGGGGTGAAACAGGCTCGACAGACTTCTGTTATGGATCAAGTAGCAAAGAGGCAATGGAAGACATATTACTTTTAGGCTGAGTAGTAGGTTATTACATATCCCCTATAATCAATTTGTTTGTTCAAATTCCACTACTTCTAACACAAAAAGTATGACATTAGGTCCCATAACAGAATAATAAAACCTGAAAGACGGTAATTTAACATATACATGCCAAGTATTTGTCTTTTGTATGTACTGTATAAAGCACGAGAAATACACTCCTTTTTTTTTTTAGTGGACTGGAATGTTCAGTGCTTCCCAGACATTTTGGTAACTTGATTTGCATTTTCCACAAAACAGTTCATTTAGTTATGTTTTAATTAATTTTGAACATGTAGCAGAATGTCTTTCTATAACCCCAGAGAATGTGTACAACCTTGTTGCATTCCCTAACTTTAGGCTAAAAGGACTAAAGTTGTGATGGTAGGATAAATACTTTCAATCAGATATTAAAATCAAATGTTTAAAGACAACATATCTTGTGGCTATTTCAAACAGCAGAGAAATTAGCATCACTACTTGTTTGATCAACAATTACTTGTATGAGAGCTGAACAATAAGACAAAACAGCGAGCTTTTAGAGAGACCTTTGATCAATGGGGCTGTCACAAAAGCCTTAGGCTTACAGTTAACATGGAATATTTTATCCCATTTGTTCCGCTACCCAAGGCAATACAAAAAAGCAAATCAAAATAAATAAATAAATAAAAAGCCTACACTAATAAAAAGAAAACAGAAACAGAGGGGACATCATCAATGGCCACTTTCAAAGATTCAAACCAAAGATAATGCACATACAGCATGTATCAGACCAGGATTCTGCTCAGTGGCTACTTTTGTGTGTTGAAATACATCTGTTGAGGCTTTTATTTCCTTTAAAAGTTATGAAATTAGTTTCATTTTGTCAGGAGAATAATTAAACACAATCTGTAGTGGCACTGGAGACTAGACACATGATTATTTTCATGACGAATGAATACATTTTCTAATTTGGCTTTTGCTGTTACTGGCTAGGCTAGAAAGCAGTTTTACAAGATTCATACACATTTAGCTTCTGTACAGTAAAACCACTTCCCTCTTTAACATGAAAACTAGATGTAGAACAGGCCATAATTAGACCTGGTGGGATGGGGAACTGAGCAGTGTCCAAAGCAGGACACAACCTGGCTGCAGGACAGGAAAGGTATTGGCAAAGGCATAGAACTACCCACTTACAGCATTAGTGTTAGCTTGTTGCACCTAATAAACTGCCCACTGGGTATATAACCCACATACAAGTAGGTCGGGTTGAATTATATCTACCTGCTCCATGAAAAAATACATTGCCTCCCCCCCCCCCCGATGCGGAAAACATATATAGTTTTCAAACACCACACACACGCAGCAGCATATATCTGTTTCATTTTAGAACTGCACAGCAGATGTCCTAATCCAGAATAATTCACATTGCTTGAGCCCTGCATTTTTGCCCCCACCCTCCATCTCTTCACATACATATGCACACACACAAACACACATGAACAAAGCTGCCTACACATACACACAGCTGGGGTTTCAGCTCAAGTAATTCAGATTAAATCCATTTCTCTGAGGTTGCCACCCAGCCCCACCCCTATCCCTACTCCCTCCACACTGCGGCTCTTGTCGAGGGCAGCCTGGGTACACAGGATAGGGGGGGGGGGGGCTATTATCCTCTGCCACAGCTGGAGGAGGGAGAGATGGGATGAAATAAATGGCAGAATGAGGGAGAGATGAAGAGGAAGAATTGGATGTGCTTTGCAGGCTACAAGAAATAAGAGGAAGAGAAAAGGACAGAAAAAATAGATGTGAAGTGAGCAGTTGTGATAGGAAAAAACCGCAGAAACAGAGCTGACAGAAATAAGTGTGAAAAGAAGATGAGAAATGGCTGGACCATTAAAAGAGAAAGCCTAATAACACAAGCAAAAAGAGACAAGTGAAAGCATGGGGTGGAAATTGAGACGGCAAGACCTTGAGCCTTGAGAATAAGGGTTGAGGAGAAAATGTGGTGCAGAGGGCGTCAACAAGAGTGACCACAGTAGACAGAAGGAGCTGGGTCACCCCATTTTAGTCTTTACAATAGCCCATGTTCTCCCCGAGGCTCATTGTCCACTCACTGTGAGCCTTTGTGAAAGAGCTCAGCACTCACTCTCTCATTACACAGCAGCTCCCACTCGCAAGCACAGAAAGGAGCCAGGGTGCAGGGTGAGGCGAAAAGGATGGGGAGAGGCAGGAAAATTATTCCTTGCTATACACATCAAAGCCTCTGGAGGGGTATGGCCATCATGTCAAGTATTGTGGAGGAATATATTGGTGAGGTCTGAAGGGCAAGCATGCTATCACAAAAAGACTAGTTGGAAATGCTCTTAAGTTACATTGGAGGCTGCACATGGTTTTTGCCATTTTGATTTTTTCTACTAGTCTTATCTTTGGATAGGTTTAGTTAAGCTCTCATCAAGCTGAAAACTTGTTAGATGAATTATATTTAGCATACATTTTCAGTCAGAAGATGGTGTGGACTACACAGAGGAGTGCACATTAAAAATATCACAGATAAACAAGCATTCTCAAACCCCTAGTATCTGGAAAGTTGTAGACCCTGATTATCATTTCGATATTTTATAACTAGCTCTCCCATTCCCCAAACATAACTGCTCCCCACAGATTTTGTGTTTTATACATAGCAATGCAATTGGCCAAGGAGATAAGACGTTGCCTGGCTGTTCTGATACGAGTGTGTGTGTGTGTGTGTGTGTGTGCGTGCGCGCGCGCGCGCGCGCACTTAAGTCAGGCTAGGACAGCCTGGTACTGCATAAGTTGCTCCATACCGGCCTCATCAGTAGTATCATCCTTTCTCCAGATGTGCCACGTGTGAGCTGGGAACTTACAGAACCAGCAGACCAACACTGCACTGCAGATGCTGGAGGCAAAGCCAGCCTGAGCCAACAGAGAATGTGGGGACAATATCAACCTCCCTCAGTTATGACGTGGCTAGGATTTTATTTGAGCCAGAGATGGCAGGGGTGGAAGAATAAAGGCAGAAAGAGAGCGCAAGAGAATCCAAGATCGTTCTGGGAAAGAAGAATCCTTTGATCTATGTCAAAAATGGATGCTTCAAAATCTACAGCAAATGGTCAACAAGAATAGATTTACAGGTATATTAAACAAACCAAGATGGCCATAAATTCAAACTTATTGATGCACTGACTACAGTCAAGATATGCTGGAAATTGAGGAACAGAATCCTACAATAAAAACAAACCACAAACCCAAACAAACCACAAAGCCCTAAGGCCAGCAGATCTATGAAAAACACTCAAGACACACCTCTAACAGATCATGTGATACAGTACTGTCCCCACGCAATATAATGACCCAGAGCCAGTTTTTGTTTACCTTTTACGCATTCATGTTTGCCAGCATCCCCTCATCCTACCCCGACCCACCATCTATCCAGTCCCATGACCAGCCCAGCCCTGAAGCCATCTCCACTGGTCCTCCCCTAACTTCGAGCATCCACTGTATCCTTCCCTCAACACCCCCCACTCCCCCACCCAAATCGTCTGTCCCCAGATGCTAAAAACAATACGGCAGTGTGTGTTTGGCCCAAGGTGTGGGAGGGCTGCACAGAGTGTCTCCCGGGCCTCTAACAATGCTCTGACAGAGGAGGCAGAGAGAGGGTGGGGAAGAAAACAAGGGGAGGGCAGAGTCACTGTTGAATTCAACAAGAAGAATTTTCCCTCTGGCTCCAGTCCACCCCATTCCCTGACCTGTGGCCCCCAATAAACATCCCATCTATCTGGGAGCCAGCAAACCGCAATGGGTGGGTCCCCTTCCTTACACAGGGAGACAAACACTTAAGTGTAGTGTTTGTCTTTACTAAAACAAGAGGGTGAAAATGACTTGTATAGCCCCCCCGTTATCGTATCCTGAACCTCATTTACACAGATACTAATGCAGGTAAAACATTTGTTCAGCCATTAAATTAGATGGGTCAACATGCATTATCTGACCAGACTATATGGTCCCTATTGTGACCTGTTAATGTGAGCTAGGTTGAACACAGGTCAGATATTGCTGGGCTTTGGTGAACAGGTGTTTTTATTTGAGATGGGAATTTAATTTGTTAGTGATGCTCAAACAAAGAACAAAAAGAGACGAGAGAGAACAAGAGTATATGGAGAGAACGGAAACAGAAAGTAATGCAATGGACCTCTGTGTGTTATGATGCACATATGGACAAACTGTTGTAGAAATGTTTCTCTGTACATTGTGATGACAAAGGATTATGAGCATGAGTTTAACATGTTTGGTAGCTACAAGTCATATACACATCTTCCATTTGAAAATAGGTGCCTCATCATAACCTCTTATCAATTAGTGAACATAAGAGGAAAAAAAAAAATCAACATATAGGTATGTATACGTGATCTTATATCTGAACACAGAGAACCAATAGTCTACTTTTAGTAGTGAGCACAGAGAACAATTTGAACACAAGACAGTATCTAACAAATTAAGGACAATGGCCCCGTTCTCCAAGGAGACCCACATTTACCACAGCTGCCCTGGTGTGCTAGAGTTAATCGAGTTAGCTTTAACAAATGCAGCAGAGGCCTGACTAATGTCAGGAATGGGTGAACAGAACAAGATGTTCCCTCCCAACATTATACCTCCCCTTTAATGTACTACTCACAGCTTAATATATGAAACTCATCGTTTTAAAAAAGTACGGTATGTATTAAGATTACAGTTTTACTCAAAAGGCAAAAAATAAATCAATAACAAAACAGCAAAAATACTCTATATAAAATATGAGTTAAAAGCATTTCTAGTAATGCAGCAATGGTACTTTTTCTTGTAGGCTCTATCCTAGATGATAGGTCTGAATAACCTCTCAGTACAGTGTCTGGGGTCTTTGTTGCTAGGGAAAAGCAAAGCCCCTAATCCGCTCCTACAGCTTTCCTTACCAATTAGAGATGTGTACAAGTCAGCGGATCACCAAGTCGTTCTGATTAATGATAGCATGTACAAAGGAAGAAACTAAATGTAGTAGTGCAATTCTCTCAGAAATCAGAGTCAAATAGCACCCCTCAGTTAATTTTCTGACATCTTAGACTATTGTAAGATTAGATGGTTGGATTTGGTAATGTATACGGAATAATAAAGTTTCTTTTTTCATGTAGGATTGATAGAAGAAAATGTCCTTTGACATCTGAATGTCTGAACAAATACACACTCCCTGATTTTATGAGGTCATTGAAGGAGTATTGTAGAAATGTTGATTACACTGCAATAAAAATAATAAACCAATAAAAGACTTCACAGACATCAATAAAGACAAGGTTCACTAAATATAAAACCACTTTGTTTTTAAATACAAAGCCTTCATTATACCATTAGGCTAACCACATAGTTTTTGTGTCAATTAAATCAAGAGCAGTAATTGGTTTGAGTCTTGTGCATTCAGCCTTAATCATAAGATATGCCCTAAAGGTATAACACTACAGCCCATTAAACCAGAAGTATGTAGATGACAGAGTCGGGTGGTGCAGTGTCATTAATTACATTGATAACTGATTCGAGTCTATTCAAAAGGTTTCATATGGGCCTGGCAACGTGTCAGGCTCAAGGTGACATGATTTACTCTTTCTCTTGTCCAGTGCTGCCAAGTGACACCATTTATGGATTGGATGGGGGCGCACAATGCCTCTAATTTAACGTTAGCTTCCCAAAGGGCAGAGGAGGATGAGTAGGAGGAGAGAGAAACATGCGGAGGTCAATCGGGACTGCGAGCCAGCAAAACTGCATGAGAGGACAAGAGGCGGGGGATTGGGTAGGGGTGCGGTTCCCCAAAGGCTGCTTGGGTCGAGCCCTTGCTATTGTGTGACCTCTAGCAAGCTAGCAATCAAGACAGCTGCTGATGCAACAAAGGGGTTGTTATATAGTGTGCATCTTCAAAAGTTTCCTTTGTAGTATTTCAGATAATTGACAGTTGATTTGACAGGCACTAAGCCCTTCCCTAGGAGAAGCAGCCTCCGGTGTTATGGTAGCTAGCAGGTGTCATAGCGGGGCAGGTTGGTGCGTAACTTGCTTCGACTTATGAAGTGGATAGACCCTCATATTTTAGACGTTAAACGAATCCGAGAAACGTGTCACTCTCAGAAGTGGTTCGGTGTGTTTGCCCTTCAGTAACTCAGTTAGTAGATATTAGCCTGGCTAGGGGCTTTCCACTACAGTTACTGCCCATGTACCTTCGGCTAGTTGGCTAGGCTAGTTGCTAGCTCTGGTTAGCAGACTGGTGCTAGCTAATTAGCTCGGACAAGGGATTGTGAAGCTTAAGTAAAAGCCTGTTTTCGCCTCCGCCGTATTTTTGAAGTTGTGGAAACTGTCGTTATAAGTGACAATTAAATAACGACATACGTTATAACAGAAGTGTGGCGGGTATTCAGTACCACACAGGTAGTGTTAACAAACTAATCGAAAGCGTCATGTACTTGAGCTAACGTTACCTGTTTGGTGGGGTCATTTCTCCCGTGCTCAGAAGACAGGTGATGTCTCAGCAGTAAGGCCCGTTTGTAGTTGCGACTGCCATTAACAAGCTCATCGCTGTTTTTAGTGGCAATGTTGTGGCACCAAGAACAGGACATAAGTCCCGTCTCCTGGCAGAATTTGAGCCATGGAAATTCTTGCAACCATGAAGCATGGAATAGTGAGTGTTTCTGAAGCAACGTCTGTGGTCTCATCTCAACCCCTGATTTCCTGGATCCCGTCTCGCCTCCCGTCGCACCGCTTCTCGACTCCTGGCCGTCGGCGATGTTTGGACCGTTCCCCGCTGTCCAGCTATTACCCTTCCTGAAACCGTCCTCCGCTTCTACCAAGCTGACACGATCGTCTCCGGCTACCCAGTTGCCCCCTTCCGGGTCCTCTTCTTCCTCCGCCTCGGGTTCCGTGCTGTCGCTGACAGACCCAGCGCCCTCCACTCTCTTCTGCGATGGTCCTTTTGCCCCCAGATCCCGGTCCTCCTCTTGATCTGGCCTATTCCCGTTAAAATGTCGGTCTTGACAGGCCAGGGCCTCCCAGCTGTTACAGTTCCCCCCAGCAATACTGCTGGAACCCGTTAACCCAGCTAATCCACCTCCTCGGAAAGCCAACGACCTGCGGTTTCTCTCACCGGACATTTTTCTCAATATATACTACAATCTTCACTTTCTCAACAGTATCCCCCACCGACAAAGATAATGTATTTATAAGCGACGTGTTTTCCGAAAGAGATGGGGCGTCGTCGTTTCTTTTTTTCCGCTTTGGCCCTCCCGGTGAGAGTATGTAGGTTATGCGGAAATAAATAAAGGTTTTAAACGCATAATGAATTTCAGGGTTCTCGCTGCGTCCGCGCAGGCCCCGCAGAGGTCGAATGGCAACGACTTTCCTCCCCACAATGCACTTCGAACAGAGAAGGGGGGGTTGGGGGAGGCTTTTAAAGAAAGATGGGGGTGCTGTTTATCAGCAAGGGGTCTTCTGTGTTTTAAGGCTGTACCCATTTTCCGCATGTTTATCATCTCTGGCTTTGCTTGTTATCTCAGTCTATAAATGCTGACATGTGTGCCCCACTTTAGCCCGTAGCCAATACTAAGCGGGATTGTCGTTATATTGCAAGATATTATATTTTTAAAGGAATTCAGTAAGAACTTGTACGAGTCGATAATACTTTAATGATTTTATTAATTTATTTTATTTTATTTATTTTTTATTTAAAAATGATAAATTATGTAGTATTAAATTAAAGATTTGTATAAAATATTAATTTAAAGATATATAGAGCATCTTGCATGTAAATATGTTTATAAATCTATATGTGTGTAAATTGTAGTTTTTTATGAAAATTAAAAAAAATCAGTTCTTATCAATAGGTTATTCTATTACATTAGCACTCCATTACAGGAATACAAGCTTGTCTAAAGTAGATGACTTTAATAGTGTATGTCTCTATCCTAACAGCTTGTAGTAGAATTTTGCAGTATATGTAGGCTAATCTTACAGCAACATATATACATACTCAGTTTTTGTTTGATAAATGTATTAAATAATACATTAATGTAAACTGTTGCAAAGCAATCCAAAAAATTTGTGAGCTAAACAAACTCATGTGATGTATGATCATTGAAATGTGAAACTGGCGTCCTTCTGAGAACAGTGAGATGATACAGCCTGAAGTTATTCTAACATCAACATCAGCGTCCTGTTTCTATTCCCTGTGAACAAGGTTAGGTCCAGCAGGTGGCACTGTTACATGTGAACACCCTTTTCTTTCTTTCTTCTGTGTGTGTGTAATGTTTGACATAGTTAGGTGTATGGTTTCAGTCCTGTCCAATTCTGGGCTTTGCACACAGCTTGTGAACCAGAGTGGGATTTAACCCAGTTTTTGATTACAATAAGGTGGCAGGTTGCATATCCCACAGTAGTGATTATATTTCCAAGGGAGTAATAAGGCATGCTGTGTACAAATAGTGTAGCTACATATAAACTTTGGATATCAATTACAATTGCACATGGAATAGATTTGACAAGTTTAATTTCATTGTAGTGAACAGGATGGTGTATGTCACAATATTTTTTCTGTTATGAAATAAGTGCACAAGCAGGTATCAGGTATTGAGCTAAAAGCTACATTCTAAACATTTTCTTTACTAGATGACCACCATTTTGTTCACCTTAGAATATGTTAGTTTTAATTTAGTTTCAGTTTTAAATAATTGATACACAGATTTTAGTTTAAGGAGACAAACCTATAAAAAGGCCTACTGCATAAGTGTGTTTATGCCTTTTCTTGGTAACAGAAGCAGTTGGTTTGCATGTGACAACCTTTTCTATGGACAATGTATATGAAGAATATCTGTGTCCTATTAGAGATTTCTGTGTTTTCAAAATTCCGCTTTATTACTTAGGTTTACTTGCTGTTGTCATTGTTGTTCCCCTTTCTTATACATATAAAGGAGGAAGTATAAGCTTCTTGTCACAAAAGCACACAACACATCTGAGCAAGAAGGTGTTATAGTTCAAATCAAAAATTTAGTTCATAGCCAGAAATTTTGGAAAGAGGGGCACTCTGTCACATTACTGGTAAACAGTAATATTATCACAGTTTTATTACATCACAGAAAATCTTTCTGAAAGAGACACCAAATCCCTGTTGACAATTTATTTATTTCTGGACAAGAAATATATTTTACTGTGATGGTCAGCATGTCCTTACAGTTGACATGTGGCAATCACTTCTCCCTCATTATCTTAATCATAAATTAAACAATTTCTGGAGACTCTAGAAACCTTTGCATTTTTTTTTTTTACCAGAGATTATGATTATTGTACCATTTGTATTTTGTATATTTTTGTCACATTCTTGTACAGTTTATTAATATAGGCTATGTATATGTTTTGACTTAAGTAAATTGCAATGTATTGTTTGTTGTCATTTCCATCAGGGGTGGGATTTTTTGTGGTTGTTGTTGATGTTTAGGTTTTCTTTGTTGACATTTTGTTCTGTAAATGTGTATGTTTGATAAAATGTAAAAAAAAAAAAAAAGTCAAAAATAAAATACTATAAAATAAAAACAGGTTGTCTATGAATACTGTTTTTTGGATCTTTGGATTTTTAAAAAACTGAACCGAGTCAGACTTCTTTGTGAAACTAAGTTTGACACTTTGCCTGTAGGCCTAAATGTGCATTTATGATTTGGACAATTATTAACTAATACAACAATTATAACAATTAATACAACTATAAATAAAACCGGTTATTGCAAAAGAAAAATAATCAAAAAAGAGCAGTACCAGAATAAAGTCTCAGGTGCACTACAGATGAATGTAGAATTTATATCATCAAATTTGCAGATGTTTTCAAAATATTTCCTAACTGGGTGAACTCGATGTGCTGTACAGTAAAACAGTAACATATAATGTGTCGTTGTTATACTGCCCTTTCTTGTTAATTGTGTAAAACTCCACGTGCTCGCTTTTGTTGACACTGCGGCGTGCTTACGTCACGGCAAACCCCACCCCCACGACGTGCTGCTTGGCAACATGAGAGCTAGAAGGAAGGGCTGCAACATTAACCACCTGCAAAGTCTGGAAACACACCTACTAGAAACAACGTTCCAGTACAATGGAAGATACAGAGAAAGGTAATTGATTTACTGAAACGTATCTCACTGACTATATTTTACTGAAAACATTATCAAAGTACATCTGTTTTATTTGAAAGTAACCACACTGGCTAACTTTGCGCGGTGACTTAAGTTAGTGACTTGACAACATATGCTACATTTAAAACCCACTTAAAGCGAATATTTGTGACAGAGAAGACAATACCGAGGCATTTGGAAGAATATAAATCTTTTGCACTCATAGAGTACCAGTGTTTACCAAAATAACACGGAAGTATATTATTACACAGCATTTGTTCTGTTCCAACATGCCAGCCGTAAAACAAGAACGAGGAAGTTGTCACGTCTGTTTAAGTACGATCTTTAAAAACTGGCTAAAATTTTGACAGATGGCGAAAGATACACGTAACTTGGAATTGTTATACGTACCAATACATAGATTAATTTGTACCGGCATTGTCCTACGATTTAGTGAAAAACATGCTTAAATTGAGAGCTTAACCCTTGCTGTAGGATACACCCGTTTGCCAGCCCACTAAATGTTCTCTAAGTCCCTATTTCTGACCTCTTTTACGGTTTTTGATTGCTTTTGAGCTGAAAGATAAATGCACACGTTTTGTTTGAGAACATAGCATTGCTTTTCTCTATGAATCTATTCTGGGAGGTAGTGAGGTTGAACAGGCCTAAGCATAGAGTAGGTGTGGAACTGCCAAGCATTTTAATACAGGGCTCTAAAGAAAAGAAGTGTGCGCGTTTGAGCCACAGGTATGCAATGATTTGATTTGATTTAATTTATTCTTTCAAGCATGTAAAAACAGTTGATATGACAACACACATAATTTTACACATAATCCAATATCAATGTGCTTATACCTAGTACATGCTTGAATGGAGTAGGAAGTCAGACTTATCCAGTCCTACCCCATGACATCATCTTACCATCATTGGTTTGCAAGCAGTAAATGATTCACTTCTACCCACATACGATGCACAATGCATTCAACATATGATTATTCGTGCTCCTTCCCCTTTCCTACACCTACATGGACGTTTCTATTCCTGAAAGTGCATGTGTTGTTGCTGAAAGACTTGAAAATTGGACACCTGAAGAAAAAAAAACCCACTCCTTCTTTATTGTATTTGACATAAAAGACCTAGTCATTGCTGTATAAAGAAGCAAGTGGTGGAGGTTTATTTATTCACCTCAAAAGCACAACCCTGACCTGTTTTCATCTCCCACCAGAAATGTCATTTCCTAATATGTACATGTTGTGTTTTGTGGGGTTATTTTGCTCCTAGCTGAAAAAGGGAAAGGCACAGCATATATTGATTGACATAGTGTCAATAGATTAACTTATTAGGCTATTGGTTTATAATTTATGCCTATTGGTATCAGACTGTTAGAAACTTCAGTCTCTAAGGTAATCTCTATGTATGTACTGGCTGTTGACACGGTAACAGAAATGCTTTACTATACTATTGCCAATGTTAAAATGTATTGTTGGTGAAACTTTTAATGTTTGGTTGTGTGATTTGGTTGCGAGGTATTTCATCTTGATGGTATGGCTTATGAGGAGCAGTTTGTCTTGTGACCATGTTTCCTCTTGGGTAGTGTAGTTTTTTGTTTTGCATATGCTTTAAGGGTTTCCCTCACCACATTACATTATTTTTTTACTGTGTGTACGCAACTGATGAACGAGCAATTCAGGCAGGAAATGTTGCGTGTTTTTGGAGCTCTGTATGTTGCCTTATATGGCCTTGAACAAATCTGTTAGGGCTATACTGTTTATTAGTAGTGTTGACTGGTATTCATCAAAATCACAATATGACGTAGGCTTGTTACGCTGCCTTTGTGATTTAGCTAGCTACTGTCTTGATTGTCAGTGCATTGAGTGAAACAGCAAAATTAGGTAGTAATTGTTGTGCTCAGACCAAATCAAAGTTCCTTTATCTGCAGGGCTAAGGTGTTTGGTGTGAACAGAAGTAAATTTCATCCTTCCTAGTAGAGGCCCTTTTAAATAGCATCATAGGAACTGGTGAGTTCTCTTTTTTTCTAGTCGTACTGTCATGGCAACAGACAATGAAGTTAATTTTTATTGTCCAATTTGCAAGTACTGTATCTATGGTAGCTGTATCCTGACGCCATCTGCACCTGCATCTGTCTTAATGGCTTTCTTTGTCAAAGTCATGTGCTGGATTTCAGTCTGTTCAGTGTTTGAGGCTAAACACAGGCACTTTGAAACACATTATTGCACCGACTTTTTAAAAACCTTTTTATATCCACTTAGTTTTTAGGTGTTCTTCCACAGTCTTTTCTTGTTAGTATTTATATTACAAATAATTGGATGATTAGGAGCAAGGTCAGCAGGTTTCAGAGGTGGAAAGTAATCAAGTACATTTACTCAAGTACTATACTTGGGTACAATTTTGATGTATCTGTACTTTACTTGAGTATTACTTTTCAGAATCAGATTACCTAAACAGAGTACTGTCTAATCATAAGACTTTATTGATGCCTGATAGGAAAAATTCACAAGCTATCCGACAGTACTTCAAATTATAGGCATATAATGTAGCTAAAATTTGCTCCACCTTTACCATCTGCAACATTAAATGTGATGTACACAATAATACATCAACAGTTATAATCCAGTAATTTGATATGCATTAATATGAAATGTGCCATGCTGTATAATGAATACGCTTACTTTTGGTACTTTAATTATATTTTCATCTTAATACTTTTGTATTTTTACTTGAGTAATATTTTGAATGCAGGACCTTTACTTGTAACAAAGCATGTATGCTCTGTTGTATTGCTAGTTTTACTTAAGTAAATAATGTGAGTGATTCTTCCACCACTGGCAGGTTTTAGCAGAAGGAGAGTCAGTGTTTCTCAAAGGAGCTGTTAGGTCAGTGGAGTCTACTCTTCTCTGATAGTGTGTATGATTTTTTTGATAATAGACATCTCCTTCTTTGTGCTTGCTTTCCCCAGTAGGTCAGTGGAGTTTCCAGTAATAACATTGAAGCATATGGTTTCTTTTTGCTTGAGTTGGAATTTCTTTGCTTCAGTAGTTCTTGCTTTTTACAGTGCTCAGTTTTTTTTTCTTTTTTATATTTTTGCTTATGAAAATGACGCTTTCCATGTTAAGGCCTCATGCTCTTCTTGTACTATATTTTAATTCACATAAGGCTAAATACTATAGGCTACTTCCCCTAAAATATTCCATATGATCTCACTATATGCATGATCTGTAATTGGGCCTGTTTCTGGTATTTTCATTCCCCTTGTTAAGATACTTACGGCTTTGGCTCAAGTCAGATGTTGAAAAGTGTGACAGACTCATGTCTTGTTTGTCAAATCTGTTGTCTAATAAGATTGACCATGAGCAGTCGCCAGTATTTTTGCCTTATTAGATTTCAGTGAGGTGCAAGTGGATGCTTTCAGTAACAGACAACATTCCCCCCACAACCATGTACAACTGACTTGTTGAAGTTAGAAATGTGCTTCACAAGAATAAGATACTTTCAAAATATTTTCACATAGTGTATGTGTTTAAGATCTTATGTTGTAGAGATGAGATACTGTCTTGATATAAAATAACAGATGGTACATGAAAGTATTGAGATAATAAGAAAAGTGCATTTGCCTTATTGCCTGATTTAATATTTGGTTAATATTATATCTGTGAGGTTTGCTGCATATTGTTTTCTAAACAATCTTTCAGTAGTCTATAGTCTTATAATAAAGAGAACTGTTTATGTAAATTAATTGATTACTACAGTGTCAACAAAAGCAACAGCTATGCCACAATTCATTGTAAGGTGGTTTGTTACATCGAGTCAGCATTGTAGGTCACATACTGTACAACCCAACAATTGGCTTGTGTAAATATAGGTGGAACAAGATGTTTGTTTGCCAAACAATTATTAAGTTTACCCTAGAAATACCTGTCTGTTGGCAGTCATGTTTGTCACAAGTTGTTTCGAAAAGAACTCTTAAAGGGTTTAAAGTGGACTATTACCCAGAAATCCCTGGGCTTCCTAAAAAACCTGTGGATTTCACATGCCAGTGTCAACAAATTTGAACGTTTCATCTCAGAGATGAAACCCAACCCCCCTGTCTATCTGAGTATTTTGATTTCTCGGCTTATAGTTACATGAATGAAAGTTAGCAAATCTGGTATAAAATTAAATGTAATTAAAAATCCCAATGTAGATTGTAATGTGTGCTTTCTCTGCTTTCTTGTTTTATGGAGAATTTTTCATTAACCTGTGAGATTTGGTCAGGTCAACCTCCCACCTGTCTGGTAGCTCTGGCATGGCACAGAATATCTTCTAACATGACACTGGACAGAGAATCTTTGGGTCTCACTGTTAAATGGAACATAGCGAGTATAGAAATCAGTCAGAATCTCTTCCAGTTTTCATAATTCACTCTCTTTTTTTTCACAGATGCGTGATAAATGAGACCCACAAAACACTGCCAAACAAGCATACCAGTCATTTTATTTAACAAGTGTCACATGAATTCAGTGCCTTTCCTGAATCAGTGGCTCCACTGGTCAGGAGTGTAGCAGAGTGGAAGTAACGTTGATCTCACCCTGTAGGGAGCCCTGTTCAGTCTGAGGATTACCGAAGATGTGAAAGCACTCAGTTAATTTATGTCCTCATTAATAAACATTTTCCAGCTTTATTTTGATTATCAGAAGAGTCTAAGGAGAACAGTTTGAACCTTTTACTGTGAAAAGGGACTGTCATAGGATGCAAAGGGTGATGTGTATATGTGCATTTGTGTTTGGAATATATCCATGTGGTAGACAGTAGTGTTGCACAAGATTAAAGCTACGGAGGAAAAAATGAACCAGACAGAATATCTGAGGATTGAATGAGGACAGGAAGTGGCAAGGATTCATTTTTGTTCTGGTGTTCCACTCTAGAGTGCATTTCTACAGTTGGCAATAAGTGATATGGATTGTGCAGAACATTATTAATTCTGCTATATAAATATTGCAGAATAGTTGGCTGTGGAATTTATCTCCCAGTGTTTCAGGATACTGTCCCGCCTGTCTCTTAATTCTGCATATTTCCTGGATAAAATCATATAAACATGCTTGTCTGTCCCTGTGAACAGAGGAATGGTGGCTGATGTTGGCTGAAGGGAACTCAGTGTACAGAACATGGTTCATGGACATTAGTTTTAAAGCTGACTTGCTGCTTTGGAAGATTTCTGTACTGATGTATACCAGGCAGTGTGCTAGTTGTTTTCCCTTTGAGTATTTGTAGATCATCTTGATCTCGTTATAAAACCATAATTTCCCATTTTTAGCATTCTAAAATGAAAACCAAGGGGCCAACCTTGCAAGTCAAAAATTGTTGTAAATTGACTATGAATAAATAACTTTGTAATTTTTTTTACCAGAAATATATTGTTTGTGCCTCAGCTCTCTCCTGAGGAACTAATCTTAGGACAATTTTGCTACTGAATTTTAGTTTTTCTTTTTATTAGGAGTAGTTCATTCATTTTCTACTGCTGAGTGGGGTCACGGGGGGGCAGAGCCAATCCTGGCCAGCAATCGGGCGAAGGCTGGGGGAAAACCCTGGTCGCCAATCCATCGCAGGGCTAACACATAGACGAACAACCACACACGCACTCCTATGGGCAATTTAGAGACACCAGTCAACCTAAGCTGCATGTCTTTGGACTGTGGGAGGAAGCCAGAGTACCCGGAGAGAACCCACGCAAGCACGGGGAGAACATGCAAACTTCACACAGAAAGGTCCCAGGTGGGGGCCGAACCCAGAACCTTTTCGCTGTGAGGCAACGGCGCTAACCACTGCACCACCATGCTGCCCCATTAGGAGTAGTTATTATATAATAATCCTTATTTCCACCGGCTCCACTGTAGTTTCACTCTTATGAAACTATCTGATTTCTTTTTTTTCTGCCTCCTCTCTCAAAGCTCCCAAGCTCCAGCCTAATTGCCATTAGTCATAAAATTAATTGCCAGGATGTTTTTCCACTTCACTGCAGCATTGAGAGCATCAGCAGGTGCTGGCACATACTGAGATGCTTACTGTGTGTTGACACTCTATATCCTGTCTGATAACTCTTCATAAAGCACTTTAGCACGACATGCCAGAAATATTTTGTTGATGTTTTATGTGGTTAGCTGGCTATACTTCATACAGATCAAGACTGTACCTTTCGAAAGCATACATCTAACTTGAATTATCAATAGGCTGATCAGCAGAAAACTGAGTGGCAGCTATTTTGATAATGGTTCCATGATATTATAATAATTACCTTTGGGTTCTGTACTGTTGGAGGACTTGAGCTTTTAGAAACTGTGATGGCATTTTGTACTTCTTTTTTGTAAATGACATTTTATGTACTAATCAGTTAATCAGGAAACTAATTTTTAGATTAACTGATAATAAAAATAGCACTAGCTCTGATTACAGTAGTTAGCACCTGAAAATGGCACTGATCCAAAGTGTTTCAATGATAGACTGAGAATTGGCCTTTGGAATTATGGTGGAGAGGAAGAGGGAGGGTGTACAGCGTGTATGCCTGCTGCAACAGTTGCTTGAAGGGACAGGTAACTTATTAACACAAGAAAGGAGCAGAGGGTTCACAATACCTTGGACTGATGCAGAGACAGAAAATGGAAAACCAGGTTCACAGTACTCTGATCTTCTGACCACCTGAAAGCCAATACAAAACCTCCCTATCTACGGACACACACTTGGACAGTGAGTGTGTCTGTCAGCCACACGCACCCCACAAGAATCCAGGACGTTGTAAACAAGGAGACACTGAGCCAGGTGACATGCATCTAGATCCACATGCTCACAGTCAGAACTCAGCTGGATTTGCTTAGGTAGTGGTGTTGGCAGGGAAGTGGTAGTTGCTCTGACCAACAACACACTGGGAGCTGTAAACCTGGAGCCTCTGGAGGAGTACCGCTCTCCGTTTGACTTCGAACAAAAAGTCAACACCAGCTACCTCTACCTATCCCCAGCCTATGGCGACACGCCACCCAGCTCGCCAGCTGTCAAGCCCAGAGGTAATCACAAGGAGGAAAGGGAGAGTCCAGGTGGGGGAGTTGAGGGTTGTGTGTGTGTGTGTGTGTGTGTGTGTGTGTGCTGGACATAAAGACAAAACATGGGCTCGGTTCATTGGATGAGAAGAATTTGGGGGAGCGTGAACTTGAAGGGGAAGGGAACAAGTGACAGTTTGTGTGTGTGTGTGTGTGTGTGAGAGAGAGAGAGAGAGAGCAACATTTGTCAATTTTCAGTTTACTTTCATTTAGTCAACTGTTTATATTTTCATTTTTAAGAAAATCAGCCTTTAAATGATCATTTACTGCAGCTATGAATGCTGAATTGCACAACTCTTCCACCAACATGTCTGAGGTGGTTTACAGATTTCCCTTTGTCGGTTTTTTCTCTCTTACTGTCAACACCTACTGATGGAAACATGCCTCCAAGGCACAGCATTGCTCACATAGAGCTACAATCAGACATATTACCTACAGGAATACATTACAAAATTTTATACATCAGTTAACTCAGGCCAGGTGCAACCTACCTAACCTGTTCTGCTCACCCTGAGGTGATTCTGTACTTTCACCATAAGCTTACAAAACTCTGTGTTTGAAGCAGGCCTGATTGAAACTCTTTCCACGAGCAGCACAATGTTGGTTACCAAAATAAAAGAATAAAGTAGTTTCGTAAGAAGGGAGACTGAAGTACAGCCGTTGTACGGGGAAGTGTTCATTACACAATCCTGCCTCTGTTAGGAGGTGCATATATTTCTGTGCATGTGTGTGTGGCACTGCTGTCACCAGTAATAGGAAGAGTGGACAAATGTAAGATGATAGAGTGAGAGACATGAGGGTAAAAGAGCCTGAGGGCAGATGAAGTGCACCACTTCAGAAGACAGTGGGGGTGGTTTCAGGGCTGAGGTCTGAAATGAGAATTTTTTCAGTATTTCCTTTAATTACTGTAAAACCCGCCTCTATTTCCTCTGTAAAATTGTTCACCACTGAATTCCAGTGGGATTCCTCACTTCAGCATGTTTTAACATATAAATATTTGCACTTGAGACCTACCCAATCATCTCCTCCTATTCCAATGGCACTAATTAATGTAATGTGAAAATGAGTAGTGGCAAACCACAGCTCTTGGCTTATGTTAACACTATGTGATTGGAAGGCTGAGAAATGTTATTTCAACAGCAGCTCTCCTGAGAGTTGTGAGAAAATTCCACTCTAGTCTAGGGAGTAGGGATTGCTGGGTTCTTGTGATTTTGGTATCTCTGTCCACTCAAACATACAGCTGTCTCGGTTGAACTCAAGTATTTGGAGTATTGGGGAGTGACATGAAAGAGAGAATGGGTGCCAAGGGTTTGGAATGAGGTGGGAGGAGAGGATATGGGTTTGTTGAGTAGAAATAAAGATGTGCAAGGTCACAAATCATGGAAAAGACCTACAAATCTGCAAAAATCCTAAATCTTTTTTGGTAATTTATCAGCAAGTTAGATCACAGAATTGAAGCCACTCTGATGTCTGTCTTGTGATTATGAAGCTACACGCAGATAGCTTAGCATAAAGACTAGAAACAGGTAGCCTGCATCCCAGCACCTCTGAAGCTCATGAATAAAATACTATAACTTGTTTGTTTAATTGCCACAAAAAAGCAGGTATAAAAATGACTATTCCTGTTTTTTTTAATTTATTTTCTGTTGTACAGAGCTAGGCTAGCTGTTCCCTCTGTTTTCAGTATTTATGCTAAGCTAATAAGCTACGCTAGTCAGCTGCTGGCTCTTGTGTTTTCTGACATTAACTGTCAACAAGAAATACAGAACAAGATATTTTCATTTATTTATTTTGATTCATTTTCATTCATTCATAGTTCATTCTCTGGGATATTAGGCAGTTAAAAACATTTATCCTCCTACTGTATTTACAAGGTGCCATGATAGTAGTGGCGTTGAAATAAATGACCAATACTATTAAGTCTATTTTGTCTCTGACCTCAACATCTCTCTTACATTATAGTTCTGCCTCTTGTCCTATTCTTCCCCAACTGTTCCTTTAACTCCTTCCCTGTGCTTATACGTTTCCCTTTTTAATTTTTTTTAAATATACTACCCTATTTTTGCCTTTGTTTTATATTTTACTTTTACTCAGAATTATTGAAATATGAGGAAAAACCAGATAAAAGGAAAAATGACACTTTGGGGCTCAGATCTGGCCTAGCTGTTGTCCTTTTGACTGACAGATCCTAACAACTCCTTTGCTGTTGTGCTCTCTCACAGTGTCTGAGCCAAGGATGTTTCCATCTGCCATGTTCATTGTATTATTGATGCACTGCTGCTCCTACTGGACGCAGCTGCGTCAGAGACATAGTAATTAAAAAAGATGTGTATACGCTCCATAATGTATGTGTGTGTGGAGTGAAAATATGAGTGAGTGGGAGAGGGAGAATGCTTTCTGCTACTGCTTGTGGTTTGGATCATGAAAAGCATCCTCCTTTTGACTGTCACCTCTCATCAAACAGCATGCTCTCTAATATTTTTCACATTCATCTATCAGCTTCCTTATTTTTTTCCTCACCCACCAGAGGAACAGCATGACAACGTGAGTTTGACAGCCAACATCAGCCTTCTTTCTCATGCCAGCTGTTCACTGTCATGCATCAAACATGGGCAACTATGTTCTTTACAAAAATATTGCTTCAGACACATACATGTGACATGCCAAGTCTTATTTTGTCTCCCAGGTTCCACACAACATCCTGACTCAGTCCCAGAGGTGGGAGAAGATGCAGTGACATCCGTTGGTCCCTCTCCCCCTCCACCCGCCCTGACAGAGGAGGAGCGGCAGGAGCTACAGGAAGAGTTGCTCAAGGTCAGGAAGATTAAAGAGGTTGAGTCAAGATGAAGTGTTGGACACAGCCTGATGTTTTTAAAGACAGCTGTCCTGTCCTAGTGGAGAAGAATCACATTAGAACAGAATATGCATGCTTGTTTTTTGTTACTACAGTACATTAACACCACTTAGATTGCTAATTTTAGTCTGGCTTTACATTGTATATTGTATGTGTGATGTATGCTTTGGTGGTCTTTTAATTTCAAACAAGCCCAGGTGTTGTTCTCTCACTGCTTTTTGCATATAAGTAGCACTGATGCTCATTTCCGTCTCTTGTATCAGATGCAACCTTGTAACCTGCCCCAGATGTTGGATTACTTGCCACTTTTAACTCCTATTTTAACCAATGTTTCCAGCTGCTCTTTTGCCATGATTGTATTAATGGGAAACATAAAATAGAGGCTCTTGTTTGTTGTGATTCATTAACTGAGAAAAAAGCAGCTGAAATTGGTTGGCTTTTTCTAAAACACTGTTAAATTACAGAACTGCTCCACTCTGCCAAAAGACCTGTAACGTTCGAGGCCTTATAAAAAGCTGCCACATTCTGTGACCTCTATGGCAGCCTCCTTATACCTTACACGTCAAATAGACAGTGGGATTCGGAAATAGCAACTAATTATGTTTAATTAAATAATCTATTGATTATTTTCCCAGTTAATTGAATGATTGTAATTAAAAAGGCACGTTTCCAAGGTGGCATCATGGAATGTTATAGATGATCAACAGTTCAAAGTCCAAAGATATTCAATTGCAATTAAAGTCAGAAAATCCACTTAGCATAGATCTAGAACTACAGAGTTTTAGGCATATTTGCTTAAAAAAGGACTTTGGCAGTTAACCAATTATCAGAATAGTGTGTTTGGTTCTGCTGCTTTCTTAGTAGCAATAGAGAGATTAAGATAGGGTGAGTGTAAACATATTAGGTGTAGATTTACAACCTTAGCTATGACAAACATCTCTCTGTGTATGTCTAGGTAGAGGATGAGATCCAGACTCTGTCCCAGGTGCTGGCAGTCAAGGAGATGCATCTGGCAGACCTTAAGCGAAAGCTAGGCATCACACCTCTCAGTGAACTGAGACAGAACATCACCAAAAGCTGGCAGGAGGTCACCACCTCCACTGCGTAAGTACTCACCCACCACTGTTTGTTTCACTTGTTACATAAGTATCTCATTGCCCATCACACCTGGCTCCTGATTTAAGCTCATTACTTACTTTATCAGACACCTTTTGAACAGAAACTTGTGACCAATTGGTTTATTTTCCACTATGTTTCCAATATATCAATCATGGTTTTATACTGGTTTGATAGAGACTCTTTTCCTGTCTGAATGCTTTGAAACCATGACTGTCAGCATCTGAACAATGGGGACAAAGACATCAGTGCTCTTGACAGGCTACCTGTGGCCTGCATGACTGGTTTTACATTACAGGAAATGAGCAACATTCTGCTGCTTTCAGGCTTTGACAAAGATATTGAAGTTGAGTTCTGACCTTGATTCCTCTCTTCAGGCTTTGATCACTCTGTCTGACTTTCCTCCTTTCTTTCAGCTATAAGAGGACATCTGAAACGCTCTCTCAGGCAAGTCTGAAGGCCTCGGCAGCTTTCTCCACTGTTGGCTCAGCCATCAGCCGGAAGCTCGAGGATGTCAGGTGAGACTGTGAGGAGACATCAGTGGGAACGCACATCCAGCAACCTTAAAAGTTATGGTTTTAGTCAGTCTTTCCATCTTTGCTGCGTACTTAGTGATTTATTTTCTGAAAGTTGGCTTAAAAATCTCACAGCGCCACAGTAGCTAGGTGGACTGGGAGATTCTGTTGACCATGCCTAGTGTACCTACAGTATAAAGGGAGTTGCTGAATAGTGTCAGTGTTAGCCATGTTTTTACGACACAAGAAGAAAAGTCATGTTTAAAGACAATTTCATACTGAAACCACAGCTTTTTATGTTTCTTGACTGTTGCTATAAATCAGAATTTCTCCAAAGTCATTGTATGCTTTTTTCCCCACCCTTTCTCTCAGGTGCAGCATGATTTTATAGTCTGGGAAAGTTGTGAACAAGTTAAAGAAGCAGTGCAAAGTCAAGGACATAAAGTTGTTTTCCTTCAGTTACATGTCACTGTAGCTTAACACATGTTAACCTGTATCATCATTCTCATCCAATTGGGTATCTCATTTGTGAGTGATAAATACACTTAATAGTAATTTTAATAGCATTGAAAGGCTCCACTTTGAGTTAAATCAGTAGTTTCAGTTAGCCGTCTCCATGCTACAGCTTCATATTGACCCCTAAAGATGTAAAGAGCATATTTCCCAAAATGTCAAACTTTAATCAACATATACACACACGCTCCACATATTTCAGAAACCTAAAGTACATCAATCCTTGGTATTTGCAGGTTGCAATCTATTACTAGTATGTTTGAGGAAGGCTGCCAAAAACACATTTGTTGTCTTCTTCTTGGCTTTCCTGTCAAATATGTTTGAATACTTGGCTGCAGCGGTTTGTAAATCCCCTGATCATTTCTGTTCTCTTTCCTGTTATCTATTCAGTTTTGCATCAACACAGATTTAGTTTTTCATGCATGTTATTTATCATTTTCTACTGAAAAACCGCTGCTGAAATGATATTTATATATAAATATAGCATTAATAATGTTTGTGTACACAGTTGTTTTTATTTACTATCAAATATGATGACTCCTAATCATCACTTCTAATTATTTCTAAATGTCCATTCTAATAACATTACAGTTCATGAGGATCATCTTTTTCTATAATCTCCCAATTAATGAAGTGGATATATAACGGGAGCCACAGATCTACTCTACGGATGGATTTTTGTCTCTGATCTAATATCTAATAACAGCTAATATTTCCTGGTTCAACAAGGCTTAAAATCCAACAGCAGATTGTCCCCTTTGAGATGTACTGTAGCTCCAGTTGATCCCCCCCAGATCCTAATCTGTTTTCTCCCCTGTCATCCTCCTCCTCCCTGGATTAATGAGCTGCAAACAAGATTATTAGGCCTCCCAAAGCTGCAGTGTGCCGCTGACGGATGAACCTGAACACAGAACTAGTCTGGGGGTTGGGGTAGTGAAGAGTGACCTGGGTGGGATGAGTTTTTAAGGATACCCCTCTAGAGTGCTTTCCTATTTGCCACTGTGCAGCTGGAATCATGGAACATATACTAGAAAAAATGAGGGTTGTGTTGTGCTTGCATGTGTGCCCGTCTTGTTCTATTGCTTGTTCTGTGTAAAACTGTCATTACTCTGCTAAGATCACCACTAACGCCTCCTTTCTTCTTCTTAACGTTGTCGGATAGCATCTACTCATTACAACACTCAGCTAGTATGCCTGTCATGAGGTAAGGGGTGCCCTCTAAGATACAAATGTAGTATAAAACATGAAAGAGGTAAAGGCTACACAGTGTTATATGCAGTTATATGTGTTTCATTCTGCGTTCTCTTAAATTTGTTTCCATAAAAATCTGTTTCATTCTGCATTCTCTTAAATTTGTTTCCATAAAAATCTCTTGAGCACCTTTTTTAGCAGAACAGGAAAGAATGGGGACATTTTAGCCAAGCCTGTGTTGTGTATCAGATAGCGCGATCTCTGCAGGTGTGATCACAGTGCTCCTGCTTCCATCTGAAGGGGAGACTGCCCGTCCACTTTTCAAAACATTTGTCCGAGTGCATGTCAGATCAGTTAAAACCACCTGTAATCCTGTCACCTACTCTTCTATGTCGTTGTCTTTTTCCTTTCCCAGGAATGCACCAACTTTCAAGTCATTTGAAGAGAAAGTGGAGACATTGAAGGTAATGGATGTTGCCCTTTAGCAATTCAGGGACATCTGTTGACCTAGACAGATGGTTTGTGCATTAGTTTACTCAACTGTAAACATCACCCTCTCAGTCTGTATGGCATTTTCTGTTCATAGCTTTATGGATTGTTCTAGAGGTCAGACACTGTCCATCAGCTCTTATCAACCACAGTGAAAAAAACCAAAACAAACAGTTATGCAGTAGTATCTACAATATCTACTGGTCACGCCAAACCAAATAAGCCTGTAGCAACAGAATTCCTCCATGTATTGAATAGAAAGAGGTTGTGTTTGGTTGCTTATGAATTTTAAATTGTAAGAGGAAGGCTGTGTTATAGCTTATTTAAATGTTGCATAATCTCACACTAAATGGATTTCACTTGTTTAAGATGTGTAGTGTTTACAGATTTATATTTTACATTGATTCAGTATTGTTTCTGCTCATAAAACGCTACTATGTAAATCTTTGGTTTGGATTATTTTACCATGGATTCTAAAGGTATTTATTTATTTTGTGTTATTTTGTGCATAAATCATGTGATAAATGTGGGTTTTGGGAGTAAAGGCAAATCTGCTCCCTTATTATATATTGATCCTCTCCTCTCCCCCCTCTGCTTCAGACCAAAATAACTCCGTCAGCATCCGTCGATAGCCCAGATGATCAGGACAGCAGCAGCACAACCACCGAGCCGTTGGTCAGTCAGCTGGAGCAGTCGCCCACCCAGGAGATGCACTGAGACCTGCCTAACCCTTCCTGACCCCCACCCTCTCCTCCTCACTTGACCCTCTGACCCCTGGACCATCAGCATTTGCCAGCTAAACTCTTGTGTGCCAGTTTTCCTTTAACTGGAAACAAATGACTTATCCTAGCCTTCCTTCTTATCTCATTGTCTAGTCTTTTTGTGTGACACATGGTCACACTTCTTAATTGCCGTGGAAACTGAAAGCATGAGATGAGAGCAGGCATGTGGTCTCATGCTGGCTGTGCTGTGTGAATCTAATCTGGCTGGCTGTGGGAGAAATCTCCCTCCTATGTCACTTTCCTTTTACTCCTGCACTCCTTATTTCTCTGCCTTTGTCTGTTCTGCAAAGCTCACATACCAAACATGCTGTCAGTTTATTTTTGTCTTTATCAAATTAACACTCAATCACATTTTTATGTGTGTTTGGGTGTAAAAAATTGCACAAATATAGAGAGATTGATGCTTGTGAACTTGATTAGAGAAGAATTTATGTTCTTTGTATTTGAACCAGACCGGCTTCCTGCTTCTGCTTCCCTATTATATGTTGGGTTTACTATTATAAGGACTTCATTGGTTTATTATACGTTGCCTTTTTCAGGCCAACCTGATTTCTATTTTCTTAATTATATTAATCTTGAGACACCATGCAGTCATACAATAGTCTAACACTGTGTTCAGAATATGAATGTATGCCATTTGTGTCATATCCATACAACTTAGTTTATGTCCTGAGCTACTACTGAGCTACCCACAGACTCTAAAGTAAGCATTTCAGAGAACATTTCACATTAAAAACGGCCCCTTTTTCCACTGGGGAGAGTTTTGTCAGAAAATAATCTCCGTGCTTAGGTAGTTAAGAGGGAATACGGCCATGATTCTCAGAGCAGAGGCAGAGCAAACAAGCGGTCAAAGTTCAGCCTTGACCCGAAGTGTGAGTGAAATAAATGTCTTTTCTGTGGCCTGAGTCAATATTTCAACACTTGTCCATTGTTTCTACAAGGGAGGTAACACCTAGCTTCCCCTATGGCACAAGGATACTCCACTGGATATTATTTTGTACACTGTTACCAGATAATGTTACAGGGGAGGTGTATCCCAGTTTATTTTATAAAGTGCATTTTTGTTTTTCCCTCTCATATTTTTGGTTATTAGAACAAAAGATCAAAATGTTTTGGTAGAGGCTTAACAAACTGCAAATTTATGTACAGTGTTCAGGGTCATATCAGCCTTATGGTTTCGGTCACACAACCGTTTTCTGGAGGTGGCTTAGCAAACTCATGCTACTGTACATATGGTTATATCCTAGAAACTATTAAACTGCTGAACAATCAGGCTCACCAGACACTTGTTAGCTGACTTACATGCACAGGGCTACTGATGGCGGTTAAAAAATACCTGAAGAGCAAACAGAGCCCGTGTGAACATAGCCTCTGGTATACAAATGGAGGACACTTCCTCTGTGCTGGGGAGCTGTCAGCCCAGTACATCTCCTCCCCTGCTGGCGAATGACTGGTTCAACGTGACCGTGATTCAGAAGCATTAACCATTAGGGATGCTTTTTGCCACACTTTAGATCAGTGTCCCGTGACAGTACTACAGAAGAAAGATCAAAAGGGGATTTCACATCAACTGTGACACAACAGTGTTTGCTGTTCTGAGTCTTAACTGTAGAACAGTATCCCATGTTCTCATGTGACATGACTTTGAAGCCATAACTCAGATAACTGAGAAAATGTATTACAGCTGTATGTTGTTTTGTGGTTATTCATGTACATAGAGCATTCACTGTGTACAGTTTGCTTAGTTCTTAATTGGAACACTGTACTCAATAAAAAAAAAATGCATGGAAACCTGATTTAGTGTTAACTTTTTTTATATATAAGTGGGGGGTGGAAAAAGGGGGAGTTTCTCAGGTGTAACCATTGTCTTCCACTGCATAGGTCATTAATTTAACATGTTCGTGTGTCTGATATGGGAAAACATGTTGGAATTACCATTCTGGGCATTGAAAGTGTGTCCATGTTGTATGTCTTTGGTTAAAATTGAAACTGGTCAAGCACCTGACTAAAGTTGCAGTGTTTCATTTGAACACAAGAGGACAGCAAAGAACAACACCTGGTTTTTCTCAAACCAAACCAGATCAGGTTGAAGAGCTGGTGGTTATTATATTTAGTAGATCTCTGTGGAAGATGGCTTTCAAGAGAATACTGAGGAGCTGAGAGTCCCTTTTAGGTAAAGTCCAGTTTTTTACTATAAGTGAAGGAGCCCAACATAAATGCAACATTTGACCTGTTTTGATTAATCAACAAGACATGTGTTTGTGTCATTTTATCTTTGTTCCTTACAGGTCGGATATGGGCAGGGCTGGGGAAAGGTGATGTGTTATTTTGCACAAAACAGGACTTGATAATAGCTTCTGGGCTGTTTCAGTCCTAATGAAGCTGATTACCTGAGTTTTCGAACTTTAAAGGCTTTTTAAAACACCTCTAGCCTTGATTGTGCCTTGTTCAGTCATAAATAACAGAAACTTTTAAGATATGAAGTCTTCAGGAGTTT
>NW_018127914.1:200971-225376 GCF_001952655.1 Monopterus albus
TAAATGTTCCCCTTCTTTTACCAGCAACATTCTAACCTCTTCTGTCTACAGTGGGTTTATCTGAGTTTTTTTTTTTTTTTGCTGAAAACAGTTGCTTGCTGCTTCTGGAAACAAAGGCAATCGAGACAGTGAGCATGAAGATGATAAACTGCTCCAGAGATGGCAGAAACCTCAGACTGGGGTGATACTGTGCAAAAGTCTGAGGCCAACATTAGATTGGTTGTTTTATAAATGTTATGATGAATATATATTTATTTATTTATCAGAATAGTACTAGAAAATATAGGAAATATGTACACAGTATTAAAAACACAGAAATGCCATGAAAAAAAATCAGCAAACAAACTGGATACTCGAGATGTGGTGTTCAAGGTGTTCTAAAGAAATATGAAGAATCCAGAGAGGTCAAAGACAAAAACAGGAGCAGAAGAGAACTGTCAAAATCTGATGAGAAGTTTCTCAGAGTTTCTTCTTTGAGAGAGCAGAGGAAATCCAGCGAGGACCTGGCTGGGCAGCTTCAACTGGATGCCAAGTTGATCCTTCCACAGTCCGAAGAAGCCCGATTGGGAACGGCCTTTGTGGAAGCGCAGCCAAGAAGCCACTTTTTCAGAAGGGGGAAAACTGAGATATGCAAAAGCTCCCAAAGACTGGAATGAGGATCAATGGAAAAGTGTCTTATGGAGCGATGAATCAAAGATTGAAATGTTCAGTCTTCGGCAGTATGTGAGAAGACGAGTTTCGCAGCCCTAAATGACATATGGTGGAGGGTCTGTCATGGTTTCAGGACTTCAAGACCATCTCCCCAAAAAGAATTCAAGCTGTGTTCAGTGCAAAGGGAGGTGACACTAAATACTGACTTTGGACTGTAGAAGCCAATTCGTTCTGAATTTTTTCAATACTGTGTACATATTTCCTGTATTTTCTGGTTCTCTCTTAATAAAGAGAGTGAGAAATAAATATATATTATCATTACAACCTAAGACTTCTGCACAGTGCTGTAGCAGAAAACTAGTATAGAGCCAGAAACTAAACTAACTCATCTGTCATATTTTTTTCACTTTTATCTTTTAACACGACATTTGATGACAGCTGTGAATCCTTCTTTGAACTCAGCAGAGATAAAAAAAAAAAAGACAGCAGCTGACAAACAGCTGCCAAAAAACCTTTATTCAGTTATAACCAGATGCCTCCAGAGTCACACAGATGACTCTGGAGACCATCTAAACTGTACACCAAGCTGAACAACAACAGCACCAGAATGCAATTTGTCAGTAAACACCATTTAAAACAAGAACAATGGCAGCGTCTACACACAGAGATCAGATACAAAATAAAAAATAAACTAGTACAGGAGTTAACAGTCAATGTGCATCAATTCTTCTCCTTGGAGAACAACCATCATATATTCATAGAATTCATTTGATAATATTGTGGAAAAGAATATAACAAAACATCATTGGTGCAATAGAGTATACTATTTGTAAAGCAAATACATATTGCAAGAGCTTTGTGTGGTGTGTTGTATTAATAATTAGGAAACGTATATATAGACTCAGTGTGTGACCCTGACAACGCTTTGTGTGTGTATAGGCTATTTAACGCAGTAGGCCCTCTTTTAAATGTGCCAAGAGAGAACACTCAGTTCAAACACAGCTCGGTGTTGTGTGTGAGCTCGAAAAGCGAAGGACCTTCAAAAAATGTCCCAAATGACTTCCCATCTGCACATACAGTGAGCATGGATGTACTTTGATGTACTTTTTAAAGGAATACTTTAAAAGTTTGGGAACTAGTTCTCATTTGCTTAGTGTTTGTTTTGTTTTGCTGAGTTATGTTTAGTCACGTCTGTATATATTAAATATGAAGCTGTACACACAGGAGAGTGGTATCAAGCTTCTCAACTAATTCTCAGTAAGAAAAATAGTCCAGTTTAGAGGTGCTTGTAAAAGGATTTCTCTACTTTGAGCAGAGCCAGGTCAGCTGTTTCCCTCTGTTATGCTAAGCTTCAACAAGCTAACCGGCCTTTATGCTATGCTAAGCTAAGCTGAGTTAAGCTAACCAGCTGCTGGCTGTAGCTTCACAGTCAATATACATACGTATATGGGAGTGGTATCAATGTTCTCATTGAACTCCTTGCAAGAAAGCTAATAAGCAGATTTCCTACAATATAAAACTAATTCATTTAAAGTTTTAACTCTTTGTAAGGGGAAGGGAGTCATTTGTGACGTCCCCTACAAAACGAGAATCTCCAGATTCTCCTGTTGCAACCAAAGACAGCTCTCCTTGTCTTGAGTTTTCAAATGTAAAAAGCTGCAAGCTATTGCTTGTATGAAACTGATTCATATGAGCCTCTGCTTTCAACCTGTGCCCCCACAGTGAAGGAAAGCCATCATTTTTTAAATAGACAGAAACAATCCTTATTAACTGAGGTCACGAGCCTGTGTACATGTGCTGCTTCTCATCACCCTCATCAATTATTCAATGACTTGGACAGGTATGCACACATAAACAGCTCCCTGCACTCCACTAGGATGCCAAACATCTTCTGTGGACTTGACTGTCTGATCTCTTAATGACCCCTGCGCTTCAAACTTAAGGCTCAAAAGCCCCAAAGGAGCTGCCAGACAAGTTTCACAGCATGTGTCTACGGCCTTGAACCACCGTATCGCGTACAGTAAACAAAAACCATATGTTGTGTGGTCTAGTGTTTCTGAAATATACCTTACATTTCATTTTGGTCATCTGATGGAGGTCGAGTGTTTATGCTAATGAAACACACAGACAGGGTGAGGGTTTATTTATGCTACGTTAATGTACTAGTTGATAATGAATGAGGTATGCCAGCTTGCACATTGGAACGTGTGTGTTTATGGCTGCAGAAATGGCTTGATCAGGCTTTGTAGGGAGTAAAAGTGCACACACACACACGCCCACGGTGAGTTTTTGTGCTCACACAAACAGACAAACAGGAGGAGGTGTAAATGCTATACAGAGCAGATGGAACATACCTCGGGCGGTCATTCAAAACACACACTTCGTCATCATCTCACACTGCACACACTGTACACAAACACACACACATTTGATGCTAACAACTCCCTGTGGAAGCTGCACATTTGGACCAGTGGCCTGGCGAGACGCGAGCAGCTTCCACCAGCGAGTCCCTCACATCGTCACAGGATGAGATGTGGAGCCACAGGGACATATGTTCAGCAGCATTTATAGCTAATGCCTCTGTGTGTGTGGGGGGGAGGGGTGTGCGTGAAAGAATTACTGCCCAGAAGGTCTCTCTGAAAAATCAAACACAGGTGACAAGCGTTTACAGCCGGGATGTTTAGATGCTCCTAACATATTCTGCTTGATAAATAATGCAGACTGGTGTCAATGCTGCAGTTGTTTGAAAGGTGGACTGGAACAGGGGAGAGGCTCACCAACACCTCCTGAAATGGTCTGACCTGATGTCACACATCAGCTATACCCCATCTTCAAGATTTTAAACGCCGTCTCATTCATCCTGCAGCCATGAGACGCTAGGCTCATGAAAAGGTAAAGTTCCTCCTCATGACCCAGAAGAAGCATACCTGGGAGAGTCATGCTGGAGCTCATCCCGTAAACCGGCTCTCTGACTTATTTTCTCCACATATACAAAGAAGAAGAAGAGGCTTTGGGAGACAGGTGTTCCTATTAGAACTGACAGCATTCTGAGATATCTGAGCACTCTGGTGTTGTAAATTATTCTTCAGCCTTTAGCAGAATGAAATACTCTCCTGCAGGGTTGTTATTTCTGGATCAGAATTGTGAAGTAAATGATGCTGATTGGAGGAGACTGGTTTTAGGGGATCACACCAGTGCAAAATGTCAAACTATTCCTTTATCTTTCCTCAGTAGGTTTTGACATCAAGCTGGGAGATTAACCAGCCCTGCTCAAGAAATAACACCCTGTGCACCTCCGCCCACCAACCATCGTTCTCGTTTACGTCAGACAAGATGAACATTTTACAAATCCGACTGTAACCAAATGCACTGTCCGTGAACAGCTCTGGAGAAGGACAATGTGTTGCATCTAAGGTTTGGTTTACAGTCTGGAAACACATATCAAACATTTACATTTATAGGTTTCAAAATGATATAAAACGCAACACCCTGTGCCGACCACCTCAGGGTGCAGAGCAGCCGCTACCAAGGAACGCTGTTTAAAATGCTGTTTTGTTTTTTTAATGATCACTGTAGTGGCGTTGTGGGTACCTCTTGAGCCAATTACAGGGAATGAGCAACAACACCGTTACAGAAACATAGGGCATGCACATGGTGCACATTTACTTATCTTTACCACAGGGTTACACAATTTAAAGCTCCCTGCGTGTGTCCAGTTGGGCTATCTGAGGGTCAGGGATGCAGGCGGAGGAGGAACAACTGAGAGTTCATACCTCAGACTTCTTCATAAGTCCTGCTGGCACAACCCTCCACTGTAGATCAATCATCCACAAGCATCCTGCCAGACTCTCCTAGGACTCACTGGAAGTACACACTCAACGAGGATGGAGGGAGCTTCACTCACACTGTGACAAATTAGTCTGTGCCAGCAGGGAGGTACTTTCAAACTGCTTGTATAGGTTTAAAAACATTTCTTTTCTATACCAATGTTACATTTTGAAAACTGCAATGCAGTGTGCAATTTGACTAAAATAAAAGGAGGCAATGCTGGCTGCTCCCAACCCGTCATGGACGCCACAGCACAAACAGAGCACGTGTTTATAAAGTCATGTAATCCATGATTTCCTTATTTGCATGCACATGCAGTATTAAAAATACAATTAGACCAGAGCATATAGTATATATATGTATATATACCATTTGAAAAAAAGAGTGTAAAAATCCAGTGCGACAGTCATTGAGTTCTTGAGGTCCATGTGATTGTAATTAGAGAAAACAGCCAATGAGATGATTCCATTTGAAGAGAGGGCTGGTCGCCGCTCTCCATGTTGCATATTCAAGTTAAAACCGAAGGAGCTGTGGCACAGATACCCTGGATTAATGAGTCAAACACTTTCTTTAATGTTTAGAGAATTCATATTCAAATTCAATAATAGAAGAGGCTGATGAGTGTTTTGCTTTCCTTCATCTGCCGGTTAAAACACATTAATATTCACCGTCGTTCACACAGAAAGCAGCTGATGCCGTTCATGTGTGGAAATCACTTAGCAGCTCCGCACTAAACATGGATCATCTCACTGACTGTTTCACATGCTGTTTGCTGAAAGTGGCTTCCTTGATTTCCCAAACATTTCTAGATTGCGCCACAACAGTGATTCTTCACAACGACGTACATTTAATCTACAAGCCCTTGTACAAAAAGAGAAGAATCATGTTTGGGAAAACAGAGAGAAGAAAAAAAAATCAGACAAATAAAAAAAAACACATTGAAACACAGTATATCGAGTTTGGATCAAAAAATAGTTTACAGCAAATAGTAGAAAAGTTACTCTTAGAGTCTTGCAACATCTTTTTCAAACCCATGAAAAAAAGGGGGGGGCTTTGGACGCAACTCACTGAACATTTTTATAATCACAGATCTTTGAATTCTAGGAACAGAAAGTAGAACTCAGACTGGCCAGCACCAGAGACATTCCTTCATCGTTGCTGTGTCCCTGCATATCACAGCAATACACCTCCACACAGCTTCTACACATAATGTGGCAACTGTTGAGGTCCATTCTTGAAACTCTACGTTCATCAAGGCACATTCAGGACTCCTATGTTTCTCCAAAGATAATGAGGGTGAAGCAGCTTCTGGAAACGCAGACCAAGGTCCTCGCATCGTTAAAAGTTTGAGGGGAATACCCAGAATTGGCCCTGGAGTGTTTGCAGAAGCCGTTTCATCCTTTGTTCAACCCTCATCCTCCTTCACATTCCTGAATGAATGAATGAAGGAGGGCCTCTCTTTATTTATTTATTTTTTAAATAGTCAGCACAGCCCCATCCTGGCACTGGCAGCAGATAGGATCAGAGACATACATGTACCTGTCTGGTTGCCATACAGTTAGTGGGATCTGGACACTTTACAGACACACTGCTACTCAGTCTATATATAGGGTCATGCAAGGCAGTGCTATGACTATCCAGGTGTACTCAACTGTGCACAGTCAATTTCTGTAATTTTACGTACAATTTAAAATAAATGTAATTACATTTCTAGTCGCATGACTTCTGACCCCACAGAGCGCTGCCTGCTGTCAGCCTGTTCTATAGAACACAGGAGGGTCTGTGCGAAGGAGCAGCAGGCCAGCGAGGCAGATAACAACCCTGTGGGCATCTGCTTACACATTTTATCACCTGCTTCAAGTGGGTGGCCACCTAAACTGCAGTCATAGAACTGAGGGTGGTGACTAAAGGCGCTACCCTTCATTTTGACTTCTAGAGCAAACAGTGCAAACAAAAATAAAAATAAATCGGAATTTTGAGAGTATTAAAATCAGGGATACACATCGATATACTGATAGACACGGATACTGTAGCTTAGATATACTGTAGTGCAGCTTAATCTGTATATATTGTAGCATATATTGTCCTCTACTTGAATAAGGTATAATAAGTGTCAGCCCCTCATCACAAACAAGTTTTGTCATGTATGAAATACTGATCTCAGCAAAGACTGGGTATATAAACCAGGAATGCTTATAAAACTGCCAACAGATGAACCGCTGTTAAAGCTCAGTAGCTACACTGGACAACCATGCATGGGCATAATGTATGTGTGTGAGGACATGTACATCAAGGGACCCTCATAACTCACAAGAGCTGATTTTTACACCATTCATATGCAGAATAATGCTATCTTGTTAAGCTTATTCAGGTTGTAAATCAAGGCTGAATGCTCAGCCCTTTAACAGGCGGCAGCAGAGGGATAAACAAACCAGAGAACAAAAGGCAGAGCAGCCACTGCAGCTCTGTTTGGGGTGGGGGGGGGTGAGTCCTCATAAGTATTCATATCACTCTCACCAGAGGAACAGGACCGCCTATTGTGGCTTTTGATGCCAGTTTTAATTCTGCTGTGCAAACACATCTATAACAGCAGCCTGATTCTAAACTCGTGTTTAGCTACTTGCTCCTGCAGATTTGGGGGCTGAGAGCTCAGTTCGGGTCTAATATCAAGTAGTTAGATTATTAAATCAGGAAGATGATACTAAATGGCACCATTAGGAGGTCAGTTTGGGAGTATAATAACAAGTCTTTTCCCAAAACTATCCAATTTTCCTACCGTCTGTACGTGTTCACCTGCTGGTGAAGTATTTAAAATTCTAGACCTCCGAGACTCTGTAATGTCAGTGACAATGGCCGTTTCTCAATTTTGCAAAACAACTTGGATATTTGTTGGCAACAAAATCTCAACTGAAGGCCCACTTACTCCTTATGGAGCTTTTTACTGTATCACATGGGCTTTATCAGGAGTGGGAAGTTACTGAGTCCATTTTCTGAGGTGCTGTATTTAAGCACGGTTTTGAGTATTTCTGATTTATTCTACTTTATACCTCTGCTCCACTACATTTGTTAGCTTTAGTTACTTGGTAGAGTCAGATTAGTAATACAACATGTTATCAACAAATAAATATATCTTACAGGCAGCATATAAAGTGGGTAACATTAGCTCCACATTTCCCATCTGCAACATTACTGATGCTTACATATTAATTCTAATGCCAAAATATGATTATTGTGAAATGGGCCATTCTGGATTAGGTAATTTTAGTATTTATTTTGCTAATACTTTCACAGACTGAGTTTGCTTAGTTGCTGTGAAATTAAACAATCACTGACAGTTTGAAAATCTACAGTTTGGTGATAAATGAAAAGCTCAGTCTACTGATGAAGACTGTGATGCAGTCCAAAACTCCAAGACAAGTAAATCTATGGCTCCTCGGTTGTTTTCCCTCAACCAATGTTTACAAATTTCAAGAATGAGTTTTTGTTGCTTCTCAAATTTTAAAAGCACTTCCATGCTCGCTCTGAAGGATTTGCACTTAATACAGTAATTTTATATTCTTTGAAAGCCTGATCACACAAAGTGAGGAGACAGTACAAGTCACCATAATGAAAGAAACTGATGAAGAAGCAGGAGAGAGGACAGAGGATTTGGGGCAACCCCGTCACTGAGTCGTGTCGGGACACTTGTAGACTTGAGACAGGGTGTTTTTTTATTTTCATGTTCTACAGCATATGACATTGCGTACAAAATGGAGTTAGTATGATCATGGGAGAACCAGCGCTGCATGAGTTATATAGCACCTCCACCGCCCCACCCCCCTGCCAAGGCTATAGCACCAGACAGACCTGGGCTGAGTGTCTGAAAGCACCTTCATGCTGAGGTCCTCTTTGTGCCACTGGCAGTGAACGGGACAAAGATGCTCTCAGCACGATGACGCAGGCCAGGCCACAGTCCATGAACAAATCCCAGAATTCCTCAATGACAGATGAGGAGATGGACGGCATTGAGAACTATAACAGCAAATATCCTTTGAGGTAATCCTTTGGATTCACCCTAAATAAGGGTGTGAAATTAGCTTATTTTGACCAAATCTTACTATCAGCCTTTCGATCCACACAACACTGACCTAGAATTAAAATTAAAAATTAGCTGCCGGGACACGCTGCCACTTCCAAAATCCAGTCTTTCCAGCATCTTTAAATGATCTTAACATCTGTAGGAACTTGTTCAGGGACAAAACCTGACAGGATCTGATTGGCTGTCAGATTTTGAGGAGGAGGAGATGGTTCAAACACAAACATGAAACACCACAGCGGGAGCAGCAGTGGGAAAAGCATGGACATACAACATTAGCCACATCCAGCCACTGAAGTCTGGACCCACAAAAACAAATTCAACAAGTGCTGGTTTGCCAGGAGCCCCACGGTGGCCTTGACCTGCACACGCCCCGATGGGGGCACACCACAGGCCATGTGATAAAGGTGTGTAACTCCTTTGGAGAAGCAAGACTGGAGTTCAGAGGAGAGGATACAGCACCATGCTTCAGTGGCAAAACTTTGCCTGGGGCTCCCTCACATTCATACATACAAATGCATGTGATCACACGCATGGGTGCAAACACACCAAGATGTCAGTCACACTAATTGCAAGTGGGGCTGTATGACAGTGGGAGAGGAGAACTAGAAATAAGATAAAGGTTTTAATAAACTGTGGGTTTCAACGGCTAAGCAGCGCCGGCAGTGGGGAGCGGGATGTGAAGGAGCCGCAGGCGTGTGGCTCACACTCAGCGAAGAGAGCAAGGCAAGTGTGGCTTGTGGTGAAAATCGCGCCTGGGCTTCCTCCTACAGTTACAAAAGCCACAAACATTTCCTTCAGCAGAACATGAAAACAAAATTCATAAACACTATGTATATATATATATATAACCATATATATGAAAAATAAAAACAGCCAAATCAACATCTTTTTTTCCTTTGAATTTAAATTGTTTTTCTGTATGTATATATAGATTTGTCTTTTCTTAAACAGTAATAAGTTCACAGAATACAATGGTGAATCCATTTTGAGATCATCTAAATATTTCTCACTGGAACATCAAAATAATGGCATAGGAGAAGCACAATGATTTTGTAAAGACCGACTTTAAGGCTATTCAAAACAACAGAAGCCCGACAGGTTGAACAATATGTAATAATTGAACTATTACTTCCTCACTAAGTCTGGTTCAAGGTGGCAGTGGAAGTACTGAATATTAAAATTGGCGAGCATGTGAGTGTATTAGCTGGTGTCAGTTTTGAATAATTCAGCTGTAAAATGATCCTCTGTGTGTGCGTGCGTGTGTATGAGACAAACATGCCAGTAAAGATTTCAGCACACACTCAAACAAATGACACATTAATTTCACCACTTCACTCAAAAATAATGGTGACTTCTCGATCATAAGGACTCGTATGAAAAAACTCAAGCAAAAGTTTAGCTTACATGATACAAAATTAAAGGAAGGTGCAGTGCACGTTAAACAACAAAAAAGTGACCGAATGAAGTGCTAATAATGTTTTCCACCCTTTTCCAAAACAAATAAAGTGGGAGTAGCCACGTGTGGGTGGTCAAGCATCTGCTTTCTTTGCTGCTACTTCATTTTATATGCAGTTACATTAGAAACGTAGAGGGCTGGTGGAAGATATTCAAAGACAACTCTCTCAAAGTAACCATAGGTTTTAACAAATATAACAAGTGTCCTGTTACACACATACAGTGCAAGTGCCTCAATTTTGGTTTTCAACCCTCCCCCTTTGGTTAACAAATTGTCAGGATGTGCCTCTGTGGCACATGTAAACACAAAATTATTCTGTCCCTCTGGGAAGGTGTAAAAGTTGGCTGAGGAGGAGGGCAATCTCTCTCTCTGTATGTGGTGAAAGATGTTGATCCAGTCATGGCCTCATACACACTGCTGGCATCACGCCTCCAGTGCTCTCAGGAAGGGCTTTTAACACACTTTCTTTAGCAAATGGTCGGTAAACAGTCTTGGTTTTACCAAAAAAAGTAAAACCCAAAAACAAACCTACATCAACAACAGTAAACATGGCACTTTAACAAGAACCAAAAACATAAGGAACAAGATAAAGGAGGTTTTGGTTGCAAAGTCGTCATGTGTCATGAAAGAGAGAGGTTGCTGAGCTAGTGCTGTTTACAGTAAAAACCCCAAGTTTAGCTGCTGGTTTTTGCTTTCTTCAGAATCACATCCCTGATAAAACAAACAAAAAAAAAGGAACTGACTGGATAAAAAAGTGACATAAAAAATAGTCCCCGTCTTGCTCGTGTGGGAATATTTGTGTGTGTGAATGCTGTTGTGGTTATATGTGATAAATCTCTGGCATGGTCCATTGGCTTTCCCTGACTGTAAATTCTATCTTTTTTGCATTTATCATTCACCTTGTATGTTTCTCTTCCTCCTTTTCTTTCTCTGTGTCAGCCTGCCCTTTCTGGCTCTGCAGTACATTCTCTCGGGACTGTCAGGTGTGAAGAGCAGGTGAGAGACCGGGCTCGGCTGTGATGTCGGCGATTAAATAATGATCTTATAAAGTCCAGAAATAAAACAAGAGATGAACAAGTAGAAGGAAAAACAAAAAGAGCAGGCTTTAAACACCATGCTTTTCAAAGCAATCTTAACAGAGTTCAGCAAAGAGGTCTGTTCTTCGTTTGATAAAAAAAGTGGTGAGGATTTCTTTTTTTCCTTTTGACAAAACAGATAGAAAAGCTTTAGTCTGGACACCTTCCTTGACTAGACTTTCCATTTAAAAACCAGAGCTTTACAAAACATATGTAGAAAGATGCAACACTGAACATAAAAAAAACGGCAGAAATCTTTAGATCTATTTTTTCTTTACACTGTTTAGCTGCACCGGGATTTCCCCAAAACTGGGAATGATGGGAATGGCTAGGAAGGACTGGGAATCCTGGACGGTAATGTAAAAGCGGGATTCCGCCGTCCTTTGGTGGATTCCACAGCTGGAATGGTTCAGTGGAGCCAAGGGGACGAGAAAGGGGGCGGAGACGGAGCTTGATGGACAGTTCTGAAAGAAAACCAAAAGCATGCAAAATGATGCCTCTCCCCCCTTTCTCTGGCAAAAGACAGCAGTGCCTGCTGGTGTGGCATGCCATCGCATTGGCGGGGGTACTCAGTCCGTGAATCTCTGGCAGGCCTTTTTCCAGCGGCAGGCTGTGCACCACATGTCACGGTTCTCCATCCCGTACACCTTACGGCACTTCTTCCCCTCGCCTCGCACCTTCCGGCTGAGAAAATAAGAAAAACAGGAGATGTTTGAAACCAAGACGGGTTTATATGTGACTGAGTGAGGAGTCTGGTGCTGAAGTGATGCTAAAGCCTTTAAGTGTTAGGTTTGTGGTAATCAGCCGGTGTCTGTAGCCTTACATTTAAATATGAAAGTGGGATCAAACGGCTCACCTAACTCGCCACCAGAGATTGACTAAATGTATTTCTGAAATGTTGAAATATTCCATTAAGCACTGCCACATATTTTACTGCTCACTGCAGCTAAAAACCATCAGTATAGAATGAAGCACCAGTTTTCATTAGCATCGCTCTGCCTTGTTCACTTCAGCTCTGATTAAGTCCTACACGATCACTTATGTCGTGGTGCAGTAAATAACAGACGTAACACAACTCATGCAATCTAAAGCAGCTGGGTTACATACTGAAGTGAATTAAGCAAATCAGAGGCTGAAGCTAATCACAGCTTCCTTCTATTTAAGAGTCATTAGGCTGATCTTATTTTCATCTTTTACCACATGAGGCGCTTTTCACTTGTTGAGGTCTAATCTTAAGCAGGGAATGGTATTATATACTTTGGCATTAATATGAGCTTCTATTTCATCTGGTCTTTAATTAAAGCTAACGAGGTCTACTACCTGAGGGCAGTGGTGGCTCTGGGAGGGGATGAGAGGACAGCGATGGTCTGGGAGCGCTGTTCACCAAATCCCTGGCTCTTACTGGGAGACAGCTGCAGAGAGCAGACAAATTTGTGGTGATTAAAAATCCAAAAGAACAATACCTGTATAACTGCTGAGGCTGAGAATAAATGTTTGGTCGTGCGTATGTTGAAGCTTCCTCACTGTGTTCCCAGTGAAAGTGACGGGTGGCGACTGCCAGGAGATGCTGAAGCTGGAGCTGTTCGTAGGAGTGAAGCTGGTGGAAGCTGAGCTGGCTGAGTTGCTGCTGCTAGATGGGATGGACACTGGAGCCGTGGCCTGAAGGCAAAGGTCAAAGGTCAAAGGTCAAAGGGGTATTACGGCCCCTACACAAACGCTACAAAGTATGCAGAACAAACTTGATTTCTGCTATTGCTCAAAACATGTTTTAATTCACAAAGCCCTCACTCCTAAGTTCTGTTGTGCCTCTTCATGAGTTTTTAATTACTGCTTAGCTTGCTCTGCCTCACTTTTAAATGGTAGCACTTTGAACTTAACTTTTTTTCTTTTGATGAAAAACAAAATGTATTATTTTTTTAGTGAGCTTGAAAAGAAAAACTGGAGTTCTGTGCAACACTATCTAGGTTTGTGTAAAGAAAAGACAATTCTTTTCAGTTCTTAATCTGAACATAGTAAAAACAATCCCCTAAAACTCATCATCCAGTTTTGTAGACACAAGTCTGGAGATAAGCACCGTGCTGCAGGTAAAACATGTAGCCCAAACCACTGGAGATCTCACATCAATGCCCAGCTCATAGATTAATGACTGAAATGTTGCTTAAAAGTGATGGACTGTTCCATTATTCCACCTATATTTATTTGTTGCAGTCTGTTGCCGTGTGTCAGTAACTGTTAGCAGAGCTGCTAACGGGAATGAAAGACCACAAGTCACTGTGACGTGTGATTGACATAATAAGGACACCAAGTGTAGTGTGTGAGACAATATGTGTGTAGTTAAGTGTGTTGTGGTGTTGATCCAGAGAGTGCATCAATCTTTTTTTATCTTCATGTTGAGTTTGAGCATATGTGTTGTATATTGGTCTTAATGGGTGTACATGTGCACACACTTCCCTCTGCTTCCAGCACGTGCTCACCTGGTAGGCGTGGTCCGTGTGGATGAGGTAGAGAGCACTGGGTGCAGAGCGGCTCAGCTGGGTGGTGCCGCCAACCAGAGGCTCCTTGCTGTCAGAGGACTGCGGGGGTCTGTGGGAGTCTGACGGCTGGCTGGCAGAGGGGAGAAGAGAGGGGGGAGGGGGAGAGAGGACAGAGGGCGACATGGGGGACAGGCTGCTGAGGCCGTCAGCCACCGAGTCCGTGTTGAGCTTGATCTCTGTGTAGTAGAAATCCTCCTCGCCGTCACTCCAGTCTGAGTCACAGTTACGCCTGGAAATGGAAACGGAGGATCCGGCCAGTGAGACGTGATGGGCAGAGAAAAGACTGAAGGAAACACACCTATGTCACAAGTGTGAAGCCAATCGTGATCACATGCGACCCCAGCCCTCCTTCAACATTAATGTTACCCCTCAATCTGCACAACACTGTCATCTGCAGTGTGTCAGTGTAGCACAGAGAGGCCTCAGTAATAATGTGTGAGCCATCCAATATCATTGTTCTCCACCTCGTTCATTTTCCTTTCACCTGCCCCCACTCCCATCACGCCCAGAGGAGGAAGTGTTGCAGTAGCGATAATCCATCAACCAATAACCTGTTGTTTTGAATGGATGCTAGTTAACCTACATGGTGTGTCTATATACGTGTGCCGGTGTCTTACCCTAGGTGGATGGTGCGGATGTGTCTCTGGATGCCAGCAGCAGTACTCAGCACTTTGCCACAGTTCTTCCACAGGCACTTGAACATCACCTTCATGGAGTTCTGCAGGAAACACACAACAGACAGCAGCTGGAGTCAGAAAACACAGGAGCTCACAGATGTTTCCTTGTTGATGGACAAAAAGAGCATTTGGAAAGAAGAACATTTGTTTTTAAGTCAGGACCTTTTATACAGTCTAACATCAGTGTTTGGTCGACGCTCGCACACTGACTCTAAAACAGCACTCCTTCATAATTTATCACATATTCAGATGTGACCTTTCTTATCTGTCACCATCGTGACTGACACTACAAAAGTGTGAAGACAAAATTCCCGAACTGTTCATTCAACTTATCTCTGTGTTACAGCTGGGAAAATACATGTGGTCTATCTCTGCAGGGTGGGCCGACTATCCAAATGTACATCATAAAATCTCTTCAGGTGACTGCACAATGTATGACAGACACAAGGATTAATGCTTTTTCTCTCATTTAGCAGTGACCTCTTGGCAAGGAGGGAAATAAATGAATTTCCTACACACTACATAGGTAGCATCAGATGCAGTACTGAGCACTAGTACATCTTTGTTTTGCTGTAATTTGTATTTTGTTAATTAGGCATCACTGTTTATTTTATGGTGTCAATCTTTATTTAGAATAAAAATACAATTACATGAATCAATTTACTATAAATGTATGTTTAAGTCAATTGTCTTTTAATAAATAAACCATTACTTGAATATGTACGGTGGAGTGTGGTGGATTTATGTGGCTGACCTTCTACTGACAAATGATGTTTGTTAGCCAATGCTGTCAAACTTAATCACTTAAGAATTTATTCAACATCATGTTGATATTTTTCCTGCATACTGACAATGCACTGAAACAACTTCCCACATCATCTCTGTTAGAGTTTGAATGGACCTGCAGCTTTACATTATGTTTTCTATGAAGCCTTTCAGAACACACTTTCAACTAAAAGCTGAGCAAGGTCAAATAACAGTTAGTTTTGCTCTGGTTGTGAGCAGGTGATTCTCCTGGATCTTTTATCCAGTGCGACATGTCAATCGATGGCAGCTCCACACTGTAATAAAAAAATACTGCTGTGAGTATTTCTAAGGCCTCACGAGTGCATGATTTGTTATTTCCTAGAAACTGTGAGGACCAGAGAAAATTCCTTTTAACAGTAAATCTTTATTACTCCCCAGGCTTTATCCATAATGAGCTGGCTAAATCTGAAAATGCGTCGCTCACTTTGGCATTCCATCCACGCTGAGCCGTTATTCCCACTGCATTTTCTATATCCAAAAATAAATAATTTCAAAAACTGACAACACCAGGCCCAAGATTCAGTGTCAACACAAAGACAGAGCTTTCAGAAAGCTTTCTGTTCAGTCACAGTCAGGCAGGGAAGCTAAAAAGACAACTTTCTAGCTGCTAACGCTCTCCGTGATCACTCATTTTAAATATCAGTGGTACTTTTACTGACTTAGAGCAGTAATTGATGATAACCAAGTGAGTAGGTCATGTATAAACAGCCATCAAATAATCAATCAGTTCCTGCTTGGTCAGTTCAGAAGAACTACTGTAAATCTAAAGCATGGGTCTATTCTTATACTGGAACACGATGTAAGTGATCTTTGAGAGTTGTAAGGGTTAAACCAGAGTCCAGCTGAGATGCAGGTGGTATTTCTTCCACTTCATAACACATGACTGTCATAAACCACTGTGATGTTTACTGACACGAAATGTAGCCGTTTTGTTGCTACTTTGTGTTTCAGTGTTGACATTTTCAAATGTTCATGAATTGTAGTAATAATTTATCCATACCTGTATAAGACTATTCCTTTCAGTAGCAGACATGCATTCAACTCACCAAGGTTTGCTTTCAGTGTACAGAGCCTAACTTAGTTTTCTTTGAACCTTTTCAACTCAGATGCGGTCTGCAGTTTTCACCTTGCGCTTGCGGGGGATGGGCTCATCAAAGAGCAGGCTGCTGCCGTCCTGTTCGTCCAGGCTGGGGTCATCGGGCCCTGCGGGGCCGGGCCCCACACCGCCTACACTGGGCACACGGAAAGGCTTGAAGCTGTCGGCAGAGAGTGGAGGGGAAGGTGTGGAAGGATTGGACTGGTCACTGGGGGCAGACCAGCTCCAGTAGCCCCCTGAAGAGCTGTTGCTAGATGGGGTGAACAGTCCCGCTGACCCATTGTCCTTCCATGAACCACTTAGAGACTCTGAGAAGATGAACAGAGAAGGCATGGACAAAGCATGAAAGTAATAAATCCAACTTCTTCAGTCATATTAGAAAATGCTACAACCACAGCAAAATGTGTGGGTGTTCCTCTGTCAGCAATGAGAGATCAAGACACTCCGTTTTGTTCAGACAGCTTTATTTGTGCTTCCCACAAAAGAGCCTCCCAGCACTACTGTTGACTGTCACAAAAAAGAAGGTTTTTCTCTTCCTGTTGTGACACTTCCACAGTCTTGTTTGTTAGACCAAAGAAATGTTTCTTTTGAATACGTCTTAAAAAAGGTGTTTTACTTTGTGAAGATGGAAGCCGGTGGAAACTCTGGGTAGAGTATGTGTGTGTATGAGAGAGAGTGTGTGTGTATTTGTGAGTAACTGAGGGAGTGAGTCCAAGAGCTGGTTAAGAGCTGGTTTAGTGAGGCTGCTTCTCAGAGGGATGTCCCTCCTCTTAGACGCTACTGTCTTCTGCACAGTGTTTCACAGAAAAGAGGAAGTGGTGCACCAACAATAAGAAAACTACTCGTGTGGGTTTGGTTTGATGGGACAGAAAAGAAAATATAATCAAATAAAGGTTAATGATGTTATGTTTTAAAGATAAGAAAAGGCCTTTTGATAACATTTAGCACTAATTCCCTCAAAATAGATAATATACAAGAACTTGAAACTCTAGTGTGCAGTATGCAGGAGAGCCTACTGTACTGATGTAAATGCACATTGTATGATCTCCAAAACTGGAACATTTCTATGACAACATTAAGATAAAGCTGTGCAGGTGGTATGTGCATGATGTAAATTTAACATCTGACTGCATGCATTAAGATAAAGCTGTACAGGTGGATGATGTAAATTTAACATCTGACTGCATGTGTCTGTGCGATAACACGTGCATGGTGGTTAGAGGGCCGGCTGCATGTCTGCTCAGTTAAATGTGCAGCTGGATGGTTGCATGTTCTAAGTGGCTGAATGTCAATGTATTTAGGAGGAACTCTGGATTTCTGCCACCGTGTCATTTGGCAGAGATTCAGAATCATTGTGTTTGTCTCTGGATTTGCAGAACTGACTGATGAGAATTCTAAAGCACAGCAGGTGGCAGTGATTTTGTAAAACTAAGCTTCCACATGCATTCACAAGATAAAAGCCATGAGGAAAGAAAAGTCAGAACACAAATCACTGACTTAAGCTGAGCTGAGCCTTTGTTTCTAATTTTAATAAAATCTCTGATTTATTTGAGACAGAAAAGAGGAAATGACACATCAAAGCCAAATATTTGTCAAAAACAGTGAAGATGAAAATATACTGTATTTGTCAAAATCCATGCTGTCAGAGGAATCCCCACTTAATCAGTCATTTAGTAGTTGAGATGCTCACCGCTGACTTTAACAGGTGGACTCCTCACCAGTGGGCTAGTGGAGAGACTCGTCAGTACCATGGCAGCCGTCACTTTGTCCATGTCCACTTCCTCCTCTGACCGTCTGTGAAAAAAGAACGGACAAGACGAAAACGTTACTGAGCATCTTCTGCTCCCACTGAAAAAGAAATTCAACTATCACAGTGAGTGTGTCCTCTTTATTTCCTGCTACATAAGCTGCTACTGATCCAATGGCCCAGGCACATTTAGAAAAATCAACAGCCAACAGTAGAAAAGTAACAAAAAATAAGAATCTAAATCTAAAGCAGACTGATGTGGGTCTTCTATTTGATCAATGAAGCATGTACTGTATTATAAACATTAGCTATACGCTGTACAGCATACATGCTAGACAATCCATACCAGACTGTAACCACAACATACAGTATTGCATTTGTCGCTTCTGTTTGACATAGAGAACCTGCACTGTTTTAATCGTGTATTTCTCAGTATGAGGCAAGCCCTGTGATCAAAGAGAGGGCAGAGCTTTATTACTGACAGTATACCTACAGTGCAGCACATACTCCCTATTAACACAACAAGCAGTGCATGTGTGCTTTGCCCCAGAGTAAGTGAGACTTCCATGGTGTGTGGAAGCTAAATGATCAAAGTCGATTCTAATGCAATGATGAAATCTCCTGCTGCCCTGGGAAAAAAATAACATCAGCCATCACCAAGTTTTCACAGCCTCTGAAATTAGACTGCATCTTAATTGCTATACATCCAGCAAAGGCATCGAACTGTCAAAATACGCAGCCCATCTGTTACCTTCCCAGTACCTGTCAAACAACAAATAAAAGGCCACATAGTAGTGACACAGCAGAAAATGGTACAAGTTATGCAAAAACTGTGACATGATGCAAGACTTATTCTCCTCTGCCAGCATAGGTGTGTGTATGTAATACTTATCAACTTTTGTGGTTACACTAGACCCAGTGCATTTGTTTTTCTTATCTGATCACAGCTGAACACATTAAGTAGCAAGCAAAAACACAACTAAAGAATGAGGAAAGAGCTATTTATTTAACCTGTAACAGTAGGCTAATAAAAGGGTAAAAAAAACCATACAAATGATAAAAAATAAAATATAAAAAATATATGAAATCATATAAAATATATGGTTAGTTAGAAATATGATTAGAACCACAAATCAAACAGCAGAACTTTAATAAATAACAGCATTACTGTCTATGATAAGAGCAATTTAGCATGAAAGGCCATATCAGTATTTTTCTGAGTAAATAATACTGTTGCAAAATTAATGTAAGATCTAGGAAAGTTTATTCACTTCACAGGCAAAATAGAAAATGGCTTTTCCATCTGAGAAGTGAAGAGGAGTGCCAGCTAACAGAAACACTCCATTAGCTCATGGCTAATTTATAACCCTTTCCACTATTGAACATGATGTCATTACAATCACCACATAAATCAAGAAAAGAAGCTACGCACGCACACGCACGCGCACGCACGTAGACCCAACTGCCACTTGTACCCATAACCCCCCACCCCATGTTGCGATAAAACCACTTCCTGGTCACCTTGGGAGGCCATCATGTGACTGTAGATATCATCTCCATGGCAACAGCGACAGACAGTAATTACTGGGTGCTTTGTCTACCTTGAACTATGAAAGTGTAAATTCTGAAAAAACACATTAGGAGGATGAATAATTAAGATATGATGTATGACAGAGAGTGAGCGTGAGCGCAGGAAGGGGAATTTCCCAAATCGCATTTGTCATTAGGTAGTTTTATCAAACTTCGTTTCCATCCAAGCACTAGTTATGGCTGTAATTAACCCATGTGTGTGTTAGAGAGAGATATGACAGAGGAGAGGTGGTGGGATGGTTAATGGATGTGTAAGTGAATTCTGATAAATGAGTTTCATATGTGTGTGTCTGTGCGTGTGTGTGTGTGTGTGTGTGTGCACGCGCGCACTGTAGGTGTTACAGTGAGTGCTTGTGTTTTCATATTCTTACTTCACTAACATGCAATACCTCATCTTCCTGTATCTCACCCCTGAGGCTTCGTAACAGGAACATTATTGTGAATGTATATCCCCATCAACAGGAAAGTAGAGAGAAAGTAAAGACATTGCTTAGTAGTGCCAATTAAATGAAATAAAGCCATGTAATTTTATGTTGCTGCTGGCTATTCATAAATGAAAACATCTGTTCATTCAAACATATGATTGTGAATGTTGCCTCTAAATATTTCCAAGGTTTTTTAAACAACCTGAAAAAAGGCCATTCACTCTTTAAAGACTCCCTACACTCAAAAATGGTTTTCCTATTAAGTATGTGCCCTGCACAATGTTGACTGGTGCATGTGCAGGCTTATTACGTGGGGTTTTTACATTCCTCTGCTGACCATAAAAAAAAGATAGTAAATGATTAAGCTATTAGTTAAAACTGATAGTTTTAACTAATAGCTTCCAATGTGTCCAAAGCACACCCACACAGGTGTTTTCACTTACTGTGGCTAATTAGACTTACTCAGGTTGAACTAATAAGGTGTCACCTCTGAACACTACTGAAAAACAATACTGATGTTGAAAATAAAATAGTTAAAGTGAGAAGCAGGGATGAGCTGGGATTCACCCAGCGAGGGCATGAGGATTCAAGGCAAACAGCTCCCTCGTCTGGGATTTTGATGAGTTTGGTGGGAGACATGGCTGTTTGCCAATCTGTCAATAGGGCAGTGCATGTATGTGGGTGTGGCCCGAGCTGAAATGTGTTGCACCTCCCCAGACAGATGTGCCAACACGTTATTTTAGGAATCTCAAGTGAACTCAACAAAACAAAGCGCCTGCAGACTCGAGGCTGGGCAAGCCTGTCTGTGTATCTGAGGCCAAGTTGCTGCCGATGAGGGGGGACAGGCAGTGTCTAGTTTCAAGCAAAACACTGGGTAGGAAGAGGCTCATATTACTGTGGCCATCTTAGTTTGACAGCTATACAGGAACCAATAAAATGTGTTTGGAAAAATAGGTTGCCATTATTTTTAAGGGAGAATTTTTTTTTTTTAATTCCACTTAGTATTGCTAATTTACCTAGATGTTACCTGGCGTACCATCACTTCATTTTATTTTTCTTTATATGCTATATTAGTAGGAATTCACACTTCATTTCCTTCATGAAAAAGAACATTCGAGTGAACTCATTTGCTGTTCCTCCTAGTGAAAAACCAGCCTAATCAAACTACACTCAGTTACACCTGAGATCAACACAGTGGACGGTGACCACGCCTGCCAGAGTAGCCATTGGAGCCAGTAAAAGAGAGAGGGAGTAGTCCACATCTAAACATCCCTAGAAATTCAACACTTTGTCACATATTCACTTCTTCAAATATTCAACCTAAAAATCTAATTTAAAAATGAGAAAGCTACATTGAAGCCAAGGGAATCTTATCAGTCAAATTGCGACAGCTCTTTAACGTTGAGGAGAAAGTTTTCACTGCTTATCATAGTAGAACATTTGGCTGCAGACACACAACTCACCAATGCATCCCTCTCTCCAGAAGTGGCTTGACCCAGTTGGTGTTTCTTATGTAGCCACTGTGTAAAACACCACAAATTTGATGTTTTCTTAACAAACTCGTTCCAAAATCCTTCAAAGTAAATGGGCCAAGGTCAGTCTACACACACACACACACACACACACACACACACACACACACAAACCCTTGGTTGTTTCTATGTCACCCAAATACTATCAATCAGTTGTAATGAGGTGCAGTGGATTACAGGAATTCCCCTGAAACACAGGCCAGGACTGCTGAGCACACCACTCACTCCCATACTCCTTCTGTCCTCTCACTCCTCTTCCTCCCTTCACCCCTGCTGGACTGACTGTAAACTCTCTGCAGGAGTGTGCGCATGTGTGCAGCTGTGTATGTCTGCATGTTTAAATGTGTGCGGGTTAGGGTTTGGCCTCTCTTTGATGCCGAGTGGTGCAGGGAGGTCTACCCGTTTATTACAGCCACCGGACTACGATGCCCATTTCCTCCTCAATAAGTTCCTGTAAATCAAAAAACACCTCCTCAACCATGTGTTTATCTGATCTCTTTGTGTCTTCCTCCTCCCACACACAGAGACAGACACACACACAGATGACATCAAAACCGCAAAAGGAATCTGCATATGACACAGGACCAACATGTATAAAGGGCACAGCTTTTGATTGTCACATGTGAATGAAGGGACAGAGGAATTTTCTTTGATGCGATTGTGTGCATCACTCAGGCTCTAGAGATGTTACAGATAACCATCTTTTGTTGGAAAACACACTTCCCAAAAACAGCGATTCTATAACATCTGAGACGTACACAGGTTCATATTAGATCATTGCACTGCCTATTCAATTTCCTGTGAAGAGTATTATGGCTGCTGCTATACACACAAGGAGTGTATGTGTGAAGTCTAGACCTACACCTAGGGTGCATAAGGATGTACGTGAGGTTTGGACAGGTGCTGGTAGCAGCTGCAGGCTAGTGTTTGCCTTATTGTAAAGCAGACCGCATGGTTCATAGGAAAGAACCATTTTATAGATGCAATCAAAGTTTTACAGCACATGGAGGGGATGTCCAAAATAAATAATCTTGCTTTTGGTGTCATCTGTTGGTTTTAATAAGCAATCTTTATTTGTACACCAAGAACAACAAGCTGACTGGTTGGTGTGTACACTGACAATAAATGCCAGAACATGCATCACTAGCCAGCACTGAGCCTTTATCGGCAGTGCAAGCCTTTTACAACGGCAAATTATTTTTTACACAGCAAAAACAAAAACAAAAACCCAAAACAACTCCTGCACAATGCACACAGTCCTAGGGGATAAGCAAAACCAATACAGGAAAAACAAGTCCTTCTTTTGTAAAACTATGTTTAGCCATGCTAACAGCCAGGTCTGGGACTGAAGTGCTGGTCTGCTGGGTAGTCAGTTGGTCCACTACTTTGGTCTACACTGAAATATCTAGAGAACTATTAAAACAGACTGCCATATACAAGTTTCACAGTGAATTCATGGTCTCCAAATGATATATTATAATAATGACTATGGTGATCCTTTGAATTTTCCACTAGCATCAAGTTTACAGTTTTGTTTCTGATTCAAATACCTCAACAAATATTGGATGGATTGTTAGACATTCACGGTCCCCAGACAAGAAACTGTAAAACATTTTGATGCCTTGATCTTTTATCTAATGCCATCATCAGGCTAAAGTATCTGTTTTTCCAATATTTTGGTTTATGACCAAATACTTACAAAACTAATGACATTCCCATCAGCCACAGTTATACTTTGTGCTTAGCTTTAAACGTGCCTTTCACAAAGCATGCTAGCACAGTTGTAGACTCTGCTTACCACATATCAAATTACTACACACAGATGAAGGAAGACTCATCAAGAGTCCCTTCAAATATATGACCTGTTTTTTGCTTTGCTGTACATATTTAGAACTGGAACTAGTTACTGTTCAATTAAATCATTCTTATGGTTTTAGTACTTTTTTCATCTTATGTAACAGGTTATTTGATTTCCCGTCTGTCAACTTTATAAAATAGTCTATCCAAGTTAAAATGCAGATGTTATGATAGTAGGTTATGATGGTATTAAATCACATATCACCCATATGTACACACACATACAGTGCACACTACTTATTCTGTTTCTGAACTGCACATCTGTTCTGGAAACCACACACAGATGTGCACTTGTGCACATACACATAGGCATATTATCAAAAGGCCAAGTCATCTTCCTAGCCATAACAACTCATGCACTGGTGGGGCAGCCAGCTCCTTGAAATACAAGCCACAGGCATCATTCCCTCGACACAGACTCTGCTTCAGCTCTTAAGGCAGCAGTTCAACCCTCCATGTGATTCACTGCAACTTGAGCTTTACAATGAACTGTAGTACGGCTGCAGAAAAATCCTCTCTCTTTTTCTTAGAACCATCAATATACCCTCATTCAGAGTGAATACACTGTTGATATACCACATCGGAAACATTGAAAAAGAAGATTGCTTTAAATTACAAGATGTAATGGAACACTCAGATTGAAAGGAGGGGTGTTATCTAGACTGAAAACTAAATGATTCCCTGCAGAATCAGTTTTACAGTAATGTAATCAGTGTCATAAAACGTTCGTGTTGCTAAATTTTGAAAAACATTGACAACAGACCTGCCAACCTTGAAGAAAGTCTTGGAGTACGATCTTATGCTATTTTTCTTGTGATTTTACCCCTTTTAATTCACAGGACAAGCCGATACATAAAAACTGCTCTGAAAACACACATCATTTGGTGTTCAAATATTAGCCTGAAGATCCCTGCTGACTGATGTCAATATGAGTATTGCAGGCTGTGAAGAATGTGGGAAGTCTAGAGAAGTGGAGATCTCTCCCAGTAACTTTCTATGAATTTCTGCAGCGCGTGTACAACATTTAGTGTGTATAAAAAAATGGACAACT
>NW_018127914.1:225447-239586 GCF_001952655.1 Monopterus albus
TTCACTATAAGGCTGGTCACATGTAGGTTAAAGTAGATGATGAAGTCATTAAGACAACACTGTTATTGCTGTAATGCCATGTCTAATCATCTGAATTTGCTAGCAGCTAATTAGCCAATTATGTATTAGCATGGTTTATAGTCTCTCTCTCTGCTCTCCAAACAGAAAAAGTCACGCACACTTACAGAGCAAAATACAGACACATTTTTACACATCAGTAAGAAACAGTATGTGCAGATGGAAACAGACAGTTTGCTAGTTCTGCTTTTTTTTTTTTTTTTTTTTTTTGACCATAAACATTTCTCAGTAAAAGTCCTCTGGAAAGAGCAAAACAGGGTGTGGCGTTGGCTGGGCATGGAGCCAAAGACTGTCTCTGTGCATGTGTGCGTATCACTTCCTTGTGTGTCTGCAGACAGACAGTTAAAGCTGTGCAGTAGCTACACTGACATACTGTATTTGCACATGAGCAGAGGATGTGTTTATCTGCACATCCTTTTGTCCGTTTCCCCTTCTAAGGCACTAAGAGCAGTGATTTCATGGATAAATAAGTTGACATTGACCTGAGGATACACACTGCCATTCGGTCACATACAGTTCTCTCAGTGTCCAATTCATTAAAGGCATATACTGATTTTCACAGAACACAGTCTTTTGTTGCTCTTTGCAATCCATCTACATACCACACTACTGGAGACTGACACACACACACACACACACACACACACACACACACACACACACACACACACACACACACACACACACACACCGACTACTATAGTTGAGAGGACACCTATTGACATAATGCATTACCTAGCCCCTTACCCTAACATTGAAGACCCCTTCTGCTCAAAAATGCATTTTCTTATACCCATAAATACAGTATCTGCCTTCCACTCTACTGAATGGCGCATGTGCAGGTTTATCATTTACAGGGTGTATTTACATTCCTCTGCTGAAGGGAACGGATGTCTGTTTGCTCCCATGAAATCAATTTCAAACATGGACAGGCAAACAAAATTTATAACACTACAAACATGCCATGCATATCTGCAGATTTTCAGGAGTACACTATAAATTCTAAAACCACTAGTCTCACAGCAGCCAGAACAAGCTTTTCAGGACCGGGAGCGAAAGTTTAATGCGTTGATAGCAAATATGCCAGAGTGCCCACTGGCAATCCTCTGGAACGGCAGTAGCACGGGATCTCAGTGTAAAAATGACTATAGTGATTTCACTGGTCTACCTGGGGGAAGCAGCGTTGCTGGGCAGTGTGCAATGCCTGGGCTCATTTGTGAATACTTGAATATTCATGACTCTTGGAATTCACAGGGAAGGACAAAAGACCTGACATGTTTTCAGGCCCTTTTCTGAGGTTTATTCAACTTTTGTTGCGGAATAACTCTGCTAGACTATACATTTTTTATAGAAGATTATTTTTAGATGCCTTAAATATCTCTGGAGGGCATCTTTAACAATTGCTAAATGCCTAACACTCAACTCTTCCCCTAACATCTAACCTACACCTAATTCAAACCTGAACAACAGAAACCAAGTCTTAAGCCTCTGAAGTTGTGAGGACAGGCTAAAATGTCTTCACAGTGATGGCACTGAAAAAAATTGGCTCACACAATGTCACCCATGTACAAAGAATGGCCAACTTGGTTTTGCACTGTTATGTTTTGACCTATTTTTTGTATTTACCTGTGTCTTGGTGTACTGAACTAATCCCCTGTGACTATCCCTGTATCTCAGTGTGCATTCCCCAGAACTTAATCTACACTTGAATCAAATAATTACAACTTAGAAAACAAACATCGTGTGACATGAACAACAAATACAGTCTTGTCTCCTCTTTTCTGGCAATGTTGCACAACACAAATACATAAATTTAGCAACTTACAAAGCAGCAATTTAGATACGTTTGCAATTTGAAATTGTGCACTTAGAAATATGCAAACTGATGTCTGAAATACGCACAACGCCGTCTGAACTACCAACAATCCCAATATGGGGAATCATTTCCTGTCTTCTGGGTATGCCACCATTTGGCACAAGATGAAAAAACTCAACTGAACCGTAACAACATCAAACACAGCAACTACTGATACCAAGGAGTAGAAGTCCACTGACAACATAATAGCAACGCATAAGAACAAAAAATAAAAATAAAGAAATTGCATAAACACTGAGTCAATCATGTTACAAAAATAAGAAATCTGAATTAATATTTCAAAAATAAACTTATTTGTAAAAATAAAAAATTAGCAAAAAGTAATGATGGAGACATTTAAAATTCCTGATGACGAGGGCAATGGAAGAAGAAAAAGGGGTAGTGACGGGCTTCCCCTGAATTGATGTTGCTGTATGGCCTAATGAGCAGAGGGAATACACCGGATCTCACTGCTTCAAGCTACTCATTTGGCTTGTGTGTGTGTGTGTGTGTGTGTGTGTGCGCATGCACGTGACTGCACGTATGTGTAAACGAGAAATGTGCCGATGTTTATGTTCCTGCTTGCAAGTACCTGTGTACATGAATACCTGAATGCATGCTGGAAAACATGAATAAATATGAACGTGTATGTGAGAAAGGCAGAGAGAGAGAGTCGGGATGTGCAGCGAGGGGTTGCCCCCTGATGGGAACAAAGGCAGTAGCTCTGAGGCATGACGACCTTTAGAGTAGCTGGTTAGTAAGTATTTTCTATACCCCCACTCTCCTTTCCTGCTTCCTTTCTTCCTCTCTCTTGCATCCTATCTCCCTTTACTCCTCCTTTCTTTTACTCATCTCTTTCCATCTACTACCTTGAATCAACACTGTATATCCATATGATGCAGCTTTGGGATAAATAAAGGAATGTGGCTCATTGAATGAAGTATCCAAGCTCTGTGTTAAAAACAGAGTAAATCTCAGGCTCTCCGCTCGGTCCTAGTAGTATTTCTTCTTGCTGGAACAATAAATAAAGGAATGTGGCTCATTGAAGGAAGTATCCAAGCTCTGTGTTAGAAACAGAGTAAATGAGGAGCCCAAGAGTCTCTTAGGCTCTCCGCTCAATCCTAGTAGTATTTCTTCTTGCTGGAACATAATGTGCTGACCCCAAAGTGGGCTTAATTTCTATACCATAGTTCTTTCTTTTTTTTGAGGTCTGGGGGAACCTGCTCCTCCACCAACCTTTCATCTTATCACTGTGTGTGTGCTTAGTGGCGAGTGCAGTGATGACAGTGAGGGTTGTATGAGGCAGAAGTGGTTTTAACTGTGAGCGCTTCCTTCTCTCTACCCATCCTCTGGACACACACACACATAATCAGTAAGTGCCATAAACCACACAGACATAAATACATTTTCTAACACTACTGAGCTTGATTATAAACACCCTTGGCTGCAACTACAGCCACAAGCAGACATACACCCCCACTTCCATGCACACCTCTAGCCCCTTGGCTCTCAGGAGAGCAATACACACATTGGAGAAGGGGCCTCTTTCCCAATTACACGTCCAAAGAGGGGGTAGCTGTCAGAGTCAGCGTGCATGGGTTTGTATGCGTGTTTGCTGAAGGTGCTCATAAAAGCCCCAGAGACTGAGCTGATGGAGAGCATTATGAAAAGCCTATCAGCTGATCAAATTGCCTCTCACAGCCTTCAGACAGGACCTGCCCCCCACTTAAACATTTACCTAAAGGCCTATAACTTGCAACCGTCCCCTTTTATTCTGTCCCCCATTCTCATTATGTCTTCCTCCTCTGTTTGTATTCACTGTTTCTGCAACTCTTAACCTTGACTTTGCCAGGAAAAGCTAATGGAAATGTCTTTTTTTATTCTCTTGACAATCAAAACCTACTGTACAATTAAAGTCTTTAATTGTAGCAGCCACTGTACAGCGACACTACAGAAGCAGCAAGTGGTAAGTGCCTTGCCCATTAGCATCTTAATCAACGCTGGTAAACAACAGAATTCACTTAGTGGTCAGATAATCAATATGTCACCTGTGTGTTTGAATAGTCTTTATGTTGTCTTTCCTTGGTGGTGGAAATTGCATTTGAGGAAAGGAGAATCACAAAGGGGGGAGAAAGAGAGCAAAAAAAGAGAAGGATGTGTTTTGGGGGAAGGTCTCCATCAGGCGCACATCATCTCTGATTAATTTACTGCTGTGGAGAAGGAGGATGTGACACAGAGCGTGAAGAGACAGCCATGACAAAAAAATAAATACACCAAGAGAGTCAAGAGGGAGGTAGAGAGACAAGTCCATAATCAAAGACTCCTCTACTCCTTTAACCCATACAGATACATCTGTAGAAGGCAAATGCTGACATATACATACAAGTAAATACTGATTATTGTTTTCAGTTGTGCAATCAATACACTTATCTCATCAGTCCTCCATGAAACAGGAGTGAAACATCAGAATTCTTTCTATGGAGTTGTAAAAGACTAACCCTACTGACAGTCAAAATGTGTTTCCTGGTAAAGACATGAACATACAGACTTTAGGAAGAGGAAAGATCATTTCTGCAGTCACTTTCCATATGAAGAGCACAGATCTTAACTGTCTTAGTTTTTACTGATGTTCATATCCAGCCCCTGTTTTAGAGCATACTCAGGTGAATCAAGCACCACCGGTTGAATAACTGCACAGCCGGTACACAGAGAAACCTAGGGCAAAGAGCAATCCAAGCACTCGTTATTATTCATCTGGCTTTTTGCTGTGAAGTAGCAATCACTCGACTGAGTTTACCTGGATTTTTTCAACTCAGAACATGAGGAAACAAACTGCCGAAAGCAAGTTTAGCAATTCAATCATTAATTGTGGGTGGGGGATTAAAAAATAAAAAGTAATTCTGCAAAGAGACAGAAGTGGAAATTACCCTCTTTGTCTAAAACAGCATTGGGGCACTAAGGAAGGAAGGACAATTTGACTACCTGCACAAACATACATACATACATACATACATATATATATATATATAACTCTAAGACCTGTGAATGGCACTTCTGCCAAAATACATTGTTCAATTTCTAACACACTGTACCTTAATGCCACACCCTAGTGAGCAACTTTAGTACCATAAATGGACACTGATCGTCCGTACAATGTGTGTGTGTGTGTGTGTGTGTGCTACAAGGTATCATGTATCATGGCGTACATGCCATCAATAATGTGGTTTCATTTCGTACTCAAACATGTTTCTGTAACTAGATGTTCTTAGTCTCTAGACAGGAACCCCCCACGAAAGTTATGGTGACCTGCAGTATCTGTCTCTGTCTGGTACCAGTTTAAACCACCTCATCAAGCACACTCTTCTCAAACAATGAATAAACACACAATATTGAGTGAAAGAATACACACTAATGCATAACATAATACAATGCATATATGCATGCTACACACCGTCTTTATAATCAGCATAAATGTTAAATGTTACTCAAACCTTTGCATACAAATGTGCATGTGTGAAATCAAAACCCTCTTAGATATACATGTGTGTTAACTGCACACACCCCCTCCTATCCAGAAACAGCACTTGCTGCCAAGATAGGACCCACCTGCTTAGGACACATAAGCTCCAACTCAGAGACTACAAAATACTTAAATCATAATGTCTTCATAAAAAATATTAAGATAAATGATACATTTATATGCCATTATAATAATATGAGATTATATGCAAGAATATGTTTGCAAATGATTTATCACCACAACAGAAACAGCAGGTATCACAGGAATCAGGTCCCATAGGTCCCATAAACAAATACAAATGCGTCACATTGCAGATGCATTAATGATTAATCTTCATCGTGTAGCACATCAGCATTCTTCAAAGCACAGCCTGTGTTTTGGTGTGTAGTGTGATTTCAGCCTACAAAAGGATTTTGCAAATGTGCATCCAATTACAACTATTAACAGAAACAACAACATAACAGGAAATGGTATAAACTAAACCCGTAAGCTACATAAATAAGGCTGGACTCCTGAGCAGCACTTCCACCACCTGTGTGTGCTGTTAAGTCGCTCACGTCTTCACGTCCTCAGTGCCAATGCTCAGAGCAGCCGCAGGCGAGTCAACGAACTGATGGACCGTTTCAGCCAGTTTAGCATTTGGGTCAATGCCATGCGCTTTTTCTTACAACAGTTTGCTTTCAAATGGTAAACAAAAACAAAACAAACTTGCGTTGGGTTCATTTTGGCATGTTTCTCATAACACGCTCTGCTGCGATGACAGTCTGCACTGTCGTTGAAACCACACGAAACACAACAGATTGAGATTTCAAATTTTGACAATGCTTTGGTGCCGACATTCAACACAGCTGTTTGCGAGAGAACGCTCTGACACACAACCTGTACTCGCCTCACTGTGGTTGTCACTACTGATTTCATAAGCTACTGGAAGTTAGCCACACTGCCCGTTCTACAACACCAGAGCACAGCTCAGCAGAGGGCCAAGCTCTCTCTCTGTCAGTCAGAGGAAAAACAGTCACATACCCACACATACACACTCACACAAACCAAAGGTAGTGGGGAGAGGAGACAAAGGAAGAGAGGGAGGGCCACAGTGTACGAGGGTGGGAGAGACAGGGATCACGGTGGAACGAAGGGGGGAAATGAGCGGGAAAACAGAGATGGAGAAGGCAAGGTAGGATAGAGCAAGTCAAGGGAGGAGAAAGCAGGAGAGAGAAACAAAGAAAGTGAAAAGCAAAACTGGAAAGCTCATTCAGCCATCTGGGCAAAAGGGGGCGATACAAGGGAGATGGAGGGAATGGAAAAGAAAGAAGGGCAACAGAGTGAGAGGGAAAAGTGTACTCTAAGTGGAAGAAACAGAGACAAAAGGTAGACGTAACAAAGGGAGTGAGGGAGGAAGAAAAGGACTTTTCTAGTTCGCTCTTTGTTCAGTGATGATCAGTAAGACTCTTACAACAAGAAGCCATAGACACAGCCAGGAAAAACATTTACCTCTAATCCAATAGAAGATATTACTTTGGCCATCAAATATGATTTTTTTACCCCGGTACTGCCGCAGAGAAGACAAAGAGCTACATATCTTTCAAAATAAGATTGTTTTACTCTAGTTTAGTGCGAGTGCAATTCAGCAGAGAATATAAAAGCAATGTGTTCTTTGTCACAAGTCACTGGGTGACAGCATGTGTGACTGGAACTGAGTAAAGGACTAATTTAACCCACTACAGAGCAGCTGAAGAAAGGACCTATGTATACATAGGTACATGTCAATGGAAGAACATAAAATATGCATGCTATATGGAGAAATATAGCTCTGAAACATGGTTTTAGTGCATCCGTGTATATTTATTGTTTGCAGACCTAAACTAGAAATGCCTGTGTGTGTCCAATAGGGGTGTTATGTTCCCCTCCATCAAGGCTGTGAGCCTCAAACGCCTGAAAGAGAGAAAATAAAAAAGGAAACTTTGAGAGAAAGAGAGCAAAGCCCCTGGTAAACACATCCATTTTCAGCTCATAGTGAGGTAATGCTGCCAAAGCTAACACGATCCACACACACAAATACACACTGAGGCACACATGCAAAAACACACAAAGTTCTGCAGGCAGCCCTCTTGTTTGCCAGAACAGAGTCCCACTCGACCCAAACCCCTAAAACAATTGATCACACACACACACACACACACACACACACACACACACACACACACACACACACACACACTCACATGGGAGTTCGGTATGTAGGACCCAAATCAAAACAATAACAAGCTCGTCTGCAGATGCTGGTAGCTCACGTGACCGAAGCCACTGGCTCCCATTGTTTACAAGGAGGAACAGGAGAGAGGGAGGGGGTGACAAACTGCCGCCTTGTTGATATTAAGAGCTCATTGATAGTGGGAGTGGTGTGTGTTGAGGAAAACAGGAGATGGGCTGAGTGACCTCTCCAAATGGAGGTCGAGGAGCTAAATGTACCAGCTGTCTTTTGAATTCCAACATCACCCTGAATGTGTACATCCACACACGCCCACACACACACACCAAGTCAAACCCAGTGGAAGTGCCACTGCTGACCGGTCATGCCCATTCAAACTTGCAGCTAAACACAGAGGTGTAAAACTAACCTTTTCCTTTAGGGGGTCCAACGGGTGTCTCTGTCTGTGTGTGCAAGTGTGTGCATTCAACTGCCATCCAGCTTGCAGGTGAAGCTAATGACAAATGTCTTTGTTGAACAAAGGAAGGCAGACAGAGAGAGAGACAAAGAACAAATGGGTAATGGAGAGAGAGAGAGAAACCGTCTATACAGAGAAGGCATTCACCAATTAAAGATTTATTTGATTTGAAAGGTTAGATGGTGGTGTCACAAGAGTCAATTATGATCTGGAACCTTTGTGAAGCGGCAGCAGCAGCCTACTATTGAAAATCTAATGATTTTAGCACCACAGAAAGAGGTTCTTGTGCATTTCAAGGCTTTTAACCGGTCGTTTGCGGTATATGGCCCCAGGCTTTGGAATTCTCTTCCCTTAGAGGTACGGTCTAAGACTGAGCTAGCGGTTTTCAAGTCGGCCCTAAAAACCTATTTTTTTAAACAGGCTTTTGATGTTTAGGCCGTTTTCACCTCCCTCGCTGCTTAATTTGTTGTTGTGTTACCTCCATCTCTGTATGGAATTTTTATAACTTTGTTTTGTATACCTGTGTTTTTACTCTGTTTATGTCTTTTACTGCTTTGGTATGGCCTAATATTTTTTAGTATGGTTTTACTTGCAGTGTTTGTTTTACTGTGCAGCACTCTGGGCTCTCGTGTTGTAGAGTGCTATATAAATAAAGTTTATTATTATTATTATTATAATTATTATTATGATTTCTCAGGGATACTCACCGATACACAGAAATGCAAAGTTGAGAACAGCATGCAGGCAACTGTACAAATACATCAGGGATCAAAAGATTGTCTCAGGATGAGTGGAGCATGTGTCAAACTATTTGCTTCAGTACGAATAAAGTCAACCCCTAAGCCTCTCGTATACAGTTTCACTCTCTTTGTTAGGCTCCACTGTATGTATATGTGGCCAAGTGTGTGAACTGAAAACCCAAGAGATGATGGATTACATTCTAAATTCGCTTTGGGAAGCGTCTTATTTACAGCTATGATCTGCCACCTACATGCATCTTTAGATCTTACTGGAGACACCAAAGACCATCAAGGCCCTTTATTGGATTAAATGTAAAAGAATATTCTACTGTTGTCCAGTTTGGGAACATTTATGTAGATCGGCCCAGGCAGATGGCTTTTAGATGTCAGACTAGCAAATGGCTAACTTTCAATTAACCTTATCACTCCCTTCTCATAACATACGTTTTTTTTTTATTGAGGAAGACACCTGTGGGATAGTTTTGACTAAACGTCTGGCTTATTTAAGTGTGTGCTGGATTCACTGTCGAGGATGCCAACTGTTGAAATGCTGCATGGCGAAAACAACTCTCTTATAGCCTAGACTAAAAAAAAAAATTCTTCCATGAAATTAACAATAAATCAAACAACTCTTTGCTGAAATTTTCTCTGGTACATGATGCACCATCACCAGTGAAAGTTTGTATGATTGCTGTTTGTGAGTGTAAAAGTATCTTGTTGCTCTTTTGGAGGTGAAATTGCATGCCGCCATGCTAAACACATTATAAGGTCTCCTGTGGCATGAATGTCTTTTATACATCTGTTAGTCCAGAAGGTGGATGCACACTACATCTGGGAAGTAACATTAGTGTACATGCTGTGGTTTTGATTCATTACACAAGTTAGGATCATTTAAAGGCATTGTTACAGTGCTTTAAAGGTTTAGTGATTGTGACTGTAAAAACAATTAGGATTAGGGCTTTGGAACATGGAATATGTTATTGCTGGACTAGCTTTATACATTTTACAGCTTGACTAGGATCCTGAGAACACCTACGGACATTTTCTCATTTGCTTTTAACACCACCAAAGAGAATTTTGAAGATTCAAGACCAGTTCCCAATAGGCCGGTGTTATGTCCTGTCCTTTCAAACTGCTAACTGGCAGGTAATCTGTGTCCTTCTGTGGTCAATGACTCGATTGTTAATAAAAGAGCACAGAAACCTCTGACGGCATTGAAGGACAGTGATTGTGAAAAACTTGTTTTAGAGGCTTTGGGGGACACGTACAGTGTGTGGCTGAACAACCAAACATTTGTTAGGAAAGCAGAGACACCTGTGCTCTGACTTGATGTAACTCAGAGGAGGGCCAGACCCTCAGCATGCGAGACAGAGCGCAATGTCACTGGTGAGTAATATGGCACACACAAATTGGTTTTTTCATATTACTTCCTTGCTAATCAATTGGGCGTCTTAATCAATTAAACATTTAGGAGCCCCCATGTTAAAACATGTGGTGAGGAGCTGGTATGCTCCGTTGTTGGAATGGCTGGTCTTCAAACTGCATTTACACTTACACTTCCTGGATTATGAGAAAGAATAGTTAATGTTCTTACGCAAACTATCATGAACAAAGAAAGGAAGTCTGATCTGAAAAGTGGAAAATTGGAGTGGCATCACATGATGGCTGGCACATTTACAGCCAAACACACAACACACACAGAGGCACACACATGCACACGTCACATGGGGGCACGTCCACTATATATTTGCCCAGACCTTTGTTACTCTGTGGCCCCTCTGCCAAACTGTGATAAAATTGATGAGCGACACTCAAATTAAAACGGTGCTACAATTGTGACACCCTCATGCTGTGCTCTTAATTAGTACATCTCCATTTTAATTAATAAAGCCTGTCATCCTGACAGATATTATTAATTCACAACAGACAGGTCAACAGAGCCTCAAAATTGATGGCTATAATTAGAAATGATGTGGGGAGAAGGTATTTCTGCAGGGCTGGTTTTGTTTTTAATAGGTTACAAATGAAAAGCACATTGCCTCCCCATTGCATCATATGTCTCTGCCCCAAACCAAAACTTTGCCCGGGTCAGTACAGTAATATTAATACTAAATTATGCCACGAAGTGTACAATTATTCAACTTGCTATCCCTTCACTGCACATTTTATGCTCAAGATGTGTATTTTTGAATGCATTTTGTGTTTCTGTAAACTAATGTTTTGGCAATTGTTATTTATTTCATAGAACAAAAGATAAAACTCAAAAACAATTTGCCTATTAGGTAAACAGCAATACAAAATGGTGCTTACATACTTGTCTCAAATAAATTCATTTGCAGCTATTTATGAAAAAACAAGTTAATTAAGTTTAATACAAAATAAAGGTCCAAACAATATGCTACATGCAATCCGGTCAGCACATAAATAGTGGCCATAATTTCCTGAAGATAGTACAAGTCAGTCAACTGCTCATGCGCGAGATTTCTGCCTTATTTACATTCCACCACCTACTCACGCTCAGGTCTGGGATTTGCTAATGAAGAAACATGTCACACGGTGCAGTGGTGTGTTTCATTTATATGTTTTTAATCATTTTTGAACAACAACAGAGGTCTATGGCACCGATAAATAAGCCGATCTAGGACTGACATGATGACAGACATTAACCATGAGTAGAGGCAATTCATTGTCAGTTTACTCTCTATATGGGGACTGTCAAAAATACTATTAAAATAGAAAATGACCGGCCTTGTCCTCTACACAGTCTGCTGATTTAACTGCCCGGTTCAGGTAAGGTTTTCACTTAGAGAATAGATGTTTAGTGGATGATACACTATTTTCACCTCCTCATTAGTGCTTCTGTTTGGACACTATGTGGTACACTTGACTTCGTCATCACTTAGTACCACCTCGTATATAACATAGATGACCATAATGCACGTCTGTCGATAGAATCAATTTGTGCTTTTTTTTCCTGCAGCACTCTTTGCCATCAGTCCATTAAAGCTGAGGACTATGGATTAGTTTGCAGCAGCAAAGGGCCCACAGAGCTCATGGTCACGTACTGCAAATGCTGGATTTGAGGCCCCGCACCGTGAATTACAAACAGCAGGCAGGGAATATCAGAACACTAATCTACCAACAACTATGATATAAGACAACTTAGCAAATAGTGACTGTGCGAGCAAATTAGTGACTTGTGAGGCTTTAGATTGATTCATGACATCAGTGCGGTCAGGCTGGCACATTTAGTCACGCTCCCTTGACAGCCATAACGTGTGTTCAAACTCCCAAGAACCTGCATTATGTTTATTTACAACATCAATAACTGCAAAGAGACTTTTGCTGATGGCTCCAAAATGAATGTTACACATGATGAGTCAATTCCACTACTAGCGCCAAAGTAATCAGCAAAGGTCTTCTAGAGTGTCAAATACATTATTTATATCAACTATAGACATTGATGGCGTTGGTTGAAACTGCATGCAGTGAACCTTCAGAGTACAGATAATCTTTTTATTCTCAAAGTTGTAATTAGCATGCCAGATGTACTCCAGTGAACTTACAAATAGCCCTGAAGTCTTTTGCTGTTAAAAAGAGCACAAATCCTGGATTGAAATCACAACAAAATTCACATTGCCTACACATGCCTGTCACAGTCCAGTGCTCTGGAAAAAGATCACAGTGAATTTAGGCCGACCGTCTACTAATCCTTCGTTAACCATTCCCTCACTCACACTCACTGATATTCAGCCAGCTTAATTAAAGAACCGATTTGCATATAAATTTAAACTCACAATTCCTCTCCTGTGCATCACAGGTGGTTGTTTTCTCAGGAGCCTCAACCTGTCGAATGAGCCGGTGTGGCCCTACGTGATATGGTTCTACTGTGCCACATATTGACAAAGAGTGAGGACTCTGTCTTTGATTAGTCTATGTGCCAGAAAGCTAAAACTGAGTAAACAGCAGGGTGTGGCGGGTCCAGGAATACTCATCAGCTGTACTGTACTGAGGTGGTTTATAAATCTTGAACAAAGCCAATCCAGTGAAGACTGTCAAACAGAATGAGTCAAGTAGACACAAAAAGAGCCAATTAACACTAATATGATATTTAAGTAATCCATGTGGGCAAATGTTTATTAAGATGTGCTCCCTCAAAGAAATCCAGCTTGCTAGAAACTTCCAATGGCAAGGTGCTTTTGTCAGATTTTCACATTTCCTGAGCATTTGTTCTTTTGTACCACAGAGAAGATGTCATTTTGTCCTGCTATACTGAGTTACAGAATATTATACTGAGACACTGAAGATGGAAAAGTGTGAGGCTAGAGAATGCATCTGATTTTTCAGCAGTGCAGATGATAATGTGTAACCCTGACACAAATGATATCATATCACACACATTACATTTAGCATGTCTGTGCTGGTTATCTGATACTCAGAACTGATGTCAAGAGTTCACTAATCCCGTTAAGACATGAATGCGCCTGATACCGAGATACAATTTACAATCCAGACTTGAGACATCAGGGCTGTCCCTACTGGATTTTCTAAAGCCCTGATCAAAAACATTGGGTTTTTCCCATCAGAGCGACAATGAAAACAATGAAGCTCATAGACACCACAACCTGTTGTGATGAGCTAATGGCTAAATTTGTACATTTATTTCAGTCCCTTCTTAAAACCAACTTTGAGCCCTAACGTTATTCATCTTAGTTACAGTAGTTATCACTTTATTTACTATTTTGCAAAGCGATTAATATGATTCTTTTGAAGGAAAACAAATCAGTACAGTGTCTGGTCACTATTTTGCACACTACACCATAAACAGTGTATTTGAAAGATCCATTAATGCTGTGAAAAGTTCTACTAGGCAGCCTGCACACACTGCAACAAAATGTGTTTTAATATTGTTGGTTTGCCATTTTGCTCATAAGAATGCAGCAAAACCAGTGTGGAGCCACTATTGTGCTTTAAAAACAAGAACCTCTATTATGTGTGATGGGCAATGTCCTTTGTATATAAGCACATTTCAGTTAGATATTTTTAGCTCTGTGTGGTTAGGCCAATCTGATACAGATTAACAGAATAACCCCCTCCTTGAACCGCCACCTTATTGTGGTGGAGGGGTTTGAGTACCCAAGTGATCCTAGGAGCTATGTTGTCGGGGGCTATATGTCCCTGGTTGGGTCTCCCAAGGCAAACAGGTCCTGAGTGACCGGTCAGACTAAGAGTGGTTCAAAAGCCCTTTATGAATAGATTAAAATCAAGGACCGTGACGTC
>NW_018127914.1:240138-259238 GCF_001952655.1 Monopterus albus
GAGTGGTGTTTTGTTATTGGACTTCTGTGCTAGCCACAGTTTGTCCATAACGAACACCATGTTCAAGCATAAGGGTGTCCATCAGTGCACATGGCACCAGGACACCCCAGGCCGGAGGTCGATGATCGACTTTGTGGTTGTTTCATCTGACCTCCGGCCATATGTCTTGGACACTCGGGTGAAGAGAGGGGCGGAGCTGTCAACTGATCACCACCTGGTGGCAAGCTGGATCCGAGGCGGGGGAGGAAGCTGGACAGACTCGGCAGACCCAAACGTGTTGTGAGGGTCTGTTGGGAACGTTTAGCAGAATCCCCCTAGGGAGGTGTTCCGGGCATGTCCCACCGGGAGGAGGCCCCGGGGAAGACCCAGGACATGCTGGAGGGACTATGTCTCTCGGCTGGCCTGGGAACGCCTCGGTATTCCCCCGGAGGAGCTGGAGGAAGTGTCTAGAGAGAGGGAAGTCTGGGCATCTTTGCTTAGACTGCTGTCCCCGCGACCCGGTCCCGGATAAGCGGAGGAAAATGGATGGATGGATTAACAGAATACTTTACTCAGTACACTTGATTTGTCCAAGTAAATTGTTGCAGAAAAAAAATCTGTGTTCAATCAGATAACAGTACATGAGACTGTGAGAGGGAGGCAGTGAATGAGAGGGGAAAAGAGATAATCTTTTCAAATGGTAATTGCATGGTTGCTGAGCATCCAAACCGGGAAAACAGTTTTCTTTGGCAAATGCTGAACATGTCTTTCACTCTTTCTCTCACTCGCCCTGTCTCTGTCACTCACTCTATGGACAGCCCATTTTGTTCTCAGGCACACGCCCCGTCCTCCCCTCCATTCTCTCATGTGGAAACTAAAAATCTCTCCTTCGCCACAAACACAAACACACTGTGCAAAAGGAGTAACAATGTTCAGGAAAAGTATAAATTACCACAAAAACAAAGCCACAAGCAGAAGGAAAACAGGCAGATTACAGAGCCATGTCACTTTACCAAAAGACAAATGGTAATTTGACAGTCCCCGTGGGCCTCTTTTTGCACAGGATGGAGGGTCTTTGGCCCTGTTCCGTGTCTGAGTTGGCTGATGCACCAGGCTCCGAGTCTGGGACACATGGTTGGCTCTGTACACTGAACTGGGAAATCTACTAACATTCTAATCAATAATAAAAATAATGAACACTAACAAACAGTTTTGTTCTGGCATTGAACTGGGTTTTGAAGTCAATCCCACCAACCCCCACTGACTCCCTAGCTTTAATTAACAGCTACATAAAACGGTCATCTTTTTGGGGAAAAAAAAGGTAATAAAATGTGGCCACTGTGTTCGTTTGGGTATAAAAAAAATTACAACAACATGGAAGGCCAGCAAGTGGTCCAGTCATTTCCAGAAACGTGAGTAAACTCAGTGTGCACAAGAAAGGGAGGGTTGACCGTTGGCAGTTTGAAGAGAAGAAGTGGATCTGAACCCTCAGATATGCTGCTTTGAGGATTCGCAATAATAAGCAGGACATTCTCTTGATTTCCCCTTCAACTAAGGTTATACTTCACTTCCCCTGCTAGCAATTAGTTTCCAGAATGCTATTTGTCAAAAGCCAAGGTATTTATTTCCACTGGTCTGCACCCACCAGCTCTTGTTACAATTAACTGTTTCCTGCACAGGGAAAATTTAAGCCCTTGGAGAAAGAAGCAGGCCCTGCAGCTGGCCAAGAACAGTTTGGCAATGTGTAGAGCTATAGACCGTTCAGTAAAGATGTGAATCAGACGATAAATGTGGCGTAAACCAATCAGAAATCTGCCACCGCAAGCACCTCCTGCCTCTGTATCTTGAGACACAGCACATTTAAAAATGTTTCATAATGGAAACAATTTCTTTATGCATTTGGGAGTCGGAGCAATGCAGAAAATAGGTCAATCACCGAATGACATCTATTGATTTTTAGTGCAAGATCTGATGAAATGAAGCTGAAGTAAACAAATACAATGAAAGAAGATACTCAATAAAGTAATGAGATCTAGACTGGCTTACACGACCATGAAATGGAGCTACACAAAACCCTTGAGGCCTAACACCTATAGGACACGCTGTCATTTTTCTTCTCGATTGCAGATGAGGCACTTGGGTACTTAACTGGCTCCTAGTCAGGTAGAAAACCTATTGTATCTAGGTTACAGGGGATGTGAAGAGCCATCAAACTGCCAGACATTTTCTTGGTGAATCACTGACAGAAGGAACTTTTGAGAGTGTAATTAACAACCTCAAGGTCAGACTTCTCTGGAGAGCTCTAAAAAAAAATCCCCCTCTCTCTCCTCGCTTGTTCGCTGTTGTCCTTACAGTTACACAGTCTGACATATTCTCTCTCTCATCTCCTAAACCCTCTTCTCCTCCAACACACATGTATTTCCTTCATTCCTTGTTAGTCCCATGCCCCCTTTCAAGAATCCCACCAAGCCTCCTGCCACCATCCTTCTCCCCCTTTGTCTCTATTACAGATAAACATTGCTTTGTGGTCAGTGATGACACCATTTCTTCCCCAGTGCTGGAGCAAGGCTTACAATTGGTTGCAGGTGTGCATAGGATGGCAGCCATAAATCTTAATTTTCAGCCAATAATGTGAGTGTGCAATGAATATGTCACTATAAGGATATCTGAGAAAAGAGCTCAGAGTCCTACCTGCTCCTAAGATGTGGCAAGAACAAACTTTCTATGTTCTTGATTGTGTGCTCTTTATAAATGGAGCTGACACTGATTTTTTTTTAAGTCTGGTTTTGTAGTGGATTTGATTTAGCACTTGACAAGATCAATAGATCTTTGTATTTGGAGTACGAGACTTTGAAGTGCTTTACACAAAATAATTAGATGTCAGGTCTGTGCTGTTGGCTACAAATGGGACTTTTCATTAATACATAAAAAAAAGCCTGGGTTAATAAGAAGGGATGAAGTTACTGAACTTTAACTGAGGATATTTAAGCGTGGTTCCTAACTTCTAATGGTGAAAACTCTCCGATGCCACACTGGAGGGCAGGCTAATGGTTAAGGTGTGAACCACATAATGCATTTTTCCACCATGGGAACTTAAACAATAACCTCGAGCTTCCCATATCTGTAATGCAGCGTAACTTGAAGTGCTGAAGCGGCCTGTTCCACCATATTTGTCCTGTGTCTGCCACTGTTTGCACAAGCGCGGGGCTGCGCTCTTCACACACACACACACACACAGCTGAGCAGAGAACATCAAGTCAAGGACCACAATGCTCATTAATCTTGTGTTCTACAAAATCTGCTGGTAATGGAGAGTGTTTCAGCAGTTTAGCAAACAGCTGCTGAACAGGTAGAACACAAGTTGCAGAAATGTGAGGTCTTTTGCCGCTTTGCCCATTCCATTACAGGTCAGTACCTTCCTACTCTGGAAATGCCTTAATAACTGCAGCATCCATGGATAGATTTCCGCAGCAGACATTTGTTACAGGCCCAACCCATCTACCATGTTTTCAATCTCTCTCTACACATTAATTGTCAAATAAAGGTAAAATCAAAAATTTTTAAAAAAGGCATACATTGACACATTCCTGTTGAAGGCTTTGCTATGGAGACAGTTTGGGTAGTTAGAGAAATTCTGAGAATATATGTCCATACCACTGACATATATACGATGGACATGGTTGTCATCACTTCCCTCCACTATGCAAAACTGAAGCCAAAATACTGAGTATGGAGGCTGCCGTCTTGATTTTTTGCAACAAGATTCTGCATAGTAGTGACCAGGAGTGGAGTGACAGCATCAAACCGCCAAATCAACAGAAATACACCTCTTTTTATATAATCAAAAAAACTTCAAAACAAACATACCAAAAAGACCATTTATGACCTATACTGCAACCAGTCACCAGGATGCGATCGACTTTCGGTTATCTCACTTACATACCAATAACTGAAAAGATGTGAAGTTTCTTTAATGGTCATGGTTTGTCTTAAACATTATATCAGGATGACAACATGGTGAAGGTAATTCTGATTTACACTGGTCAGCTACAACATTAAAACCACCTGCCTAATATTGTGTAGGTCGCCCTCTTAAATGGTCCAATTCAGAGGATAAACGCAAATTTGGTTTAATAGGCGACTTTCCTTGAGTAAGACAACAAGCTGGACTTGTGCAAGACAAAATGTGTGAATAAATCAATAAGACATTTCACCACATAAATATCAATTACTGCAATCCCTATGCAAGGAGGTAATTATAGTGGGAAGAGTATAAAACATTTGTCTAACCCATGGGATAGCCTACATTTAAAAACAGATTTTTCTTCTTAATGGGCAACAAGAGTGTTATGGTTCCCTTTCTAAAACATGTCCTGTTACCTTTTGTCTCATTACCCCTGACAAAGAGAGAACCAAATCAATAATTCATCAGAAAATACGTATTAAATTTAAAGCATGGTTTAGGATGCTGTGATAAAGCTGCACAAATGGGGGCTTTAACTGTATTTTTCAGCAGGTTGCCATCGATTCGGCTCCTCCAGCAGCATGTGACAACCAAGAAAGAAGAGTGATGTTCAATAACAGCACTCTCTTTTGCAAGGTATTCGTGCTTCACATTTAATAGTGAAAGAGTACTGTTTCTTCATTAGATGGCAATTCAATGTCACATACTGCCGCCTATTAACATTTAATTGACCTATTGTGGACCAGTTCAGTGGTGGGTTATGCCGACTAGAGATGAAACAATATGAAAAAAACCCCTTGAGGTCAAGGACCTCTTTTACAAGGGTGTCCGGGCATAAAATTGACCGAAATACCAGGAGTATAGTGCTTCTGCTGCTTCATAACAAATTCAAAAACAAACAAAATCATTTCTGGATGAGGGTCCATCAGTAATTGTTTCATTCCCATCACCAGCTATTGCCCAAGTTATTGTATGCAATGGGCAAACAGAGTCTGCAGACACACATCGCATACAGCAGCCAAACAATGTGTGTAGTGTTTTTACAAGTGTAAGTATCACTGAAAGTTTCTGTTTATATTAATGACAAGCTGTCAGCAAGTTGCACAGGCCAACCGTGACACTTCCAAAGTCCCCACATCTTACATGGATATAAAAGTCAATTGAAAGTGTTTCCCCCTTCTGCACCACTTTTCTTTGTGCAGGTCTGCATGTTCTGATCAGTGAATCTGTGAGGGGATGTGCTTATGCATCATAACATAAACTGTTCATTTGTACAGGGCAGAATCAGGTGGATTATGAACCCCACTTTCAATACAACATGAAATCATATCCCTCTGCTGTTCTCCTGCACAAATTTTAAGCATAGCTAAAACAATACAGTATGCATCGGTCTATGGCGTCTTTGCTATGGAGCAGGAAAGACATGGAAGAGGGTAACCGATGCTGTTTACAGTGGCAGTTGACTCTCATGCCCTTGAGTTTGGGTTGCACCACTTATACAAATTGGGAAACCACCAGTAGCATTCCATTTAAATAACTATAACCATAATTGGTTCAGAAACACAACCCTTCAATTGTTAGGCCATTACATTCGGGGACTAACTAAATTGTCGCAGGGAATTAAGAGCACATTTATTCCAACATGCAGACACCATTAATGTGCAGTATAACATCTATAATGGAATATCATAAAATCAAAACGTAACAGAGTAAAACTGGATTCCTGTCAAATTCCACTGCATTCAGTGGGCGGCCAAAATGGCTTCACAGGATGCCAGCCCACATGTACTCTGTCCTGGTCATGAGATGATATATCTATCTCATAACCTTCAATGAACTTGAGTCCTAGCCAAACTCACTCTAGGACAGGAGTCAGTCTAACTGTTAAAAAAAAACTAACATGCACACACAGTACTACCTAGGATGAGGGACATCGATGCTGGAGGAGACCACTTTGCGCTTCTGCTCTAGCAGGGACACAGATCGGGGATCGGGGTCCCGACCAACGCGCTTGCCATCGACCGCCCGCTGGTCCTCCAACGCCTCTGGGCTGAGGGAGCCGCCCTCCGCCTTCTGCCCCTCTGGAGCCCCGTTACTAGAGCTCTGCTGAAGAGGGACACAAAGAGCAATAATCAGTGTTGGGTAGAGAACCAAATACACAAGTTAGTAACAGTGATTACGTAGGAATGAGCCACAAACACTGATGCAAGTTGGAAACCAAACTTCTTTTGTAAAGGCCTGAGGTGATGAACATGCCATACATTTATTTCTGCTGGATATAAGATGGCGTTCCATTTAACTGACCTGTTATAAACATTGATAAGGTGTATAAAAACTATTTTTCTCATAAAACAAAACAGAAAATTGACAAAATAAATAAAATCTTGTGATTTTAAGGACAGGATATTATCATCTGTGCATTAGCTACTAAAGGGATAAGGACAGTGATTTTCTGTTTTTGTTAATTTCACAAATCCCACACAGAGATTAAAAACAACAATGATTTTAGTGGTCCCACCGTAATTTCCAATGAACCCAGCCCCTCATTTAGCTTCCATTGTTGTCCAAATGCTATTAAAAACACACCAGTCAGCCACATATTTCGTTCTCACAAAAAAAAAAAAACATTGGGAAGCCAAGATAATTTGAGTTGGATAAGAAGCTAGCTAATAGTACAAACAGAGCTGATTCTTCCTTACTTCAGGGACTGTACAGTGTAATGGCTGTTTTTTGGAGTTCTTTTCGTGACTTCGTGATAAAGATCCATGTCACCCAGTGCAGCAGAATGGCTCACTGGTGCATTTTGAAATCGTTTCTGGACAACACTGGAGGTCTGCAGCACATACATATTGACTAAATAAGTGTTTAGATTAACAGACATGAATGAGTGAGTGCATTCATCTCACTGTTTCACTGATTCTAGTGTAACTAGCACAAACTGTGCTTCTGTAAGTTATCTGTGTCAGGTTTGGGAGCTTAGGTGCTGAGGAGGCAGAAATATAAATGATCTTATTCTGGTGATTTTTGATGAAGGCAACATATTCTTGCACCACACACACACCAACATAAACTACTCACGCTAACACACCGTCACAAAAGAAAAGCACTTCTCCCATCACAATAACACTTGCCTATAACAATGTAAAATAATTAAATAAAATTAAAAAAAAACAGCCCAACATATTCTCTTCTCTTACACAACAGCAACAAATAGCATGCTTCTCCACGTGGATACCTGCATGCACCCACACACGCACGCACACACTGCATCTCTGTAGGTATCGAAAGCCATCGGGTCCTTAGAAACACACTGAGAATAGGCCAAAACAGCCAGACTGACACACCCATTCCTCTTATGCAACAGAGTACTGAGGAGTATGACATGCAAGCCAGTGTGTGTGCGAGAGAGAGATCTTGATCTAATTATCTCAGAGCAATGTAACACAATTAGACTTTACTGTGGAAAAGGCAATGGCACACTTGTCAGTCACTTACACATACAGTAGAAGCATGCACACACACACACACACACACACACACACACACACTCACAAACGGCAAGGAGACAATTTTTTAAACAGGTAAAAAAAAAAAAGAAAGAGAAATTAGTATCAGGTTTCACCCATGATAGGAGCTTTTCACACAAAGGCTCAGTCATGCACAAAACACACAGACTTAAGTAAAGCAACAAGATGGATTACGCTGGCTCGGGGAAGATTAGGTGCTGTGTGTATGACTGTGTGTATGACTGAGTGTACTCCTCGGACAAAACCAACAGCAATTCCTTTCTTTAGCCAGACTTATGAATGTTGGCATTTCACAGAGCTAGGAAACTGTGAAACATCCCAAATGTGAATTGCAAGCTGCATGTGTCAAAGATGGTGTGTATACGTGCATGAGTGTGTGCATGCATGAACAGAACAAATAACGCCCCCCCCCCATCTCTCCTCCTTCTCTCTACCATTCACAAACACACACAGAATCTCAGAACCTTCTTGTTTTGGGCTGTAGTTTGTCAGGCATAAAGAAATTTGTAGTTTTGTGGATGAAAGGTCATTTTAAATCAGGCTGACAGGGAACATAAACTGAATCCCTAATAAAGTTATTCTGCATGTGTGATAAACTGTATTTGTGTGTTCATAGCACATACAGTATTACATGTAAATAAATGCATAACCTCCTTTGGCCTAAAAGCTCGTTCAGGCTTTCTGTATCCACATGTTATACATTGCATCATCTACCCAAATCTGTGGAGTGTGCACAGATATTCAGTGGAGCCCAAAGATTTGTGTATGTCCAGACTGTCCACAGTGCAAGTACACTGACGCTTGTACCAGACAAGTAAAATGGCCACTCATTCCATGCACTTTTTGGATTTACTCTTTACTTCCCACCTTTGTTGCTATTCTTGCTAAGAGATTGGACGCACTTTTCTTTGACTTCTTCGTGTTGTTCAGCCATATACAACAATCAAATCATGTGTGGATGTGTCCGAGTACGCATACCCTCCAAATGTAGCATGAATATAAAGCACGTCTGTCCAAGGGCAAACGAAAACCATGAATTGACCTTGAGAGATTACTCGTACATCATCGCAGGCACGGCAGCATCTAGACTTGACCCTGTGGCCACTCTGCTTCATGCCGATGTTGCTCAGTCAACCAATAAGGACAACCAACTCCAGCCCGCCTGGGTTCACTGCTTCAGAACAAAGAGTCACTCAGCTCTTGTCAACAAGTTTGCTTCACTGACTCCCACCTCAGCTTACAAACAACAGGAAAGACAATCAATGTGCCAGCAAAATAAAAACAAGTAACAACGAGAAATCTGGGTAACATCCCTTACACAATAGACACTTTCACAAACCAACGAGTCAACAAGTGTCATCCTTCTTTCCCACCCCCAGAACAGGGGGCATTCATTTGCCATACCAGGCAACGAGCCAAGCATCCAGATTCTTTGGAGCATGCCACCCGTTGCCAACCTGGGGGTGCCTGCTTTGTTGGCTGTACAGCTGCTGCTCAAATGGGGCAGCATAGCCTCACAAACAACCCCCACTGCAAATTATAAGTAGTCAGCCCTCACTCATTAAACACACAAATATAAATTCGGGAGAAAGCACATCCATGTTAGTGCACACAAAAAAGTAACACAGATGCACATGTGAAACCAATCTCACACACACACACACACAAAGCAGACTCCTCCTCCTCGTTTTATGGCTTGTTTTCAACCTCACTGGGAATTGAGTTGTGCTGAAAGAGACTTAACCATTGTGCTGACAGAACTAAGTTCTCAGCCTCGGCCGCACTACTCCAGCCTGCACCGGTGACTGTAACGGTATTGTGCAACAGTTTTTGTGAATGCAGCACTGCATACAAATGTGCAAATGCAAAACAAGAGAACCCATGTTTATGTTCCTCCAGCACAAAAAGCCCTGACAAGTGTCCAGACTGAGCTGTTGCATATGTGGTAGTAAACAATGTCCAAACATTACTGTTTCACTTGCAAAAATAAGACTTAAGATGACAGCCTGTAAGTTAGTTCAATAACATATCAAAACACAAAAGACATGAATGCATGGAGCCACAAAGCCACACCAATAAAAATGAATAAAATAAATAAATAAATCAGTCCATAAACAAGCCCCTGTTCAGTATTGCATTCCTCAGTCACTCCCTCATTAGAAAAACGGCAGAACACGCGCGTGCACACACGCACACTACCCTTATGCCTAAAACTGTTCGTGGCCTCTCTTCCCCATACATTCTTTATCTGAAACCATGAGACACCAAAAGCATACAAGTTGGATATGAAGGCAAATGGGTCACTGCTAATTAGGTCAATATCACGACTACCAAGTTGGACATGGAAACTTCATGTTCTGCCTCTAATGCCACATTATCTATCTTTGACTGTTGTTAAACAGTAACTGCCATGTGCCGGATGAGTTCACATACATGTATTAACCATTATTTAAATGGGCGACAAGATGCATCATCTAAAAAAAAGCCCAAAGTATAATACAATCTCTGAATGCAAATGTGCTATTAAAGGCAGGGTGCACAATGATATCTGCATCTAATTTGCCACATAAATCAAAAGTCTATGTGCAAAAACCTCGGACCAGCTCTTTGCAGCAGTCCAAAACGCTGCAGTCGGAGCGTGTTTGTTTGCCTCGGCTTACCCACCCACTGGACTACATAAACATTGCACAGGCCCTGTCAAGCCCTTTGTCCCATATATTGCATGTCGCCAAACGTCATGACAACCAGTTTTTTGATGCAATATGCATCCAAGTCGGTATCGTGGCTTTTCAGAAGGATGCTGGTTTTGTCCCAGCTGATTAAATTTGCCATCAGCGGCGGCAATGACACCGTTAAATCCGCTCCGTGCAGGAAGCGGTTAAACGCTGCAAAACACTGCACAACAAAAACAGTGAAGCGCTCCTGCCGGCCGGGGCGCTTTGCGCACACGCACACACCTTCAGGCTGGACTTGAGCGGTCCTTTGGCTGCAGTGTGGTTGAACCCCGCCGATATCTCCTCCTCGGAGAACTCCTTGAGGCTCCCGTCTTGCATGAGCACGGTGTAGACGCTGCGTCGAGCTCCTGCGGCCGAGACGTCTCTGTTTTCCTGCTTGACAGCCTGGACCACTCCTGTCACCGGGGTTCCTTCCCCAGTCGGACTCGGGGCATAAACGCGGCTACCGAGGATCGACCGCTTCACCAGACGCCTCGTATGCATGTCTAAAAGGGTCTCGCTGAATTCAGATCCGGCGAACTAGTGAATTAAACTCATTAAACGTCGAATTAAAACCGGTAAACAAAGTCGAGAAAAAAACAAAACCGCAGCGGGTAGACTACGCGCTCGAACAGCCTTGACAAAATGAAAGAAAGCGGCAACATACTCGGAGGGCGAAAACTCCAAACAGCGTCCGAAATGCACCGTCTTCAGAAGCACCGAAAACAGAAGAACTCCGAATTAGCACCGTTCAAATCCTACAACATCCCGACAATTCATTCGCCGCTAAACAACCTCTACATCCAACCGGCTACCAATCTTCCTCCGTTCGACCTGTTTGTTTTCCCCACTGCTCCGTGTGAGCTGAGTGGCCGGCGGGAAAACACGGAATAACCTCCACGTTCAGGAACCGAAATGACATGTATACACGTTTTAACAAAATGGCGGCTTATCCGTGAAAATACGCGCACATAGACATTCTGAAGCAAATACGTCGAACTATCTTACTTCGCTAGTCCCTATTTATTGCTGTTCCACCGTAGATGTTGAAAATGGTTGAAAATACGGCCGTGAGATGACTCCAGCTCCGGCTACTGGGATATCCAGTCCGCATGTGGCTCCGACCCAGCACAGTCTCTACCGGCGGAATGCTGCCTGTAAACATGTGCGGTCCGGCGGCCTAGGCAGGCTGCGATTGGCCCGCGCAGCACACGCCTCCACAAGGCCCCACCGCTCGCCCTTCTTCACCGACGGAAGGTAAGGCAAGCCTGGAGGATGCTCCATTCAAAACAATGACGCAAGGATGTAGAGGAAACCAAAAGGGAGGGAGTATGGTATAAGGAAAGAAGGGGAATTTAGGCTATGGAAACAAAAATTTTGAGAGCAGACAAAGGGGCTTTGTAACCTAGTTGTTATAGGCCTGTAGCCTAGTTTTCAGGTGCCATGGGACTTCTAATATGATGTGGTTTTAAAGTGAAATTAATGGACTGCACCAGTCTGTTTTTGTGTATGTAAACACAACAGGTTATTTAATATCTTATGATATTTTCATTATTTAACATGAGTTATAAAGTCAACATGCTCCAACATCAAATCATCAATCTGCCAAGTCAAAAGCCAACTAAATATAACTCTGCTCCATCAGATAATTTAGACAATGCAATAAAGTGCATGAAATAATAAATGTTGCTAGGTTTTGTGCAAATGTTTATGAAAATGCTACTTTTTATGCTAGACCCACAGGTCAGCCTTGCCAGAAATGCAGTGATGCTTAAACCCACAAGTTAATAATAAGAACGAGGCAGCAGCGATATCATTTCTTATCTTGTGCTCCTCTTTACAACAATCCATATGCAGCAGCAACACTCACAGGTGAATAACACTCTCATGTAAGCTACATCTTATAAAAACCTAAAGTGTGAACTCACAATGTGACAGAAGTTGTTGCTTTGTGAGAAAAAACAGATATCTGATAAATGCATCACCTTCTATAAGAAAGTTCACAGTGCTTTTATAAATCAACTTTTAACAGGAGACCAAATCATCCATTGTAATTATCACCCAGTGCGGCAGGGACAACAGACCGAAGAATATTATCACTGAAACAAATGGCCTAATTAATGTCAAAATCATGAGCAGCTTAAAGACTTTTTACAAGACAGTGCCCCAGTGAATAAAAAGACACAATGACACATTTTATTATATATATTTAATAGAACATTCATGTCATGAAATATTTACATGCAGAGAAGGGAAACTGGGCAGAGTGGAGTGACAGATGTGGCCATAACTGCCAAACAGGCTTTGCCCTATGATCAAAGGCGTGTGTCCCAGTTGTCTGCTGGTTGTAGGGGGGACAAATGATCTCATTAAGGGAGTGGTGGAGGTGAAGCAGCAAGGGGGCATCTATAGCCATTGTGTTTATATGACCAAGAGAGACAGCTAGAGAGAATAAGTGAATTGGGAAGAGTTCTATTAACATTGTGTGTGTGTGTGTGTGTGTGTGTGTTGTCCTGATTAGATTTGGCACTAAAACATCCCCCTTTGGCGAATCATTTCCTTAGAGGTCATTTATAGCATTCTGTGAACACTATTATATCTAAATGATGGCACCACCACGTCACTTGGTAGCAACCATGTACTCATTTTTTTGGAAGTGTAAATAACACTAATAATTACCTCTTTACAGCAATTAATCTAATTGCTGAGGGTTTTACTTGTCTGTGGATTATATGTAAAATCATCTTTGCTGTTGCATTGATGGGAGATGTAACAGCCTTTCAAATATCTCATATCATTTATGAATCTAATACTAGTCAGTGAGGGCTGCCTCTGTTTGCGTGAACCACCAACAAGCTCCTACATGTCCAATGAAATGAACGAGGGCTGGAGAGACTGTAATGCTATAATATTTTGATGTGGGTGGAAAAAGATGATACCAATTTTTCTGGAACGGGGGACTGTACTGTAGCAATGAAAAAGATATTTACAGCAAAAAGCATCTGCCCTCTTAATTTTAAAGTAAACATTAAACAACATTTATACAATTAAGTGTCTTAAATAAAAGTACCACATTTTTCCTTAATATGCATGTACAAAAACACTGTACCATTTTTTCTGACATTTAATTGGCTGCTACTCAAAAGCTACTTTGACAACTCTGAGTTTCATTACAAGGCAAGAGTTTCAGTTTTCCTTCAAACAAGGCAGACATACAAACGGGTGACATATCAAAGGAAAACCCAGCACATGCCACAAGAACAGCTTCAGTGCTCCTTGGCACTGACTAAGTCTCTGAGCTGTACTGCAGGGATGAACACCATTCTTCCAAAAGATATTCCCTCATTTGGTGTTTTGATTACGGTGGTGGAGACACTGTCTAACGCATTGCTCCAAAATCTCCCACAGGAGTTGAAATCTTCCAACTGGGTTGAAATCTGGTGACCGCAAAGGTCACAGCATATGATTCACATCATTTTCATACTCATCAAACCATTCAGTGGTTTCTATGGATCGAGGCATTGTCATCTTGGAAGAGACCATTCATCTATTCAGGTCTATCCTTTAACTTATCACCCGTCTATAGATCAGTGCTCTTAACAGAATTTACAGACTAAACAAATGTCACTCAAAACATTGTACAAACAAACAAAACTTCCAAAGAGTAACAGTTGGTTAAAATAGTGCTCTAACAATATATAAGCCATGGTTGGCATGTCATCAGTACAGGCTACATACAGACAGATATGTTTTTCTGCTGTCTGCTACTATTCAGTTAAAAGCATTACATATGCAGCTTGTGCAGGGATGCTACTGATTTGTGATTATGCTTCTGTTAAGTTGTGTATAAGTGCAGTACCATAATATTAAACAATGTGCTTTAGTCTTCGGTGAGTCCAGCTGAGGCCGGTATCCTGTACCATGATTAGGCTCAAAAACCAAGAAATTAATAATACAATTTCATTGTCTCCTTTTTATACATACAAACATTTGACGTGTAATGAGTTTGTTTGGACCCTGTGCAAAATGACAAATAAGAAGAAAATATTATCTCATCATGTGCATTTTTTTAAGTCAGGGGAACATGTACCTTTGCAATTGTCATTTACTCACTTCCATTTAGTATCTCATTAAAATGCTAGAAACTTCTATAAAACCCTATTTAACCTTCAGTCACAGATGCACTCTGTAACATTTCACAATTACACAACTGTATGCATCTTAAAAATAAATATGAATCTCCCAAAAATGCTGACAAGGACCGTAAAAAAAACCTTAAACTGCTTTGATACTGTATTGTGAACTCACAAACTTGTGTGAACCCACGGTCTTTCCCTCACCCCTTGTTTTCATTTGGATTCTGCAGATTTCCTGGCCAGTAACATGCTGAGCTCACATGTTTGAAAAGTACAATACAATTCCAACAAAAGGGCACATACAGTATGCAGCAGTCAAGAAGTTATCAATTCTATTTGATGACATAATCTATCAAATGCAATGTTTGTCTTCACTAATCATTTAATAGCGGATAAGACTGATGTTTGCTTTCCATTCCAAAAATTAATTCACAGGATTTTCAAGATGAGAACGTGCCTGATAAGGAACAGCCTAGAAATAAACCCACTGACACCTCAGTAAAACGTGACACTGAGTCACCTCGAAGAAGCTAGAAAGTCTCTAGCAGCTTCAAAGGGAGCATACAAATAATGTTTCCTTCATATGAACAGTATGTGCATGAAGTTCATGCACTGAATTCTGGGAGTCTTTTAAATCACAGGCAGTGATATTGTCTTCAGCTAGTTCTTGAAATGGCGGGTGTGAGTTGCATTTGGATATTTATTTGATATTTTTTCACAAGCGTTGTTAAATGCAGTCATGATATACACTGTCAGCACACACATGAATTTCATGATGATCCAAACTGCACTATGGCCAATGACTGATGCACTACGGTTCATTTTCTAATGGGTCTACCAGTACCGATGACATTCACTCTGGATGATAAATTAAAAGTTCAGTCATGATGAATCGTACCAAAACTGTAAAGTGGGTCAAGTGATGATGGATTCTGCAGTGAGCCATTTTCTGCCATTTTTCCCCAAGTCATGCACCAAAAGGATGCTTGGTAGCAGGTTCAAGGTGCACAGTCTGCCAGATGTGTCAGACAGGAAGTTTCTCCCAAGATGAAGATGATGATGGGAAAAACTCAGAGGCGTGACATTTCTTGGCCCAGACCCAGCTCTCCAGCACTCTCGTAGTCAGGTTCTGCTTTGGCAGCATCTGACCCCTCTGCTCCCAGCCCAGCCCTGTGATCATCATCTGAGCTGCTGGTCTTTAGGATGTGGATGGTTTCGTAGCCGGGATCTGTGCTGTCCAGGATTGGGTCTTGCCCTGGCTGGGGCTCGTCATGCTGGTTGTAGATATCTCGGACTGTGGCGTACAGGTCGCTGGAGGAAGAGGTCGGCACGAGACCTTTGACCTCTGCAATGCTGCTGTAGTCATGCTCTTTGTCTTCCTCGTTTACAACATTGTCACAGTTTGTTTTGTTGACTGTAGAGTACACTGCAGACTGAAGCACACATTGCTTATAAGAATTGCTCTTATTTAATAAAAATTTTTGTATAAAATTGTGATAAACATAACTACATTTAATGAGATAACAGGAATAACAGCATAATAACACTGATGCATCGGTGTCAAAGAGCCCTTCCAAGGTGTTCCCTCATAGTATACAATTTGATATTGTATGACTGTTTTACCAGTTCCCACTTATTCTTTTTTTTTTTTAATCTTCTTGGTGCCTAGAGCATAGGAATTCACAGAATAAAGTGCTGCTGTCTCGGGACTGGAAACCGCAGTTTGGGGAATAAGAGAGTTTAACACACACTTACCTCATTGTCTGACAGAATGTGGTTGTCAAACCCCAGTGCAGGAGACATAGGGGAGTGTAACTGGAAGAGAAAAGAACAAAAAGCTAGATTTAGATACTGCAGCCTGTGTTGAAAAGAAAATACTGAGCACAGAATCAGACATTGAAAACACTCCCAAAGGTACAAAGTGGGGTCTTACATCTAAACACAACTGTTAGGAGCATTTAAGGATGGTTGCACATTGTATTAGTAAGAATCAGGTGCCCTCCTCTTGATGTTGAAATATAAAGTGTTAATTTATAGATCTTAAACTGTTTTTCTTATCATCAACAGCAGCAAGCTGAAAGACAGATACAAAACAGAGCGGTTTCAAACTACTGAGGGACTGCAATTAGGATATACAGTATAATAGTTGCAGCTCTTATTGATTATCTGCATTACAAAAACATGCTGGAAAACTACTGATGCATTCTCAAAAACATAAACACCATAGAAAAATCGCCTGGTAACCAATCAATAAAATGAAGCTCTCCATTTCTGCTGTGATACATATGAAGCTAATATTGTATATAACTACACATTTATTAAGAAAATTGAGTGAAAGTCAATAAGCGGCGACAGAGAGTGTGATGTGTTTGTGCACAGCCTCTGTCCACTTTGCCTTATGATAAATGAGAATCATTAATTTACAAAGCTCCTCTGACGGCACCACCAAACACCTCAGGAGTCTAACAAGAACCTCAATAAGCCTGCTAGGACTGACTAAATGAGCATGAGAATTGTTTTAACACATCTCTAAGAGAAAAACATTGGTTTTTCTGTTCATTTCTGACTTGATGCAAAGAACACATTAACAAAGTCCTTGGCTGGAGGTACCTAGGTTAATTCATTTTGTGAATTTGTTGCGGCACAGTACTTGGTGCCTGTCAAGGGCACAATGCCAGACTAGCTTTACACTTAATGTATGTATCTATGAATGAACACCAGTGCACAGATATCATCCATCAAACCGCTTGTGCGTCCTGTTATCTACATGCAGATACATGTTTCACACTCAAAGTGTGTAAATCAATATAATTATTTTATAGATAATACAAGTTTGGAGACATGATTACTGTCATAGATTCAACATATACTCTGCTATTCAGAAGATATCATTGCTATTTTTCTCACATTATTTATTTATCTAATTAGCAGCCTCTTACAAATTAAAGTAGAATCTTCTCTCATCATATGTTCTGTAACAATTGATTGATGTATATTGATGTTTAATTAGAGTCTTGAAAACTCTGTGTTATGCAAATTAAAGTGATCAAGACATACTGTAACAGTATGGGCATGGGTGTTTCGTGTACAGATTGAGACATTACATTTGAGAGATTAATATTTAGCAGTGTTACAGTAATATGTGATATGTTTGTATGTGTGCATATGAGAGAGGATTATGGGAGTGTGTTTCCGTGTATGTAGGAGACAGAATGACATACAGGACGTAAGTTTGACAGTAAGCTGACTACAGCTGTCTCAGAAGATGGACAACACAGGTGTCAGTCATGCTGACGTGCATGTGAAGATACACACATACAGTATATCATTCATTATTGATAGTCCAACTTAGGTCGTCCCTGGTAGGCTAGTGGTTAAGGCGCAGCACTCTCGCCCCAGGTTCAAATCCAGGTTGCGTCAGGAAGGGCATCCGGTGTAAAACACATGCCAAATGTCAACATGCGAGTCGTCAGTGTGACGATTCGCTGTGGCGATCCCTAAACGGGGAAAGCCGAAAGCGACTTTCTTTCATTGATAGACCAACTTAGATTCTGTGTTCCCTGTCCTGTACATGTTCAAGTATATAAGCAACTCCAAACTGTAGCTATGCAAAATATATAAACCATTTTAAAACCACCAATTATAACCTATAACACACTTACATACACACTATGTACTCAAATCCTCTAACAACACGCAGCTCAACAGTGCTGACATGCCGAATTGTACAGTTTACCAGGACCTTGTCCCCACTTTATAGCCCAGTGGCTATAATGATGACACACAGTCATATGAGTGCAAATAAGTGTTACTGCTGTTTTAGACAGTTCGATAACTGTACAGGATCAGAGAAGCTGTGAATAAAAGGTCACAAAAAAGCTGTGTGAGGGTGTGTTTGTGTGTGTGTCTGCAGTGAAATAAACAAGAAACCTGGTGTATGTATGGAAAAATGTGTGTGTGTATAAGAAAGACTGCCTCTGTGTGAGTGTGCATGCAAAGAAGGCGGAAGAAAAATATAAGTCATATAAGAACAAATTAATTGCGATATTGAGGAGATGTAAGAAACAATATTACGCTAAATTATTAGAAGATAATATAAAAAACATGAGAGGTACTTTGAATATATTAAATAAATTGATTAGAAACCGTATCAGCATGAGTAACTACCCTCAATATTTTATGGATAATGATACACCGGTTAATAGATTGGAGGATGTAGTAGATAAGTTTAATGGGTTCTTTGTGAATGTTGATCCTGGTTTAGCAAGAAGCATTTGTACAGATGATACATCCGTCACTATAAATAATAATACAATCGAAAGGAACATGAGTTCTATGTTTTTGAAGCCCATAGTTGAAAAGGAAATTATAGAGATAGTGAATAAATGTGGTAACAAAACATCTAGTGATAGTGATGGTATCACTATGACAACTGTTAAATGGGTAATTGAGGGGATATGCAAACCATTAACCCATATTTTTAACACGTCGTTTCGACTTGGGCAGTTCCCCAATAATATGAAAATAGCAAAGGTTATTCCACTGTATAAATCTGGTGATAAGCACAACTTCACAAATTATAGACCGATTTCTCTGTTGTCACAATTTTCAAAAATTCTGGAAAAACTCTTTAATAACAGATTAGATACATTCATTGAAAAAATAAAATCCTCTCTGATTGCCAATACGGTTTTAGGTCGAACCGATCAACATCTTTGGCCATTACCGACCTGATAGAGGACATTACAAATGCTATGGATGAGAAGAAATACACGATGGG
>NW_018127914.1:260126-262356 GCF_001952655.1 Monopterus albus
AGAGATATTGCTTAGGACTTAAAAGTTGTAAGATGATGTCATGGGGTAGGACTAGATAAGTCTAACTTCTTCCTACTCCATTCAAGCATGTACTAGGTATAAGTAAATTGATATTGGATTATTATTGTTGGATATGTGTGAAATTACATGTGTTGACATATCAACTGTTTTACATGCTTGAATGAATAAATCAAATCAAATCAAATGTTTATAAAGCTGCTGCCCAAGGGAATTCCTCAGATATTTACATACAAGCACCCTAATCACTGTAAGTGTGTTTGTGTATGAGAGACAGAGACAAAGAGAGAGTTTCTATAGCTTCTATCATCCATCACGAAACCAGACTAACTGTCATTGTGATGGTGGCCAGCTGGCGCTCACCACTCTCTGGCACACACACACACACACACACACACACACATGCACAACATACACACTCTGTCTGACAAGACAAATCACCAGCAGCTCTGGACATACATGGGCATAAACCACTGGGAGCTGGGAACATTCAGTGTTAACCTTAAATCAGCCCCAGGAAGTCTATGTGTAGCAGAATATACAGTACAGCATGTAAACACATCCATGTTGTAGTATTTGTAAGCGTGTGTACCATGGGAGGATGGAAGAAATCAAAATAAATGCTGATTTGACATGCTGAGAAGTTAGTTAGATGTGGGTGCATTTGTAAATGAATACATTTTTGAGCATGTGTGTGGATGCCAGTGTGGTTTGCAGACATAGTGTAGCTCAGGAGCTCAAAATTTCACCTCTCGCCTATTGTCCAGAGGAGCAGCGGTAGTTAACTAACAGGCTACAGCACAACAGACAAAGGAAGAAAGAGATAAGACAACAAAGAAATAAGGAAAGGGGAAGAGATAAACAGAAGGAAAGCACAAAGAAGGCAGAATATTTTAAAGGATCATTCTGGTTTATTACAGCATAGTTTTGTCATCCACCAACTATGATAAATCCACCACAAAAACAAAGAAGCAGTGAGACAATCACATAGTTTGTAAACATGTCATCAGCCAGATTATCCTAATAACTTTGTTTGAAGGTAAAACTAAATGTGAGCATACCTGAAATGTTAATAACAATATCTCACTGCACACGAGTGCACACAACTATGGCAAGCACAGTAAGTCAAATTTGAACCTGGAAGTTTTGGAAAAAATGGAGGTTTATTCTAAGTCTATACCGTAAAATAATCTAAGTGCTCATGTGACTTGTGCTGTATGAAGTTTTAGTGATGTTACCATGGAAATATTTGAAACCGACTTGGTGAATATTACTATATCACTGATTGAAAGGATGGCTAAAATTGCCACAAGGCTCCAAAGCGACTGCACCGTACGTTAGCAGCCATACAAAGTAGCACATTGTCACATTTTGCTAACATCAACACTATGACAAATACTTAAATATATAGTATATAGTTATCTTCTTCTCCTCTTCCCTCTCCTCCTTCACATCTCTGTCTTTCTCCCTCTTTCCTATCTTCAGTATATATCATCTTTTCTTCTTTCCACCACACATGGTTTCATTTATGTGCTGCTGAGTTTCTTTTTTTAATATTCTCAATCTCACTGTCTCTTCACTATCCTTCTTCCTCACACTTCATGCCTCCCGGTCCTTTCACTATTTTTTAAGAGTCAATCTCCCATCTACTCTCTGTCACTATATCTGTTTCATCTATTACTCCCTTCTGCTCTTCCCGCTCCAACTCCCATTTTCATTCTTCTCTTCTCCCTTCACTCCTACACGGTTATCATGCTCTCTCAGATTTCTTCCTTTGGTCTGTCGCTCTCACTAAAGCAGCACTGAACTGGCAGCTTAGCAGATGATAAGTGTGTAGCTAGGTCTCCCTTTTTCTTTGTTCTCCATTATCTTTTTGTTCTACTTTCTCAAGCCAGCTATGTTAACTCACCTCCAGTTCATATGGGGATAAAATGGATTATTAAGATGTTGATAACTCAAGCCATGCGAGAATGGGAGAGAACACCTATTGTGACATTAGAATGATAATGTTTTATTGTAATGTTTTTGTTTTCTACTTCTGTGTTGCACTTTGAATTCTGTTTTTCTCTGTTCCACTGAATTAGGAATGAGCCTAAATGCATGCAAATGTTGGCCAACTAGGATGGAGAGGTGTGAGACCACACACACACACACACACACACACACACACACACACACACACACACACACACACACACACCATCACTACCTC
>NW_018127914.1:262624-270126 GCF_001952655.1 Monopterus albus
ACCCACACACACACACACACACACACCCCACCCTTACCTCTCCATTGTGTAGCCCAGCCTCCACCAAGCCATTCATCTCCAATGGCTGGTTGTCGTTTTCATCCAGGACCTTCTCTGGTACCGGCGGAGGTAAGTCCTCCTCTGGCTCCTCCAGAGGCTTGTGGTAGAGAGCGCTGGTATTATCAGAGCGCCTCTTGGCCTCCAAGTCAGCACTGTGACGACTCTTCTTATTCAGGTCAACAGAGGCGTACTCAACCCCTGCACACAGGGGCCCTCGCTCAGGAGTGCAGGGGCTCAGGTTGCCGTTGATTACGACAGGGGCAGGATGAGGAGGTTTGTCTGGGCTCAGCTGGACAGTACCGCTGGGGAGGCCAAGCTGCACAGGGGGGTCTTTGAGCTCTTTGACCGTCTCGTATATGGAGTCTTCGACGCTGACATCGCGTGATGTCACTGCGATCTCCTTCACCACCTGAAAAATATATACATAATGGATCCTTTAATGCCCTTGTACATATATGAGCAAAATACGTTTTGTGCTTCTGTTTTCTAATTGAAAACTCAGCCCACTCATACACTTCTTGTGGCAATTTTGAATTTATTTCTACATTTTTACCCTGGGCTCAATCAATCAAACAATCTCTCAGTCACACAAAAAATCAACTGACCAATCAAAGCTTTAATCTCATGTAACAGCCTAGTACAAGTAAACTGTGATTCTGCTGTTGGGAGGTGACATTAAGCACTGACCTCGTAGGTGCTGTCCCCTGAAGCTGGGGGGCCATCCCCGATAAGAGCATTATTAGGAGGGATGCTGGGAAGTTCGCGGTCCTGAGGACACTTGGAGGACCCGAGCTCTAGTTGGCTGGAGAGCATGTCCTCTGACGGCTGAGGACTGGTGTCCTGTGTGTCCGTGAGGACTGGTGGAATGGACAAAAAAAAAAAAGGGTCAGGGCAAGTAAACAGCATCTCATGTGGGGACTTTTAATGTGTTTTTCATGAGAACAAGATGTAAATTTACTTCAAAGTCATTTTGTAATGAGTCACTACTTTCCTTTTTTGTCACTCCATTACTGCAGTTTCCTGTTACTGATATTAGGTACCCACCCAGAATGTCTAAGAACATTACACAGATGTGTAATGTAATGTCATCTACAGTAATACTGGACAGAAGGAGAAGCATGCTGTAATTTGCTAGCTGTGATGCTAATATTATAAGATCTTAGAGTTAAAATACTTAACCACATGGAAAGTGAGGACATGACACACTGTCTTACTTGTACCACTGGTTGGAACGCCATTGTGAGAGCCGCTGACAGCCACATCAGTCACCGGACTGTCTGCTGATTGGCTGATCGTCTCTCTCTCTGACATCTGCACAACACAAGATATGCTGTTCGTCATTGCTGTCAGAGCTCTGGGAGTTCACCCAAGTGTTGACAGAACGAAGGCATTTAATGCACATGGAAAACACCAGTCTTAGATACATCACACAAAAACATGTTGGAATGTTTAATTCCTGAAGGGAACCAAAATCTATCCGCACTCATCAGCTTGTGCAGGGTACGTGACTTTCTCACCTCTGTGCAATCAATCTTAAAATGTTTGGGGAACACAACTCTCATATTTGTAGCATAAATTACAGTTTCCATGCCAGCCTGTTATTTTACTACACTTTTCATAGCTTTTGCTTTCACTCTACTGATTAATTAAACTACTTTATCAGTATGTTATGCATGTTTAATTAGATGTAGTGTAATTTTACCACCTAACAAAAGATAATTTCTATCACTGTAAAACACAAAACTGTTAACTGATTTATGCCTAATGAAGATACGCTGCTGTTTATTATAATCTCATTGGTCTGCACAAGGGTTTTTGACAGGCTGACAAGATCTGACATCTTTCTTTTGACATAAAATGTTCTCCTCACATCTGGACACATGTCACACTGATTCATTAATAAGAGACAGTGAAACCAAGTAAAGGGTCACTGCACAGTTCAGCTGACAGTGACAACATCACTAGTGACACATGAAATAAAAATAAAGACCACAGAAGATGATACTTTGTGGATACCAACATAAATCTAGAGGAAAGTCAGAGCTACAGAAGAATAACCTTGAAATTGGCTAAGATTCAGTCAAAGACAGTAGAGCATGTTTCTTTCTAACACTGAGTCTTTAACTTGTATTCTTTAGACGAAGGCTGTTTCCCTGTTTGCTACATAACAAATTCTGCTGCTCTGATTAAACAGTGAGAAAGCAAAAATCCACACCATTTGGTCTGATCAACCTCTGCAGAGTTGAATCAGCTCACAACAAACAAATAAGCAAACACTCAAATCAACACTTTCGTCAACTCTATCTGACATGAATCTACACTAATTAACAGAGGATGTGCCGAGCACCTTTCATGATTCGATTTAAACTGTGCAGCTTCCACAGGCGAAGACATCTCTCCATACACATTACTTAGAAATTTGAAAACACAGTGAAAATATATTAACCAGTGCCAGTCAAGGTTCTCTTTGTTCAGGTTTGTTGATTCCTTCAGTGTAGGCAGATGGTTGTGTATTAAAGCTCCACAACCCCACATAGTGGTCATCCACTGGTATAACTGTTGGTGTCAATGATGTAATGTGTTTATCACCCCGACATCTCTTATGTTGCTCTTTTGTCTCATTTACTCGATAAATGTGGGACATAGTTAAAGATAAATGAAGATAGCCTGTTTTTATCTCACTGCTTACAGCATCTTTTAGTTTTCTAAAATTATCTATAGCTTTTATAAATGTTCTTTAATATAATGGAAAATGGAAAATCAAACCTACCTGATTTAAAAAAAACAAGACAAGCAAATTATTATTTGACTAATCCTTACAAGACATGACTTGGGTAAGGGTTAAGACTGAATGAGGCACTAAATTTAAACAGTTTGTACCCTTAAAACATAAATGTTGAGTGTGAATGAAGACAAGGCGTGAGAGGTGAGGAAGAGGGTTTGACTGCAGTTTTAGGACACTGCTGTAGGGAAGACAGCTAGACTGATTGCATGTGAGTGAGGAATAGCCGGTTGCCTCATCTGTATAGACAAAGACCCCCATTTAACCTGCCAACCTGTGACATGGGCTGTTATTTAGAGGGGCTCCTCCTGAAACAATGTGACCGCACTGCAATCGTACTGTGTAAAGGTTATGATGAAGGTATCCATCAAGCACAAAAAGGCTCTGAGGAATGCATATGTGCACATGTACGTACATATAGTACAAACCCCAGGGGCAGTGACCGAATGAGAGTGTAAACGGATGTCACTTAGTCTGTGAAAGCGGGGCATTTGTCACACTTAAAATTTTTGCCTGGTTACTGAAGCATTATGGGAGTTGGTAATTACTCTCTATGTCCATGACATGAGGACACAGTGTACCTTTACATCACTGTCAGTACCTATTGTCATAAGAGCAAAGGTAAACTCTATTTGCTTTTTTCAGATTGCTGTAGTCTTTGTCCTTTTGTTTCACTGAATTAAATTTATTTTCAGTGACTTAAAAAACTATGGTTTTAAAATAACTCTCAGGAGAATAGCAGTGGAATTTCCCACTTGTGCTTTCTTTGCAGAAGTACTTCACCATCAGTGGCTGTAGGTGATTTAGAAATCATTGTAATAACAACTGGAGGCTGTCAGTCATCTGAGTGCATGAAAGTTTTGTTTTTGTCTGTGTGATAGAAGTGGTCTCCAAAGCACACGCCAGACAATATGTGTGTGTTTGTGTGTGATAGGAGAATCAGAGTGGAGCTATATATATGTACTGTATGTGTATGTTATTCAGGCATGAAATCAGCATGGAAGTTAATTTACCAGTGGTTCCACTGGCTGATTACAGACATGTCACTCTCCCATGCTGGGCATAATGAGGGCTGTGTGTGTCTCACTGTGTTTGCATGCTTTCATCTTTTGTTTAAGCAGGAGGTTCTTTGGCTACGTCATTGTTTGTCTGTGTGTGAGGAACTCTGTATGAGTGTGAATGTGCATGTATATATGTTACTGCTAATCTGGCTGACACACTGTGGCAGGCTGACTCAAAACACACAGCTGTTCACTACTGCATTTCACATTATACACAAACACATCCCAAACACAAGAAGAAACAAATCTGTAAACCAAAACCACAATTTTAGAAAATCATTTTCAGTGCAGGTCTTTTCATTAACAGTGTCCTCTCTGAGGTGTTTCATTATCCCTTCAAAATATGGTTGTGATTCATCTTCAGAACTGTTGTTTATGCATGGTCTAGCCTATTGCAGGAAAGAGATAAGACCTAAAGTCCAACTCACGCCATTCATGAGGTTTTCATAGTCTCCCTTTGGATGTCTGTTGACTGCTTTCTTCTGCCTAAAGGAAAAACAAGTGGAGATAGAACAGATAGAAGATGGATGATTATACTTAGGAAGTGTTCTTTCATTGTTTTGTCTCTAGTGTCCACTGCACTGGATTTCAAACAAAACTATGAGATGAAAAAAGTTATTTTTAAGTTTTAAGGGTGTTTTGGGGTGGCCACATTCATCCAGATATACAAGGTCTCTGATTCCATTAGCTACTGAATTTCTATACAAAATATACACTCAGTGTCCATCTGTATGGGCTAATCAAGATCAAGATCAAAGATTATTATTCTCAATTCACTATATGTGCAGGACATACAGAAAATTGAAATACCGTTTCTCTCTCACCTAGTATTGAATGCCATACCATTTAGGAAACTAAAACTAGGAAACTAAAAGTAGAGTCAAACTAGACTAAAAAGAATAAGAAAACAAATTCAAAATGAGGTTAAATGGGACAGTGTTCAGCATCCTCACAGCCTGGTGGATGAAGCTGTTTGTAAGTCTGATGGAGTGGGCCTGAAGACTCCGATACTTTCTCCCTGAAGGCAGGAGTCTGAAGTGGGAGTGTGCGGGGTGGGAGGTGCAGGTGAGGCGGGTGTTAAAGATGTCCGTAAGGGAAGGCAGAGGGGCGCCATTGATCTTGCTGGCTGTTTTCACTAAGCATTGCAGGGTCCTTCTGCAGGAAGCAGTACAGGCTCCGTACCACACAGTGATGACGCTCTCAATGGCGCCCCGGTAGAACGAGCACACAGTGGGGTGTGGGACACTGTTTCTCCTCAGTTTGCGCGGGAAGTAGAGGCATGTTTGAGCTTTCTTGGCCAATGATGTGGTGTTGTTGGTCCAGGAGAGGTCCTCAGAGATGTGCACCCACAGGAACTTGGTGCTGCTCACTCTCTCCACTACAGCACCGTGGATGGTCAGTGGTGGATGCTGTAGAGGTTTCCTCCTGAAGTCCACAACAATCTCTTTAGTCTTCCCCACATTGAGGAAAAGGTTGTTGTCCTTACACCACTGGACCAGTTGGCACACTCCTATAGCTGGCCTCATCATTGTTGGTAATGAGGCCAACCCCAGTCGTGTCATCCACAAACTTGACAATGTGGTTGGTGCTGTAGGTTGGCACACAGTCGTGGGTCAGCAGTGTGAAGAGCAATGGGCTGAGCACACATCCCTGTGGAGCCTCTGTACTCAGCGTGATGGTCTTGGAGATGTTGCTGCTAACCCGCACATTTTGTGGTCTCCCTGTTAGGAAGTTGAGCACAGTTGCAGAGAAAGGTTTTGAGTCCAAGTGTCCAAGTTTTTGTGTAAGCTGCTGGGGAATGATTGTGTTGAATTCTGAACTGAAGTCTAGGAAGAGCATTAGCACATAAGAGTTCTTTGAATCTAGGTGGGTGAGGGCTGGATGGAGAACAGCAGTAATGGCATCCTCTGTGGACCTGTTTGACCTGTTTGCAGGTGCAACTGAAATGGGTCGTGAGAGGGAGGAAGGATGGACCTGACGTTCTGCATGACCAGCCGCTCGAAGCACTTCATAATAGTTGAAGTCAGTGCTACAGGCCGAAGGTCATTGTAACTGGTTGGGTGGGGCTTCTTTGGAATTATTGTGGTGGCTTTGAAGCACGTGGGAACAACCGCTTGGCTCAGAGAGATGTTAAAAATGTCCGTGAGGACAATGCAGTTCAACTGTTCTGCCATAAAGTTACTTTTGCATTGCCTATAATGTGCAGTGTTGTTGACACTGTAATAGAGGTGTTAAATTATATGTTTAAACACTGAGGTCATAACTTGTAAGTGTGTTTTAGTCGACTACATTTTGAGAGGTGTTAACTATATTTTGACCACACAGGTGTGGAAATAGGAAAGGCCACAAACTTAGAAACACCTTCCAATATAACATGATGATAACTATGATGTCAGTAATGAAAATGAAAGTGAATTTAAACATCAGACATTGATGGCAGGGCTGCTGTATTGTCTTGCATTAGAAAGCACAGGTGTGCCTAAAGAAGTGGTCCCTGAGTGTAACCTGGCCTGTTTCTGGCATCGTTCTCTAGATGTTTTGACAAGTGACCACAACAACAGTAAAGTGGGCACTGAAGTATTTGTATAATTTTTGTATTACGGTTGTTTTTAGTAATTGCTCTATGTTTTTATACAGTATGTATTATCTATAGACTGCAGTGTATGAACCAAACTGGCCCACATGGACATTAAAGCTCTGCTCCACATTATTCTGGATGAACGGGACTTACTCTTCAGACTATGTATAAAGACAATTACTGTTCTCCAATTTCTATATGCTACATCAAATATGCATGTTTGGATTCAATTTATTAAACTGAAAGTTTGCAAACCATTGTTTCATTGCAAATCCAGTGGACTAGAGACAAATCAAAGTTGTTCGGATACTTACAGACTGCACTCTATTTCACGGTTTAGACTCAACATTAAAACATTTTCTCTATATTCTGGTTAGTTCAGCTGGTCAAAAAGCTGATCTCAGACATGTGGCAGTTAGGGCAGTGCTTTCTTTGATTTTGATTTGATTTGATTTATTTTTTCAAGCATGTAAAGACAGTTGATATGTCAACACACATAATTTTACACATATCCAACAAATGCTAATCCAATATCAATTTGCTTATACCTAGTACATGCTTGAATGGAGTAGGAAGAAGTCAGACTTATCCAGTCCTACCCCATGACATCATCTTACCATCATTGGTTTGCAAGCAATAAATGATTCACTTCTATTCTCTTCTACACCACACAAGTAATATACTAAAGAATTATAACAGAGTGTTAACATTCTTACATAATTACATTCTTAAATAATTATCTTCTACACCACACAAGTAATATACTAAAGAATTATTACAAAGTGTTAACAATCATACACCACACCCACAATTGTCCATGTAATTTATCATTGAGCCTGTTCTTGCATATATCTTGATTGACACATACTTCTCTTTATTTAACCAGGTAAAAAAAACCCATTGAGATCACGATCTCTTTTACAAGGGTGACCTGGCCAAGAGGTCAACCCAAAATATAACATACCTTTATATTTATGTTTAAACTCGTCAATTCTATTACTATTTTTTATGTCTACACTTA
>NW_018127914.1:273048-280563 GCF_001952655.1 Monopterus albus
TCCGTCCAGCTTTCTCCAGCTGACTCCTTGATTCCCTTGAAGATCAGGTTTTTTCGCTTGGACTGTACTTCCAAATGCTCCATTTTATCCGTTATGGCTATTAGACTCTCACAAGTTTTGTAGACATTATCCCTTGCTTCCTTGGTTTGTATTTTCTGTTCACCCATGGCTGCTTTAATCACATCCACATCTTGCTGGGTAAACTGCAGGCATTTTAATAGTTGTAGAATTTGTTCAAAGACTTGAAAATGTAGAAGATGTGAAAAATGGTAGAACAGACAAGAGGAGCAGTAAAGACGTCTGCTCTCGCTTGCAACCCAGAAATTGACATCGACATCATCATTTCTTTATATGTGCTGTGCCATCTTTCACAGGACCTACATCTGTTGTTTTCTTTTATTTATTTATCCAAATGTGCTCTACTTTGAAGTTTTTCTTGACAGCACACATACTCATTTATAATTGTAGTCATATCTGAAACCATACTTCCCTAAAGAGCTTTTCCTCAGCTCTTACTCAGCACCATTGCTTTTCAACATTGTAGCTATAATTACAGCAGTTAGGACTGCCCTCTCCGGTATTTGTTATATTTTCAGCACTACAATGCACAGCTGGCATTTCCAGGAAGAGTATATCCGCTTTAGATAGCTGGCACTGCTTGATGTGGGATTATCTAAAACCAGCAAAGTGTCAGCCTTTCCTGACATCTACTAGATACGTTTCCTAGAACAATAACTTCAACGGCCATCATATACAATAGGTCAGGTGTGATGGTGCTCACCCCTGGCAGCTAGCACACAGCAGCAGCAGCACAGAGACCAGCAACAGGGTAGTGAGAATGCTGAGGGTGACGACCAGGACCAGCTGCTCACTGCCCAGCCACGACCCAGCAGTAGCTGCTGCCCTTGACCCAACGACACCTGCCTCTGGGCCCCACCGCACTCCACTCAGCACCGGAGCCATGACGCATCACAATGTGGGAGGAGAGGGCATCAGACAGGTACCAGCTAACAAAAACAAAACAAAGCAGAAAAAAAAGACAATATTTTGTCATTTTTGTCAAGAAAAAAAGAAATTACAAAGAATAATTATGTTCTTACTGTAGATTATTCATTCTTCGGCTGTAACAGCTTTGAACAACTGGAGTTCACAATACAAATAAATATATAGTGGAACAATGCATTTTTCATCATTTCCCAAATGATTATCAATGAGGATAAAGATGGTTTAATCACTTCAAAGTAATTTTGATCTGTCAAGCTAACAAAATGAAGCATGATACAGCAACTTCATTGCGATGAATAACAATATCATCTCTCAATCTGACATTATTTTAAACTCTAACCTTTGTGCACCTACTGAAATGTCCCTAATCATTCACACCTTTCATTACTTCTAAAGAACCAATCATTTAAGGGATACAGCTGGTATTATTCTACATTTCTGGAACCAAAACCAACAATACAATAGAATAGGTCACAAATATATACATTTGAAATGGTTTCCAACAACAGGTCATGTATGGTAGTTTTAGTAAATGTCACCAAAGAGAACAAATAGTGTATTTCTTAGGGGCTATTTTCAGCTGTGGATTTGGTTCTTTGGTCAGTATTTATGGGGGCTGGATAGTAGTAGTATACAGTACTTACTGAAAATAAACTGTAGCACCTGTGTTTATTGTAACAAAGAACAGGCCTGTCAGGCCTTTGCTACACCAGTAATACTTGTTAGTAGGATAAATGCATTGTTTCTTTTGGTCTTTGGGATTTGTTGATATTAAGTAAAATGTACAGTATCACCATATTGTCATCAGATCTGTGTATCATTCACCAGCAGCTCGACAGCAGCCTGTGCACAGACATGGCCAGCAGGTGGCAGCACAGAGTGGCATCATACTGCAGTGCCTCAGTCTGCTGCAGTGACCCTCACACCAGAGCCCCCACAACTGGTGTCTGGCCTTAAAACATGGCATAAGCAATCCCATCACGTCTCAGCCAAAGTTGGGTTTCACTGAACTGATAAAACCCCTGATGTTATCAAGGATGATTTATGGGGCTGTGTGGTATTGTGGGTGAGTCATGATGGGGTCTCTGAGTCTCAAAAAACTCCAAATATGTCTAGTTGTGGGTTTGTGTTCCACTGTGTGTATGCTACTTGTGAAAGTGTGTGTGTGAGGACATTTGGCACTGCAGTGACTGTGATAAAGATAAGGGGCACTGTGGGGCAGGAATGAAAAGAGGATCAGAAAGAGAAAGATACAGTGAGAGACTGACAGAGAAGGAAAAATATCACACAAAGTCAGGAGTGTTGTCTCTCTGGCTAGCAACCTGTCTCCTTTCTCTTGCCTACCCTTATCCTTTCAATCAGCAGAAAAGACAGCAACAGCAGATCTGGCAAGGATCAGTGACAAAACTATGACAGCCTATCTATCTTCATCTATTTTCTCCTGCTGTGTGCACAAGCTAAACTCCTGCCTGGTGTGTCTGTATGTGTGTGAGTGTACAGAACATGTGTATTGTGCACCAGTGGCCAAAAACCCCACTGTCTCTCTGCTTGCCTATAATGCAACTAGGGAGAGTGGGAACTGGGGAGGCGTTCCTTGTCTTTAGCAGCAAGGAAGTTTTGTGGTGAGTCCAATGGAGCTGCAGAAGCCAATTTTAACTTCTTCAAAGGACACAGAGGAATTCCTGGTTTTGTTGAAACACCGGTTGTGTTTTCCTGGATGAAAAATACACCAGGGTTCATGTTTTTACCAGTGTGAGTTGATGGCAAAAAGCAAACACAACCTTGCCTTCACACCTTGAATGATCAGTCAGGTCGGCCTCACCTGGAAGGCAGCTGATAAAAACACTGCGTAGCGGAAGTAAAGCACTGAGCTGAATTATATCCTTGGAGGGTGGTGTTGTTCTATGTCTGTGTAGACTACAAGTGTTTCTATGCATGGACGTAGGCCGTGCAAGTATGTGAGTGGGAGAGTAATGAGGTAACTGTGAGTATGTTTGTGTTTTTTAAAAACCCCTATCAAATGCATATTGAACAACAAGCTGGTTGCAACATCTTGGCCTCACACACTTTGTTCATGCACAGTTTAGCAATGTGTGGTATTTCCACTGTCTTGCACACATGACACACACACAAGGTCCAGTTTATTGATCGGTCAGCCTGCATACCTGAGAGGATAATCACCATCTCTGAATCATATTAAAGAACACATATCTACATGTTTAACATCATTTTCACACAGGCTGTGGTGTTTTAATATATAAACACCTGAATATTAGTTGTATATTAAAAAGCAAACACCCTCTCACTGTAAGATTTTGACCTTGACCTTAGTTTTGCTGGGAGTTAGTTAAACTATGAGTCTGTGGTCAGAGTGTTGTCGTTTCTTCCATGACTAATACTGGATGAATTCCTCATCTGGACTCGTCTGAGAGGCTCATGTCCAGGTGTCACTATCTGCCAGTGTGTCTCCACTGGCAGTTAAACCAGAATAATTATCGGCTGCCACGGCACTCTGTCGCCATGGCAACCTTTCCTTCTACTCATCAGAGCTATTTATGGCAGAAGAGAGAGAGAAAAAAACCCACAGAAATGTTTTGGATGCAACTCATAGAGGACCAGTCACCTGCAAGTAGTGTGTGTGTTGGTTCTGGTGAGCGTGGTTGTGCATGTTTTTATTAGCATCTGTTACGGGGAAGATCATGTGATACAGTCAAACGCTCCAGACCAACTTTGGAATGGACCTTATAGCCTGATTCATTCATCAATTATTGTTTCCAGGGTTGAGAATGAACTTTCAGACTCAAGCTGTTTCATTTCACCAAAAAATAACCACTTGATGAGACTATTAGTGGAGTCCTGTTAATTCTGACCTTCATTTCATGTCGTCCTCCTCTTTTCTGTCTGTATCTCTACTGTCAAATAAAAATGAGATTGGGACCAAATGCCAAATTTGAGCAGGCCACAAAAATTTCACATCTCACTGGACTTGTCTGAACATGCTGAAACTGGAAAGAAGATTCGTAATAACTGATTACAATTAAAGTTTAAAAAGAAAACTAGAAAAAAACTGGTCAATTTATAATATCATGATACACAGAAAAGCATGGGGCGTTGCACATACTGTATTTGAAGCTACAACTTGTCAAGATAAACTTGATTTATCTTTTAAATCGACTGATCATTCTAACATTTTTCAGTTTGTTGGCTTTAGGATTCAACTATTATTCTCCTCTCTACTGTTCATCTACATTTTAACATTTACCCAGTAAATGTCACTTGTAGCCACATTGGCTGCTGTTCAGCAAATATTATGTGGCTTTACTTTGGTTAAGGGTAACATTAAATTTCCTCTCCAGAACATTCCTTGTATTTACAGCCCTCCTCTTTCATTCTAGTATTCCCTGTCTCCCACATTGCCCTAACACATTGTAGGTCATTAAGAAAACATCAAACCCATCTTAACTGAACCTGTTAAATATAAGCACAGATAACATTACTGACATACTTCTCTGCTGAGTATGGAATATGTGTGGAGTAAGCCATCCATTCTTCCCCTTCCCTACTTGATAAATAAAACAACAATAATAATAATAACAATAGAAGAAAGTATCTTTTTCATAGAGGAAAACCCTTCACAGGCCACCGGCATGTCATACAAGACAGCGAGCCAAGGACTACAACTGTGCTGACTTATGCCATCATTGTGTTTCTCCTGGTGCTTTCAGGCTTTGATGAAAGAAAACAGAAGCCTTGGGAGAGAGACCATCGTGTGCCTGTCTTCTGTTTCATGCCATAGAAAATAACTACCTGGAAAAGTCATTTGAAAAGGAATGTGTTTTGGGAATTAAGAGCAGAATTCCAAATTCTACCCTCACCCAGCTGTACACACACACCTGCACACACAGAAGGCTAACCACAAGCACTATTACTACACACGTTTCCAAGCAAGAAACCAGAGCCAAAGAGGCAAGGAATCCAATCTGAAGCCTTCTGATCTACAGGCTAAGACCCTACCTGTTGGAAAAACACAAAATTATCATCTAAACACAAAGCAGTGCTTCAGCTTCTGTGAATGTGTGGCTATGTGACACCTCCCTCTGCAGAGTCCTTTGGGTGCACGCAAACAGGAAAGGTTTACAGTTGGATGGCTGCTGAGAAATGAGCTCTGGGAAGCTTCTCACTGGAGAGCCAGAGGCATTTCCACAATAATAAATAATCCAGATTTTAGGGGAGAAAAAAGCCTCAGCCTTCTTAAAGAAGTCATGCTTGTGTGCAGCACTGTGAGAAGACTGTAGTAACATTTCTAAAATTCTATAAAGGAGTTAGTAAAAAAGAAAGTGATGGAGTTTATTCCAGACAATAAGAATTTTGCTCCATTTGCAGAGACTGTTTTTTGTGCTCTGTTTGGGGAAATGAACTGGGATTTTATTGTTGCAAAAGCACTACTTTGTATAGTTTTCTGTGATCCTTCTGGGCAGCGAAAATGTCAATACATGCAAATGCATACGAATTACTAATACGAATATATGCATATGATCACAGTTTGTGGTTCTGCAGAGACTAAGCACAACTCCAAAACAACACAGAACCCTGCAGGGTCTCTGTACTGTTTTCGGCAACACTGTGCAGCAACGTTCAAATATAGCTATACACTGAAACAGAAAAAAAGAACCTCTTCACATTAGGCTATTGCTAAAAAGCTCCTCTATTACTCAGCCACAGCATGTTAGCTAGTGGTTGTCAGAAGGGGAATGCCTCTTCTGCTGATGTTATAGTATCACCAGGGAGATGTGGGCTTGGCTAAGGTTAATCAATAACTTTCCAATCAGTGTTATGTGCAAACACGGACACACGAAAGTTACCAGCATAAAAAATACACATCATTACACGTGTGACACTTTTACACATACATATATTTATGCATCACATTATATATTCACAGGAATTTAAATGCAATACTAGTTATTTTAAAGGGCTTTAGGGGGATTTTCATATTATTATAAAAAGAGACAATGAAGATAGATGCATCACCGCTGTCCAGCCTGTGTCCTGACCTAAGGCCATTTGGATGGTTGGGGGTGGAAGAAATGGGGGAAGGGAGAAGAAGCATAGGGGGCTGTTGCTAAGCGGGAGGGAATGTAAGACAAAGAGAGAAAATTGGAAGCAGAAATCAAGATGTACAGAAAATATACTGCTTCCAAAAGAAACTTGATAAGTGAGACAGAAGATAACATTAAGGAAGATATGAAAAACAAAGAGAAGAAGGGGGGAAAGGTGGAGGCACACACTTGGCCACCATATCACACAGCCATCCCCTGCAGTGCAACAGGGACACTGCCTTGACTGAGATAATGCAATTAAGTACATACACATGCAGAGACACAGCCATACAGTAGTAGTTGAAATAATTACATCACCACATAAAAAGAAACCCAGAAGGGTCAGTTCATAAATGGGGAGTAAGTGAAGCCAGAGGGCTGAGACAGGCTGACACCTCTATATGTGTGTCTCTGGGGGCTTGTACGATCGTGAAAACAGGTGCTTCTGATCAAGGGACATAATCGGTTTCCATGGCAACACGGCCCCTCTGAAGGGTTAATGGTTTTAGCCTGAGAAACTGATCTATGTTCCCTAAACATAATGTAGCAGCATTCCCCATTTTCTCTCTCCCTCTCTCATATCACAGATATCTTCATCCACACAGAGGACCTCAATCTTTCTAGACACAGTTGCTATATCTGTTTCAAGGAGCAGCATTTACAGTATATTGATCTCCATCTGGGTGTATTTTGACACAATGTAAAGCATTATCCCCAAGCAGATAAATGTTCCCCTCCCTGAAGGCTTTTATGGTTCAAAGAGATACAACAGCCCTGCAGCATTTTGTAACTCATCCTCTTGTCAGTGTACTTGTCTCCTTTTATGATAAGCCCTTCACAACCTCATTTTGCTGCATGTTACAGGACATTAAGGTCTCGTAGATCTAAGTTCAGGAATTCAACCTTTTCTTGCCCTCTCTTCAATCCCGACCAGCTGCGGTGCAACAGAAACAGCAACATGTGTCCTCTGTCTTCACCATGAATGACAACGCTCCCTCCCTTTTGTTAAGCACTTCTTTGGCTGATCCTGACCCTGCAGGGCCATTACTGTCCACAGAGGTTCTCTGTATATGAGCAGCATTTGTGTAAACATGTGTGTGTGCCTGTAATATTAGCCTCTAGTTAATGTCATACTGCCCCAGGGGAAAGATACATTTCCTGTCTTCCTCTCCTGGTTTTGAGGACATTGATGACCATGAAGTCTTCAGAGGCCTGCAGATGTTTTTCTCACTCAGAAACACAACTGAAAAAGGAGTGGTAACCTCCTTGTATGAATTAGTCTATATTTTTTACACTCATTGGTAGAGTTCTTCCTCATTCTATGACCTTATCTACCCTATTATCATCTTTATCTTCTTTTTCCCGGCGCCTCAGGATGGTGCACTGCATTTAGATCATTTGGGCTTGATTC
>NW_018127914.1:280717-291496 GCF_001952655.1 Monopterus albus
TTCCCTCCCATCTTTCACTATGATGAAAAACAGCTTAGCCGTGTCTAAAATCTCTCCCTATGACCCCTATATTGCACCCTCAGCTCCTTGAAAAGAGGAAGTGTGCCTTCAGTGTCTAGAACTTTCCCACTGGTTAAACACAACTGTCTTCAGCTGTGTAACTGCAAACCATGACCCTCTTCCATATATGACCTCTAAAACACAATTTATTTGTTGTTCTGACAAAGCACGCTTATTCCTCTCCCTCCAGCAGAGAAATGTGTTCTGTAACTGTCTCAAATTGATTAGCTTCGTCACAGCACTGCCGCTCAGCTAATAATAAAATACTAAAACAAAAGCAATGTCAGTAATTGTGCAGTGAAGCAATTTACAGTGATTAAACAAACCAGCCAGGCGTGTCATTCAAATATGTAAATGGTAGCAGGGAGCATAAAGAAGGAGATGGATTGTTGTAATGATTTCAGGGATTGTCACTCACATTGTAAATGAACTTCTTAGCAAACACTAACGGAGGGAAGGAGGAGGGGTCGAACTGTTGAACTCTGGGAAATTAAGCACGGAGAGCACAGTCGGGGCTACAGAAGTGGGCTAACAAAGGGTGTCTGTGTGTGATCATGTGTGCTTCTTGTTCGTGTGCGTCAATTGAAAGTCCTGTTACACTAAATCGATACTAAACTCAAAAAACAGACCTTTCTCCTCTTTTAAACAAAATAGACAACATTAACTGCACTCATACAAACACACACATACATGCATCCTGATTTATTCAGCTCTGAATGACTGCACACGTAACATTTCTCCATCATTGTCACTGCAAGATGAAGATTAGCATTAAAGTGAATGAGAAGTCGATAATGCCACATCATTATTCAGTGGCATTGGCCTTGATATGTTGAATAGCTGCCAAGATAAAGGGATTAACAGGGTGGACGCAATAGGATGGAGGATGCTGTGCATGAATGTGTGTGCGTATGTGAGAAATCCATTCAGGTAATTCATTCTGAAAGCTGCTAATGAGATGCAACAGATGTCTGGAGATGCATGATTTCATTCTCACTCTGGACAATACACTATTAATGTGACACATAAACAACATGCACACACTTTCCCTATCATGGATTCATTAAGAAGCACTAATATAATTTGTCTATAATTCTTCCTTCTTCCGCAGGCACACCCCTGTGTTGTTGGGGCTGCACCGAACACTTCATTTATCTCCTCTTGCGACACATGCCTTTTGGACAAAAGGCACAGGGCAATAGGGGGAATTAATAGAGGTGTGTGTGTGTGTGTGAGAGAGAGAAATGGAAATGTGGTCCATCCTTACGAGGCTCCAACCACAGCAGGAATGGGCTTATTAGATAACCTAGGGCAAGCAGCAGGGGGTCAGACCCTTCCAGCCCCTATTAGCACTGTGGTTCAGCTTAAAAGAGAGCACTAGTGTCTAGTTTACAAATAGCTGTGCATATGTGTGTGTGTGTGTATGTGTGTGTGTGTGTGTGTGTGTGTGTGTGTGTGTGCATATTTGAGAAGCGGTTAGGGAGTGAAGAAGGAAAAGGGAGTGTTAGGAATGAAAAGGTGAAGGAGTTCAGGGAGGCCTGGGACTACTAATGCATCTTCTGACCTTTCAGTGACAGATATTTTCAGACATATTTCTACTGATTGAGTTTGTTTAATATCTCACACACACACACACACACACACACACACACACACACAATCAGCTTCTGGCTCTGCTGGCTCACTTGTCCTCCCCCTCACATAAACCAGATTCCTTCCCTGTTCACCTTTCTGTCATCTTTCTCTTTCCTAAAATTTGTATTGTTTTTCCTTCTCTCTCTTTATCTTTGTCACTCTCTCTCTTCATCCTTCTGCCCTCAACCTCCTCTGTCATCTCTCCTGCTGTTCCCCCAGAGCCTGGTCTCTCCAGGCCAGACCACAGCATATTTAACATGTCTGCTACCCCATAAAGATATGGTAAAATATGGAAGCCTGAAGGGACTCAAAGGGCACATCTACAAACACAAACAGCAGCTGGGAAGTGGGGTGGGTGGGTGGTCGGGGTGGCTGCGGAGGGTTGCAGTCAAACATACGCGGCAACCTCTATGTGCAGTGAGGAGGAGGGGGAGGATGCTGCCAGACGAGGCAACCTTCAGACGGTAATCTACAGATTTCTTGTTGAATCCATCCAGCGCACGCCTGAGCAACTCTGGAATATTGCATGAGGCAGATAGGGCTCTGCCAACTCCATTTGATTTCTCATTTCACAAAATGGTGATTGTTCCATATTTAATGGCAGTAAGTAAAGAGGGTGAGGAAGAGGCTGTTCAGGTCAGAGAGGAGGAATCAAAGCCAAGAGTACATTTGGAGACAATGTACATAACACATTTTTGTTGCAGTTTTAAAGGAACTGTTCGACCTTTTGGCAAACATGCTTAGTTTCTTTCCTGGTTAGAGTTAAGTTACATGGAACCACTGGCACTATTAGTCTGGTTCTGATCAAATGTTAACAAAATATGCATACAAACATCTGTTATATTGCGTTATTTGTCTGACATGTTATATCTTTTTGGTTTGATCAGTACAAAAATGACATGTACAAACATCAAGTTGTGCTTTATGGACTTCTTAGTTACTTCCTGTTCTTTTGCCATCATATTAAACCACATACTTAAAAAAACCAAACAAATTAAACAATGTAAGTATTAACTAGTGAGTCTTACAGGTGCTGGTAGGCAGATTTTAGACAGCCAGGCTAGCTGCTTCCCTCTGTTTCCAGTCTTTGTGCTAAGCTAATCAGCTGCTAATCAGCTGCTTGCAGAATCTTTATCATACAAACAGGAAAGTGGTATTAATCTTCTCGTGTAAGTCTGGGAAAGACAACAAATAAGTGTATTTTTCAAAATGTTCAGAGTATTCCTTCAATATTTCTAACAAGCTAGTTGCATTATAGCAAACACTAAGCACATTGTTTGACCTATTACATATCATTATCACCTGTTGTTTGCTAGTGAAGAAAGCAGAGAATAACCACAATGGGAAAAATACTGCATTAACACAGGCCTCTTGTCAACAAACGGCTTGCTCCATTCACCAGCTACATGAAGCAAATCAAATATACTAGAATATTTATTTGTAAGGTGGAAATGGCTGCCACAGCCCTTCTCAAATCACTTAATGGGGTGGCTCAGTGTGTCCCAGAGGATGCTGAAAACCAAATGAACCAACTGAATGTGCATTATAGCAGCAAACAAAATGCCTGGTGTTGGCATAAAATCTGCTGTCAATCATACACACACACACACACACACACACACACACACACACACACACACACGTACAGGATTATTTACGCAAGCACATTTTAGACACAAAAATACAGCGAGAAACAGACGCACGCACACAGAATCATCTGAATAGAGATGAACTAATTAACAGGCAACAGACATCAGCGTGACAGAGAGAGATGGACTGAGTGAAGTGAAAGAATACATTAAAGCACCCAGCGAGCAGGCAGCAGTCTGAGAGGAAAATGCTGCTGAGGCACCTTCATACTCTGACACTTTCAAGGAAGCTGAGGTGGCCAGAGGCAAATCCTTTCTGACACAGCGGGTGGATAATATGGCAAACTGTGTGGAGCGAGCATGACAGACACAAGCGACACTCGCTGAGATTATTCACAGACTAACTCAGATATAGAGATTCATAAAATGATTAGTGCTGATCAGTTGTAAATACAATGGAATTGGGTGACAATTTATTTCCCCTGCACCAATAAACCAAAACAACTACATACCAAGTTGAATAACAATCTATACAGACCCTGTTACACTAAGATGTACTGTATAGTATATACAGTACATCAGTGATCCCTTGTACCCTCTCACTCTCTCTCTCTCTCTCTCCTCATGATTTGGCAGGTAGTTACTGCCCAGTGTTGTCTGCTATTAAAACCCTGTTCCTCCTCTCCTCGTCCTCCAATACACTTCCTTTCATTTCTTCCCACTGTCTTTACCAAATCCGCATTCCACTCACACCTCACATATCGAATATTTGTAAATTTGAGTTGTTGCTGTTGTTGATTTGTTGCTGATTTTTTTGCTGGAAGCCTGCGTCTCCTTCTTTTGTCCTGTTTTTAGAGCTGGATTGTAACAGCAAATACCCAATAATGGCAAATGCTTATGCTCAAGTGACAATAAAAAGTAGGAGGTATGATTCTTATTTGCCTGGACCAAAGTACAAAGGAGTGTAAAATCATTATAAAGCCATAGAAACTGAAAAGAGAGTATGTCAGGTTGTTTAACTGGCTAATTTAACCAAACATTAATGGAAGCGGTGTCAGATCATAAATGGGTTTCACAACAGTGAAACACAACAGTTTTCAAGGTACAGACAAATGAAGTTGTCTTGTTTGTAGAGGCGTTAGGCTACAAAGTGTGTGTATTTGTAATTCTGAAGGAAAATTACAAACAATGTTTCCAGAGTGCTCCTCAAAATCAGGAGCCATTACATTACAGCATTTGTAAATTACTTCTCAGTGCTCCTGACCACAAACTCATATTAGGCCATTAGCAAAGCCCTGGACACTTAACACACTATGCACAGCACACACACACACAAACTGGTGATAATGGCTCGTCTTTATGGCCTGGTTACTTAAGAACCTTTTGAGTGTCTATCAGTGGCATATAAATTATTGTGAGTCAGGCTGTCAGGGCAGATGGGATGTTACTCAGGAGGAAGTCAATTAAAAGAAACTGGACATGATGTTCTTAAATAGATACAACTTTTCACTTCATAATTAGTTATCTTTATTAGCTGTCACTCCAGTGTATCTCTACTGTTTACTATCCAACAAAGCATAACTACAGTGACATTTATTTAAAAAGAGCACAAACCCCAGCCTGGCTTTACGTGATTGTTGTTTCTGAAGATTAAGAGGGAAACAGAAAAGGTAAAAAGTTCAACAAACGTAAGCTGACACAGTAAAGACAGTAAAATCATCTTTTGAAGGGGAATTAAACTGAGACAGAAAAGAGATTGCAGATTTTGCTCTATAAGCCGCTTGGGCACAAAAATGACAGCTGAAATCCCCGCACTTAATCCGACAAGTTTGCTGTGTAAGATTTCCTAGAAATCTCGATTTGAATTTGAAAACATACACAAAGGGCAAATCTATATAGGACAATTATGTGGGTATTTGGGATTAAAAGTTAGGAGCAACGGGATAATACACTGAGGTGCACATAGTACACACAAACAACAAAGTTTTCACTTTCAAGAGTCCCTCCATGGTTAATCCATCCATCAGGATGTGTGGAGTGAAGACTGACCAGGGGGAAGTGCTGGTCTGAGAACAATTGCCAAATGTATTCCAGAGAGTAGTCTAAAAATATCCTAAAAACACACACACATGCTGTATATACAGCATATACACACACGTGCCTTTTCAAGCAAATGAGTCAGGGAACACAGGATAGAGAGCAGGGTTCCCATAAGGAATCAGTGGAATGTCAACAGGCCATCCGCCCGCTCTAAATCATCAGAGTGCGGTGAGACAAGGGCCCCATGTGGAAAAAAAAAGCCCTAGAGAAGTGTAGTTTGTTGGGAATGTTCTCTTGGTTTACCCCCTCTGTCCTTGCACTGTCTTCAAAAAAATAAAACAATGAGACCCTAGAGGAATGCAGCTGCATGCTGGGAAAAAAGTCAGCTTTCACCCTTTGTTCTGCACTAAATGTCCTATGCACAAAATCATGCATTCAGCTATACTGATGACATTACTGTTTAGGCTAAAGCTAAAACAGGGGTACAAAGATTTAATGAAAATTTACATGTATACGTGCAATACTTCATACTAATCCTGTGCACAAATGACTTGGATGGGCGACATCAGTCTGTTGTTAATAAAACCCTGTGGGTCACACAATTTCTACAGTCCTGACTCTGAGTGTGTGCGTGCGCTCAGGCACAACAGTTCACATACCCAAGAAGCACCTCAGCTGCTTTTAGACAGCTATAATCAAATACACTTATAGCAGAGCTCAAGCTTTAGCACAGACCAGTGGTATAAGTACAGCACAGTGCTTTTAATAATGTACACTTAGATATATATTATTAAAACCCCTGCAATTCCTTAGCCATAAGACACTATTGTTGTGTTATTCGGCCTGTGGCCCACATAAACACCTGCTCCAAAAATGATTGTCTGGGTCGCTGGGGGATTACTGTACAGCTAACACCAACAGCCCTCAGTTGTGGGGGCCACAAATAGGTCAAATACCACTTCATTTCAACGGCAGCAGGAACAATGAAACATGCAGCGATAACCTTGAAAACTCATTCCCTAGAGATCAGAAATCCACTACGGGGCTCTTTTGCACCTAATTAGTAGGAACCAGCCCAGACAAGCAATAGTAAACAGCAGCTATTTTCCTGTTTTCACTTCTTCTTGTCTTGTCCTTTGATTAGAGTTGTCACTTAACATAGCAGAGTTAGCCTTCATCCTGCATGTGGTTACCGCAGCGACTGTTCTGCTGACAGGCCACTAAGAACCAGCCGGTTGCAGCCCAGTGATGCTGTGACCAAAATTGGGAGCCCTTTCAAGTGAAAATCTGTACAGGCAGAGGAAGTTAAAACAGATGATTGTTGTTCCAAAAAGCGCCAGCCTCATCCTCTAAGATGTCTTACAACAGTACTGTAGTGTGGAAGGGAAGTAGAAGACATGAATTAACTGCTAAAGGACGACAAGACACTGGTAGTCAATATCGCCCCTCGAGGTAAATGTCTAATCTCATACCTTTGGGAAGCGGTAAAAATCTTCAAATAAAAAGTGATTTACCTGAGATTTCTAGCTGATATTGTACACAGGCATCACAGACATGCAGTCCTAACAGAATACAGATGCTCTTGTTATTCATCTCAGTGTACACCTATGAATAATTGATCAGTACAATGAGCTGTTGATCCATACAGTGATTCAGTAATGAGCTCTGCTGTATATCCAGTTTGTAGGATTGGCTGAATGGAGCATCACAGAGTTTCTGAGGGAACACACAGATTTTACTGGTTACAAATTTAGGAACAACAGCAAAAACAAAGCGTTAGAAGGTGTTATGTGTGGCATATGTTACCACCTGGACTCAAACCCACAATGTACATGGTGTTCATTTAAGCACTGACCCATGAAGAGCAACTGCTACCAGTGCACCCAGGCTGGTAGTCTTTCAGTCTTTGTGCTCAGCGCCATGGTCCTGAACTGACAGAGAGATCGATTTGAATGAGTAGGTGGCATTTGCAGAGTTTTTCAGTGTCTGTCCAACCAGATGTTAATTCAGAATAATATTTCAGAGAGTGCTGTAAGGTGTTCTGCTTTAATAAAGAGCAAAAGCAGCATTTGAAGAGGGAGCTGGAGTTAATGTACAGGTCTAAGGTCCCCAGCTGAAGGTCATATGTAAAGCTGAAATAATCATTTAGTTTACTGGCATTCAATTTTGACAAGTGATCAGATAGTTTTGGTCTGTTTTTAAGCACAAAGGCCAAAACATCACTGGTACCAGTTTACAGTATCGTAAGTGTCAGGTTTGGCGAGTAAAGCTGCCGATAACGTCTGAGGTGAACTCAATTATAAGGCCAGACGAGGATAAGCATAACACTGTCTCTTTAATCCGAGCACTGGACAGAAACATATGATAAACAATCCAGGAGTCTGAGTCAACATGCAACTCTCTCAGGTCGATAATCCAGTCCAGGGTCAGAGCCAGCAAACTCACACATCTAAGGTACCCACGAGAAGAACGGTCAGAAGGGGAAGTCCATAAGTCAGTGCACAGAATCCAAACAAAATCAGAAGGGTTAGGCAGTACTTGGTGGTTACAAGGCAATCTGGGGTCAGAGCTGCAACAACAGGCACATAGGAAAAATGCTGGAGAGTCTGAACATGACTTAGAACAATCTGGCAGCTTCCTGGTGGGAGGAAGCTGCCTATAAAGAGGTGAAAACAGGTGCAAGGAATTGACACTGATTTGGGTAAACAGTCCGTAGCTGAGATGAGACTGTAACAGGAAGTAGTGTCAAAATAAAAGCATGAGACCGGAAGCAGTGGGACAGAATCATGACAGTAAGTGAATATGTGCTGGTTGTTATTTCTCCTCTATGATAGTAAATTGAATATGTTAGAGTTTTTGAGTTTTGGACTGGTGGTTGGATAAAATAAGAAAAAAAAGTTGACAATTTGAAAAATAAAAAAAGACAATGAATATCTGCAGCCTCAGAAACACTTAGTGATGTTCCAACAGATATAAAGCAACCCTGAAGTGTGTCATAAGAACATATGCTACATTCACACAAAACAGTACACACATGCTTTCACAGACATATTACATGTCGATTGTCCCCTACAGTCACTGGACTGTGTCTGGGGTGGGGTGTGTGTGTGTTTGGCCTTATGACAAGTTAACAACTCACATTCTCATGTGTGTGTATAGTAACCATGTGCTAATCTTGTAGTTTGTATACGCTGTTTTCACTTCATATACTTTCATTTTATAATTTATCACTTAAATGCTACTACCCAGACATGTTAACAAAACAATACCTGGTCATCAGGAAAAATGGCTTCTTTCAAAAATGATAAAAAAAAAACAGCTACCATTGCTAAGGAAGTATTTTCTTACACACCAGTGTTCATCTAGTGTGATATGGTTTTATGTCACTGTGAGCATTTGCAGGGAGTTACAGGTAAACTGTGACTAAAGGAGTTCCAGCTGTTGTGAATGCCAGAGTAGCAAGTCACTGGCAGCAACTGAGTGATGAACATACTCTTCACACAGTCTCACTTACTGTTTCAAACACACACTGTATAAAGGGAAAGTTGAGTGTGTGGGTCCTCCTGCTCATTTGTCGAAATTCTCCCATAATCCTTTATTCTGCAAAATGACACAGCTACCAGACATATCCTCTCTGCTGGCGCCTCAGACCTCCACTCCTTTCCTCTCTCTCTCTCTCTCATAAACACACACACAACCTATCTTAAAAGAACACCCACAGTGGAGAGTCATGATTACCTAATCACTTTACAGTAATAATAAATGACAGTACATTTAAAGGATTTGATCAACACGCATTCATCGAAAACTCTGTTCAAGATGAATGATCTGTCGTCTACTAATTGCGACAGAATAAAAATTACTGAGTTGTTTTGAACTGAAGGAGGAGGAAGATGAAACAGAGCGCTCCCTTCCTGTTTGTGAGGACAGAACACACCCAATTTATGCAGCAGTTTTATTTAACAGACTCAGACTTTGTTTCCTATTCTCCAAATCATTTGGTATTAGACTCAAAACATCTGCAAAGTCTGTGGAGTGCCTGTCTACGTAGCATCTACTGGGGAAAACTTAGCAACAGTCCTAAATTTGTAACATTCAACTAAGAAATTCTAAGAAATATCCTGTAATTGCATTATTTCAGTCGAAGAGTATCATTTCTTTAGTGTGTATTCTTCACGACTAATAGGAAAACTTATAAAAACTTTACATTCCTAAAGATGAAATCGTTCACAGCCCTCTCCAGGTACAACACAAAAGGGAAGATGGTGAGGCAAAAGAGCAAGAAATCAAGATGTGGAGACCCCACATGCCAGGATGACACTTTGGTGATGCCAGTCTGCCCGCGCACCCCATAGCAACCCTGTAACCCGGGGCGACAGGGCCCTGCCGATGAAGAGACAGAACAGAACTCAGTGGTTCTCCATTTGCTCGTTGCCAAGAGGATGATAATCCAGAACTTTCAGATGTGTACACACACACACACACACAGAGGAATAAAAACACCTCCTGCAAACACATACATTCATAAAGTACATGCAGCATCTCACACCTACACACATATCGAGACACAATCACGCATTATAAAATTCAAACTCCAAATCGAGTACAAGCCTGAATACACTTGTATACACAGACACACTCTCAATCGTCTGTGCTCTTATCCAAGTAACTGAGTTCAAGTATATCCAAGTACATTTACTCAAGTACTGTGCTTAAGCAATATTTTAAGGTATCTGTACTTTACTGTATTTTCATTTTCTATTACTTCGTACTTCACTACATTTTAGAGGCAAACATTAAAAAATACTTTTTACTCCACTACATATATTTTATAACTTTATTTACTAGTTAACCTGATTAATACAATAATTATGAGAACAGAGTATTTTTACACTGTTGTTTTGCTACTTTGACTTCAATAAAGGATCGGAGTACTTCTTCCGTCACTGATTTGAGTTACCGAGACAGTCAATACGCTACCTCACATTGAGAGAAGACAAATCAATGTTGTTACTCTATCCACACAATTCATCACCAGCTAACAGCATGAGACAACTCAAAACTGTGTTTAGGGCTAATCGATAAATGAAAGTCAAGAGAAGCCAGAACACGAAGTGCAACAAAGTGAAAATCTACTTCTGTAACTAACATCATGTTGGAGATATAACTGTATATTATTTACATACTCCACCCCAGTAGTAGGAAGAAGAAGAAGCAGAAAAAGAAGAAGATTGTATGTTTCAGGAAGCACACAGTACATACGACACTTCAGAATCACTGCGATCTGCTGTTCTGCAAATTCTTGTTAATGCAATTTATGCATGCTCAACTGACAGTGTCAGGTTCACGAAGCACAAGCAGTCTAACTGTGGACTATATGCTCACCTCCAACCAACAGCGTGTGCAAGATGACAGCACAGAAATGACAGCAGTATTGTGGGGGGGTTTACATTAC
>NW_018127914.1:291531-302710 GCF_001952655.1 Monopterus albus
AGCCTGAGTAATGGGGGGTGGGGGGCACAGCAACACTGTCTGAGAGTGATTATGAAGGCTGAGTAGCCAGGAGTACCAGAGTTAATTCTGAATAAACTAATATCAGTTTTGAGTCTACCACATGTAACTTTTCATGTATATGTCCTGAGAAAGCCCCTTAAACATAATGCAAATGGCTAAAAATCAACATTTGAGTCAGAACCTATGACACCCAGACCCATTAAAGCCTAACCCACAGACACAGAGCCACAGGTTTGCAGTCAAAAGCCAAACCCCACCCAATTTGTTTTTTGTGAGGCACTGTGTGGCTGAGAGAAACCTAAAAATAACCTTCATAACATGGTTGAAAAACAACTAATCTTCCAACCTCATTTGTTGCTGCTGAGTCAAGCCTTTAATTTGCCGGTTTATGATCAAGTCTGTCACCACAATGAATGGGAAAAGTGATTATGTGGGGATGGAAGAGGAGCCTGTTGTTGAAACCCCCCCCCCATCCCGAATATCTCCTGCTATACCACGGCAGCAGTGCCTGCAGCCCATTCATCTCCAAACACGAAACTGGAGGACTGAATAGGTTCTAGTTATACGAGATAAAAACAGGCTTCATCAGACCATTTTTATTGCCCCTGACAACGTAATTCACTGAACACTTATTCAGCTCAGAGCAAACACAGCATGTACACAATAAATGAAGAAACACACAGCTATGTCTGCAAGTGCCAGTTTATAGTAATCATCTTTTGGGTCAAACAAACTTGAACTAAATCAGCTACATTACCTAAACTAAAAGATTAATTAGTTCACAGATCAACAGACGAATCAGTAGCTAATGCATCACTGATTGATTGATTGATTTACCAGAGAAAATCCCACTGAGGTTGAGAACCTATTTTACAAGGGGGCCGTGGCAAGATACAGGCTTAAAAGTTACAGAAGCAACTCATTTCATTCACTGAGCCGCTGGGTTGTGGACTGTCAGATACGACAATCTGAATCCAGCATATCACTTTTTTATTGTAGCCAAATCGTTTCACTGGCAGCACAGCAGTGCTTGGAGCTACACTTCAGCATAATAACATGTTATAAATATGGATGTCAACATTTTGACGTTTAGTAGGTTTAAAGTTGAACTCACCATCTTTGTATGTAACGTTTGCTAATTTACACTAATCAGAAAGGAGCTGAGGCTGATGGGAAATTCATTTGCACTGCAGAGAATGAACATTTTATAAACAAAATGATGAAAACTTTAAAAAAACAGTTCAGTCTTGGTTTTCTGGTCAGACAGTGATTCACATTTCACTGAGGTTTTATGGTTTTTCAGATGATGCTTGGAAAACTGGAAAATTTTACTATGAATTTCTAAGGTTTGTTATGTCTAGGGAATCAGCAGCAACTAGGTCTGATTATGTCTTGGATTCCCTATTGTTATTTTTCCATCAGTGTGAGAACTGTTCTAGAAACACCCTTGAATTAAATTCTGAATGAATGAGTTAAGTTCTCCATAAAAGTTGTTGTGTCTCCTTTGTACAAAGAATGTTTGCAGTTGATTATAAAAAAAACCACACTGTCTTCCAGGTAATCATGTGATCCTTATCTATCCTAAGCTTCATCCTAAACTCAGCTTAAAAGAAGACACCAGCACATTTCTTCACTTCACTGTTCGACCTGCCCCAGGAGCTGCTGATACAGTTCTACAGAGGAATCATCGAGTCCGTTCTCTGCACCTCCATCACTGTCTGGTTTGGCTCAGCAACCAAACAGGACAAGTACAGACTTCAGCGGACAGTCAGGACAGCAGAAAAAGTCATTGGTGTGAGCCTGCCCTCCATGGAGGACCTGTACACCTCATGGGCCAAAAGGAGGGCAGAGAGGATCACTGCTGACCCCTCACAACCCGGAGATAATCTGTTCAAATTCGTCCCCTCTGGACAGCGTTACAGGTCGCTGTGCACTAAGACAACCAGCCACAGGGACAGTTTCTTCCCCCAGGTCATCAGTCTGAAGAACACTTGACCCACGACAGTATGACTGGACAATAACCCTCAGTGCAATACCTGTATATATACCTCGTACAGATTATAGAGACTTGTACAGGTCTCTAGTTCTTAAGTCCTCTATTTTTATTCCTACTTATCCTATTTCACAATCAACATTCCTTTGTCTATCTAGATTGTTTACTGCCTGTTTATACTGCTTTTTTCTGCATTGTTTGCACTGGTTGTTGATATTAATACTGCTATTTTGTTATATTACCCAGCCTTATGCTGGTTTACTGTTTGCACATTGAGAGCCGATGTACCAGAGTCTAATTCCTCGTGTGTCCGTCACACCTGGCCAATAAAGCAGATTCTATTCTATTCTACCCAGTTTTTCTCATATCCCGTCTTTTTTCTGCTTTCTTCTTCTACACCTAACGCCTTGCTTCTCTTTTCATCTTCACCACTTCCTTCTAAACCTTCATTTTTTTAAGCATTCATTTCCTCTCATCACTTCCTGTTTTCCTGTCTCCTTGGTGCCTCAGTATTCATGGACAGCTCAGAGGCCTGGCTCTTGTTCAAAGCCGTTTGATGTTGCTGTTTGGTGTGGCTCAGCACCCTGCTGTGGTGGGTCTGTTTGCTTTTCAAGTTCACATCTCTCTCTTTTGAAAAGGTCCATCCTTCTGTCTGTCTCTCTCTCTCTCTCTCTGGCACTTGGATCTCATGCTTTACCAGAGGCTGGAAGGTAAACCGCTTTCATCTCCCTCTTTTTCTTCCTCTTGTCAAAACTCCCACTATCTGAAGCTGCAGTTTCCGCAAAACAACTTGAGCATTTAAGCTTTGTTGGCATTTTTCAAATGTGCTAGTCCCGGGGCCACGACTGTACTCTTTGCAAAAAATGATTATACAAGTGAAATATAAGCATTTTGACAAATCAGAGTTAAGATGCAGCAGCCAGGGCTCTTTTCATCCCCCACTGCATTTTAGGGTTGCAACAAGCTATTGTTGTCATTATCTCATAATCGAATTATTATTTTTTTCTGATTAATCACTTGGCCTATAAAGCATCAGGAAGAATTAAAAAAAAATCTTATTACAAATTCCTAGAGCCTGAGGTGATGACATGAAATTGCTTGATAATGCTTTGTTTTTTTATATTTATTCTCACCATATTTATCTTGTTGTTGTTGCTTTGTCATTCGCGTGAAGCACTTTGTGATGCTTTTGTTCTAAAAAGGTGTAATATAACTTTTGCTTGTCCAAGCAACAGTCCTAAATCCACATTTACATTTTGATGAAGTAGCTAATTTATAAATTCCTGTTTTTTTACTTGCCCTAAAATGCAGTGGGGGATGAAAAGAGCCCTGTTTTTTACAGTAACTTCTCATCAGGAAATTATCAGGGATCAACTGTCCTGGAACTGACCGGCCCCTCACTTACCTCAGCAGTCAATCAACTTGTTCTTGTTCAACTCAGCTCAAACAGCTTCTCTCTAATTCTATTTACTCATTCATTCAGGTCTCTCTGTGTCTAATCCTCTCTTCTCCTGTCTTTACATTTTGCTACTGCCATTGTCTGCTCCTGTACAGTGAAGCATTTTTATTAACAGCCAACAGAGGCAAACAACCAAGTCTATTCAAAGAGCTCAGCAGTGACAGAGCTCAAGAAAGGAAGGAAGAGGATGGAGGGCAAAAAATAGAAGGAGCTGGAGAGTACATATCCTCAATGACTTGCAGACATCAGTAAGCAATCCCCTCATTCAGAGAAAACAACCTGCAAACTGTGCTAATGGCTGTAATTCCATCCTCCTCAAGCTACAATTCTCATGTTGCCAATTGTTGCACTCAGACTTGACCACACAAACACACACTTTGTCGGTCTCGCGCTCTCTCATCCTCCCACACACACATACATGTGATGACATAATGCCCTATAGTCCATTAGCAAACCCTGCCCTGCAGTAAACAGTCATTTGCAATCAAGCTAAAGGCTACTCTCCAGAGAAAAATAGATAAAACTGGCCGGTCATTTCCTCTGTACCAGCCAGATAGCAGCATTAAACAATTATACACTCTGTGCCAGGTAGGAAATCAAAACTGATCACCTCCTTTATTGCTAATATCAAAGTAAGGGCAGACTCATAGGCTCAGGGATCACACAGATAACTAAAAAAAACAACAATTTAGGAAGATTAGTGGACTTTCTTACAGTGGCAAAGTGAAATTAGACCCACAAATTCACACCAATGACCAATATTTAACTGCCTTGACCTTTCAGACTTTTGAGGGAATGGAGAGCTAGAGTACAAATGAAGGAACCTATACTGTAGCTTATTAAATGTGATTATCTGCTTCTGTCAGAGTGCAAACTGCTCCACAAAAGAGTGGCTGGCAGACAAGTTATGAGACGAGGATGATACAAATGCAGCTTGTGAATAAAAATTGTGAACCTATCATTCTGTTAGCGACCGAGCTGACCAGCTTGCTAACAAAGAGTTTAAACCATAGACTGTATATAAAAGATAGCTACTGCGTCACCACTTCCATCCACTATATAAAAATAAAGCCAGAATATCATGAATATGGTGGCTACCATATTTACACTTCGCAAAGGGGACTGTGCACAATAGTGACAGGCTACTTGAGTGATGTGTCAGACACCCAATCACAGCTGTCAAATGATCCAATATACACCTCTTTTATATACTCAAATAACTTATTTAAAACAACTTTACCAGAAAAATGACCACTTCTACACACATCAGTGATAATATCTACCAAATACGACAGAAATCACCTCTGGACATTTTTTTTATTTGTGCTTTGATATTTTAGTTTGGCTTACGTCACATTCACTAACATGGAGAAGGCGGGAATTATGGCCTTTAACAATGAATTTCAATCTGCCACCTTCTGTTGTGACCAGGCCTTTAGTGCTGAAGCAACTGACTAATTAGCAGAAGCATAATCTGAAGTAATTTAATAATTTATCAAGCAAAAAGGGCATAAATCAGCTGGTTCAAATTGTATTCCCTCTGTTCTATGTCATTGCAAATTAACACAAATCATTTAAATATGTTACCAGGGCCACTGGAAAGTGTGTTGCAAGTATAATTATATTTTTTGATATTTTAATGTGTGTCATCCTTCCACTCAACACTCGGGTCTCTAACCTCCATCCAATCGACCATAAGAAGAAGAAGCTTTATTTTATTGTAACATGTACAACAAAATTTGGTTTGGAGCCAAAGGCCGCAGGCCACTGCGTGCATACGCGCCGCCATCAAGGGTAACTTGTCTTGCCCAAGGACACTTCGACACGTGGACTGCAGACACTGAGATTCAAACCTTCAACCTCCTGTTTGGGAGATGACTGCTATACCCACCACACCACTGTTGCCTCACAGGAAAAAAACCCCGCCAAGCCACACTTATAAATGATGTCTGACCCTGGAGAGCAGCGTCTTTCACATCTTCCACTTTTCTTTCCTCACGCCTGTTCAGATGACTGTACCGCACTCGAGTACCCAAAACCTTGGGAAAAAATGGTCATATAATATCAGCTTTGTACTACTGCACTTGACCAGCAAGCAGGCATAGCAGAGCACGTACCCACATTTTGTTTGTCTATGGCTTATATTAGGTAGCCGTAGAGATAACAGGGGCATTTCCTATTATGAGCCTGCTTGGGAAAAGGGAAGAGGGAGGTACGCTTTAACTGTAAGCAGGACAGACCATCATTGTGTTTGCATGTCTGACCGGCTCTGCTTAAGATCGATGCCAGTGATAGGGATGCCAGTTTTTCAGACATTTTTCAGAGACTAAGAAAGAAAGAAAGAAGGTGTTAAGCTAGAGAGTGTGAGAGGAAAGAGTACAGGAGAGACAGATGACAAGAGAAATGAAAAGGAGACAAGCTGAAGGGAAATATGAATAAGTGAGACATGGTGGCAGAAGGTCAGAGGGGAGGAGGATTTGTATGCATGTCCAGATGAACACAAAGGACAGGTAAAGGAAGAAAAAAGGCTGGGGGGGGTAAAACTCACAAACAGAGCCATAGGAACAAAAAAAAATGTGGTTGGGGGTGATAAAGAGAGAATGGCAGATACAGGCAGAGAGAGAGACAAGCAGCAAAATGGTGTCACCCAGCTTGAGGTCCTTGGTAATGGATGGAAGCCAGTACTGTGATCGCCTCATCTTTCACCTGACAGAGCAAACAACCACCCAGTGGAGCACAAAACCTCCCCAAACTGGAACCCAGTGTGTGTGTGTGCCTTGCAGATAAGACTGTTACTTGGTCATTATTATCACAAAAGATTTTTTTCATAGATAAAGATGTCCAGAGAGAAATACAAGGACAGAGCTCCAGACAAGGACAAAGGCAGTAGATAGATAGATAGATAGATAGATAGATAGATAGATAGATAGATAGATAGATAGATAGATAGAAAAAGGGAAAAGACATCTTACATAAATAAACAGATTTTGTTCTCACAGGCAAAAATTAGCAGCCTCTACAGAATACTGATAGACCTCAGTATGTGCATCAGTGCATGCAGACCTTTGTGCATGTGTATGCTCCTAATGTCCATGTTTGTGTGCATAATTTGTGTATGTGTGCATACCCTTCCCTGCAGTGCTTTAGCCAGCAGAGTGTGAGATGAGGATCCTCCCCTTGGGTGACTTTATAAAATCCCACCTTGCAGTGTGCGACTGTGTGTTTGTGTGTCTGCTGCATCAGCAACACTTAACACTAAGGAGAAGGGACAGTGTGTATTTACCCTGCTCATTCACCCATGTCTACTGCCCATTACCTCACCTAACCTGCCCACTAACTCGGCTTGCCGGCCATCATTTGGTCACCATTTGTTCATAGCTTATTCACACATTACACTTGTACAGCAAATTTCAAACACTTAAAGGAGTTTCAAGTTCTATGTATGATGGTTATTAAAAGTAAAATCACACTTTTGGACTTTGCTACTTGTCCCCTTTCAGTCTTTGGCATCACTCCATCTGACTTTAAGAGCAAGGAGCAACAATAACGGTAGAAAGCAGCACACAATAGCAGTAAACGAGAACGATGGAATCTAATGTGAACCTGAAACTATGTACAGTATATTAAATGAAGAGAAGCTGCGTCAGCCACTAAGCAAAGTAGTACGATGTCCTTCCTGGTGGCTCACAAAGTAGAAGCTTTGCAAAGACAGCAGAGGCTGTCAGTCATCTCAGAAATGTCTCACACGCATTTTCGAAGGACTATCTATTTTGAAGGAATATTTGTTTCTGCAGCGCAAAGTAAAACACCTGAACTCTTGACATCCATTTGTTATTTGGAGTATTTGGAAATGTATTCTAGAAACATGTTCCTGTTGAGTATTTCTGATGTCATTTCTTTGCTTTGATTATCATAACAAAAATTCCACTCACCCCCACTGTAGTGGGTTGGCGACAGACCTCTGACACAGAGACATCTTAAAACCTCACCAGGTAAAACAGACTAGGTACGACAAGGTAAGTAAGAAAACATTTGTTTGAAGCATCAACGTTCTTTGTCAAGCTTGGAAATAACAGTTTCACATGACAATCCCAAATCAAGTTCTACTTATTAAACTGTATGACACAAACTTCAACTGCACGTGATATAAACCATTGCCACAGAGAGGTATCTGTTAACACGCCAGCACAGTATGACTTAATCCACAGTAGTCTTAAGCCAAGCAGACGCTGAACAACTTTGACTGAGCGTATACGATGTGCTATTGTTCCACAATGCAGTTGCACCCCTTCTTATGAGACTTTGTGTCCATGTTATTTTAAGGTTAGTGAAACAGTTTGACACTTTGGGAAATATGCCTGTTAGAGAATTAGTTGCTCTGGTAGGTGGACCAGAGCAGATAGCCTAGCTACTATTGAGCTAGCTATCTGCTTGCCCCTGATTCCAGGCTTTATGCTAAGCTAAGTTAAATGCCTGCTGGCTGTAGCTTTACATTTGCATGAATACATGAATGGCATCGATCTTCTCACGTTAATCTCAGCAAGAAAGCTAATAAGCTTTTTTTTTCCAGAATTTCAAACTGCCTCTTTGAGTACAAATGTTCATTCTTGACTTTGGAAATAGTTTGAACAGTTTAAACTTAATAGCTTTTTATGTCAAGATCCATCTTCTTGACACCCTCCTTGACTAATCACAACTCTCTTTCTCTCCATATAGATCCTAACATCAGGCACAACAACTTGTGTTACCCACAGTTCTTGGGAAGAGGGGCTCTGATTTCCTATTAGGGCTCCCCGAAGGCAATCTCAGTTAATCGCATCCGCAGTGTTTACTTGGTCTGAATACGCCACACGGCTCGCCCTCACCTCTTGCAACTTCTGAGCGGAGAGGTCTGTTTCAGTGCTGTAGAAGAGAAATGTCTGCACAAACACAGCTGATGAACACAAGGTGAAATACCCTGTAATTTGTGAGAAAACTGCTAAGGGCCACCATGAGTTGATAACAGTGTGACTGTCTGTGTACTCTATGTATCATATAATATGTGTGAAAGTGGAACCTGGTGTGTAGGCAAGTGTTTAAAGTTCTACATATGTGTCGTGTTTGAGAGCTGAGAGATTATCCAAGGTGTGTGGAAGTGCGTGAACTGTGCATGCTAGCATTCATGTATTTACATGTGCATGTGTATTTGTGTAGGGGTGTGTTTTCAGGTTACTGCATGTATGTTGTTTTGGATAGTGACTTGTGTTTCTGGGTAGGATCAGGCAGGACACCAATTTGCATATGTCAGAACAAACAAGTCTGGCTTTAACTGTGTATGACATGTAATGCAGACACACACATTCGCTAACTTAAATTCATTTCCTGGAGACTTGGGGCTCTTTCAGACTCTACACAAGCTACGTGGCAGCAAATGTTTCCAGCTATGCAAAGAGGGTCACTCTACTCTGGAGTCTTTCGTTACAAATTAACTGTTTCCAGTGTCAAACAAAAAACAAAAACACAGGCTGTGTGAAACTCTTTATGTTCATCAGCACTATAATGATATGGCATACACATGCCTCTTTTTTCTTTTATCCGCAATGATTTCTCAGAAGCAAATTATCATTTCTACCAGATAAATCACATGACCTGATTAGGACCACAGGCCAGTGATTCTTGCCCCTATGTTGGGTGAGCAGTGCATCGCATCTGCCAAGACATAGGACAGTGACTGCTTACGTGTCATGCAAATACTTGCATGACCCTTGTGTTTACAATTGCTTTTAAGTAGTTTGCGTAAAGTTTGACAGCCCTTAACCTTAACCACTGCTTGCCTAACCCTAGCCCCTCAACCTAACCTTGATTTACATTTTGGCGACTTGTCCCCATAAGGATGTTGAGTCTCCACAGTATGACTGTGTAAACAGATTTACATCCCCACAACATGAGTAATGCCAGGCCCCACACAGACACGGGTCTGATTTGTCATTCCTACGCTTGGTATGCTTATATAATGAGTTATGCTGCTTTTTGTCCCAAAGGAGTTGCCACTTGCTATTAGAGGTGATGAATGTACACAATATATATATATAATACAATACATGCCAAGGTTGAAAACACAGGATTGAGAACAGAGAAGTAAAGTGATATACAGCTCTGACAACTCCTCCTATGCTAAGATAAAGTGTATTTAATAACATTACAGTGATGAAGCCATAAAAGGCTCGCTCTACCACAAATTCTGTGACTGGATGATAAATCTTTTTAGAGTCTGACCCTCCATATTTTGCTAAAGCAGAAAGATTCATCACTGTCCAGTGATTCAATCCATCATTGATTAACCGGTGTAATCATTAACATTTAGCTCAGCAGAACATTAGGTTGTTTCCCTGTTTTAAATAATCATCTGACAATTTCCTGAACACCTGTCGTCCGTCTTTAGCCACATGCTGGTGGCTGTACAGCGGGAATTTACATTTCTGAGCAGCTCTAATCCAGTTGAAAGTTCAGAAACTCTGTCAAGTGAATCTCCTTTGAAGATCGTGTACTTGTGTCCCTTCAGAAGAAGAAGAGGACCTTTGGATGCTCTAATAAGTACCACAAATGGGATTTAAAGAAGCATAACAAGTGCCCTTTAGACTGTGGAGAGGACCGATGAAAAATCTATTCTGCAAGGGTCAGTGTAGGAGAGGAGGACCAGTGATGACCCAACTACAGATCAATATTGTCTTTTTATTAGAATTGCTCTCATTTCCTCTCCTCCTCATCTGTCACACCCTCCATCTAATAACTTTTTTCTTGCTCGATCCCCATTTCACTCTCTGATTATATCCCTTTTTCTCAGAGTCATTTCTCACTCTAATCTTTACAAGCAGAGGAGATGACAGCTTCAGCAACCACCCCTCATTTGGCTGGAGTGACCAAAGTATATGATAATTTCTCCATCAGCAGCTGATTCACTTGCTTTCCAAAACAGACATCATACAGTAATATTACAGATTAAAGATACCAGATAAATAAAAGCGCTGAATCACAAAGGTGATAAATTACACCAGTGATGACACTGTTCAGTCAGACAGACTCAGATCAGTCAAGCCTTACGTTAAAAGCTTTATATTTGTACAGAAGCAGGAAAGGCAACCTAATCCAGGTCACATCAGGCTGTGAAGCTGTGTATAGATCTACTGTAAACCTAAAGTTCATATTAGTCTCACTGCGTGAGCATCAGTCCACAGAAGCAGCCTGTTAGTGGCTCCTGAGTATTTCCTACAACGTAGAGGCCAATTTGGAACACAGTGAGCTTTGTCACTGTTTGCCTACCAGTGATGGGGACAGGGTTCCTGCTTGTTAGAGCCTAAGTGAGTGTGAAATGTGTGTAGTCTGCTAAATGACATCTTGACAGTCTATGATGGAACTCTCCTTTAACAGCACTCAGACAAACTGTGATTACACATTCAGCAGCAGGACCTTCAGGCCCAATGCAGCAACATCACTGTGTTCTCCATCAGCCTATCGGACACATTATGACCAGCTTTAATAGGTGTGGAATTACGGGCAGCTGTTCAGCTTCCCCTCCTGAAAAAAGGAACTGTTCTGGTAATACAAACTACTTTCTACAAAGTGATATTACCACAAAGCCACGTGACTACAGCGGCTCAATGTTGCATCCTGTTCTAAATTGTTTCCTGAAAGGAATGAACTTTTTTGTCTGCATAGGAACCTTAGGA
>NW_018127914.1:303015-304333 GCF_001952655.1 Monopterus albus
CCTGCGCCAAAATACACCCAAGTGAAAACAACTAAATTGTGAGTTTGGATGTATGAAAACAGTATTACTGCTGACTGACAGCAACACAGGGGCACAGCATTGGCTGCCATGGACAGTTGTGTTGTTGTTGACCTAAAGAGAAGAAGAAATGTAGATGTCTCACTGTGGACAAAAGTCATAAAAAGCACAGAAACACATTGCTTTTACAGGTAAACTGCATGTGGTTGCGGTGTGCGGTTGGTCAGACCGGTGTGTGCAACCCCCTTCCTATACACTTTGTAGAGAATTTTATAAAACAGTAAATGATGGTCATTCTTTACACTACTGCTTCTGATACATTTGTGCACAACTGACTGCCTAACAGGGGCGACTGACAGTGTGCGACATTATTCTAATTATTCTATGACAGCTGGCTTTTCACCACCTCTTTGAGTGTGGCTGTTCTAAACAGCTACAAACACTTTCCAATGTAGCTGGAAAACACATGAACTTTTTGAACATGCACCTGCCTCCGCTGTGTAGCACAGTTTGGTAAACTCCTTGGTGAACACTTTCAGGTCTTTTGCTCTTTACTCATCTCGCTCTTTATCTGCAACAGCTGCAAGTACCCACCCTTATCTCTATTGAAAGCAGCGGGCTATGACTATTCTTAGGTTAAAACTGGCACAGAGCATTAGCCATGGTGCTCTCCACCACACAGTCAGTCACTTACAGAGATTTACTCACACACAGACATCCAGCTCTGACCTTTTGACGTGTATTATAAGCCTGCCAGCTTTCTTACAATGTAACTGGCATGAAAACAAAGTGAGGTAGGAAGCAAAGAAGGCTCAACATTTCATGTTAGATGTAAACTCGGAATAGTATTTATTGTAGTCATCATGATGTTTGAAAAAGAGGATCCGTTTTAGTCATGGTTACAAAGTTAGGGTAAAAAACACAGCTGTTGGCAGTTTGAGCACAGCGCTGGATATTTATTTACCATGTTCCTTTTCATTTCAATAATATTTTGCATATAAAACAAGGAAGTGCAGTGAATGCAAAGGGAAACTAAAACAAAGGACAAATTGTGTTTACTGAAACGAATGTCAGCTTGTGTGAAGGCCAGGCTGGTGTAGGGTAGATGGACTGCCAACAGCTCCTATTCAACAACTGAACACATCAGTAGGCTGCAGACTGAGAGAGGGGGTTTCTCTTGGTGGCATTTTTGGCTGTGTGTGTGTGTGTGTGAGAGAGAGAGGGAGAGGGAGAGCGGGAGAGGAAGAGAGAGGGAGAGCATGTGCAGATAGCATTGGGGGAAAAGAGAAAAGTTGAAAAC
>NW_018127914.1:304359-307341 GCF_001952655.1 Monopterus albus
CAGCAGAGAAGAAATTCTTATTTACAGTTACAGAGAAAGATAGTGAGAGAAAATTGTGTGTGCGCTTCTGCCTCAGCATGTGTTTGCTTACATCATATACGCACATGCTGTATGTGTGTTTACCCATGCATGGATATATACAGGAAGAGAGTCTTGTCAATGTCAATGAGGACAGTGCTGTTCATGCACATCTGAGAAAATCCAGAGGGCTCTGCAACCTCCACACATATGACCATCCATGGACTATAGGGAATGATGTGTGTGTCTGTGTGCATGCCTTGAACATATGTGCATGCCTGTGACTAAAACCAGTCTGTCACAACTGAGGAAGTTGATTTGCATCTAAAAGACAAGTACAGGCACATCTCACAGTGACAAAGATCAAGTTGTTTCCCAAATATGGTTTGATGAGTCTCAAAAGAAACACTAAATCATATTTAAACTATGAAGAAAGAGAAGGATGAAGTGAAATAACCAGATAACTGCATTACAAATAGGGGCCTATATAAATGAATAAAATAAATCGGAGAAATCTGAAGGTAACAGTAAGATTGCTGTATACGGTTATATTTTATAGGCATTAAATCACCAGGATTATCTTTAGCTTTTCTCTAAAACTTATCTCACTGCATCTGTCTAGATGATGAGCTAAGCCTATTTCAGGCAGTGGAAAAGGAAGAAAGCAGGGAAGTGAAACTGCATCACACTGTCGACTTTCCTAATATATTTATAAAATGCACTGAGCATGCAGGATGCGGTAATGTACGGTTGATTAATAACAGAAAAGAAGAAATGTTTTGTGCAAAGGCAACAAGTCGCTGTTTTAGTTTGACTGACACCGCTACCCAAATTTGTGGTTTGACTGCGCACACTGAAGCTGCCGCAGTCCCAACTGTCAGTGAACTTTCCCCCTGCACCACGCCACACACGCACATTCTCACGCCGGTCCCGCACACCGCACTGACATGAAAAAATGAAGAACCACAAAAATGCAACACAACTTTTACATACATATGTGGAGCTATGAAACGTTCACGTACCAGAGAAAGAGGACTGTCCAAAAATCAGCATTCAGTGGCTGCGTGAAGAGAAAGTGGGAATTGTGCAGTGCACGTTTCTCCTCCGTCTAAACTTCCAGTCCTCCACTGACCAGATGAGAGTAACGTGTGGTCTGGGGGGTGGGGGGGAGGCACAGGGAGCGATGCGACTCGTTCTTCAGCCTGCGCACATTTCTGGACAGTAGACACACGGAGCCGTGCAGAGCTCAGTTCGCTCCGCTCTGAGCTCCGCCAGCCAGGATGCTGCTGGGAGGAGAGCAGCGCAAGGCTTCGTGGGAAATGTAGTCGTCCTGCATTGCACTTTTTGAACTACTTGAACAGTTTATTTCCTCACTCGTAAAATAAATAAGGAGATTATAGTAAGTGTTAAAAATATTAAAAGCCTTTATTCAGCCTATTATTTTCCCTTTTAGTGAAGATGATGCGCCTATGGGGACCTAAAGTGACTTTTTCTGGTTATGTAATATACAGTTATTTACAAGCTGTAATAGTCTGCTATGTGAGACCAATCCAATCCAGTAGCTACAGCCTAGGAGAAGTTAAACAGACCAGATTTGTGTGGTTACTGATTTATAAACTTTACGATTTATGAGTGACATGTTTAGTTATATTTAACAAGTGGAAATACCCTTTCTCCAACAGTCTATACTGGCATTTCCTAAGAAACCCTGTGGGTGTTCACGCATGCACTGGTACACTCTCCCATTTCATTCTCTCAGATGCAGCTCCATATTTAACACCATTAATACTAGGGCTTCAATAATCTACTATATATTCACACCTAAACCAGGCGCCACCCATGGTGTGAATAGCAACTGGTGTTGTGAACACTTAAAGACCCACTAATAGTTTAAAAAGGACCCACAATTAAATACCAGTGTTTCCTTGAAAAATCATTTCACACTGAAAAGAACATTATATAACTTATTATTGTGCTCATGAGGAGACCTTGATAGATGAAATCCTGCACTAAAACAATGCCTTCTTTTTCCTTTGAGGTCAGCTGTCCCTTGAGCATTCATTGTTTCTGAGTGCCCTCTCCCCCACTTACTTATTATTGGACATACAACACAATTTTTTAAATAATTATCTATGTGGGTGTGTGTGTGTGTGGTGGGTGGGGGAAGTGTGTAGGAAATGCTTCTGCCTCTCAGTAGCTTTATGTCTAATTTTAGAGCCCCGTGCCTCCACTGTCCAACTGTCATCGGCTAGGGTTGAATTGTTGGCCATTCAGGAAAGAGACTTGAGACTGTTGAAATTAGGATACATTGTACATGCTTGGGTGTGCTGATCTGAGAATAGTACATCTGTTCTTCGCACACCCTGAAAACATAGTAGCTATAAATATGCAGCTATAGAGAACAAAGATCAAGGAAGTGAAAACACAAAATTTACATTTTGCACAGAGGATAGATTGGTTGATAAGTAGTGTTTTGATTCTCTTTTTCAAAACAAGAAAAAAAGTCTGACCCCCGACACTTAAGTTTCACTTGACTAAGGAAAATATACTGAACTGAATTGCAGCTGCTGACAAAAACCTGCTGAGATAAACACCACATGGTTATAATCTCTAAACTCCTCAGTTATGTGCAGACACTGAACTAGTTTACAGATTTGATTTGTGCATTTCCATTTCAGACATGTTTATTATATCCTGACAGATTTTTGACCTTTTTCTTCTGCAGAGTGCAGGAGCTGGGAACCATTTGTATATTTAATTATGAGATGTGTCTATTTGGAAAGCAACACTTTCTTTATTGACTTAATGCCTGACAGTCGCCCCCAACTCATCCTCTTCTAACATAATTTTGTTCTGATGATTACAGTTGGGCTCCCTCTGAGTTTCCTTTAATCAGCTTTGACATGTCAGAGTGAATAAATGCTGTTGTTTACCTATTTAGACCTAACTGTATTGCATTTTATT
>NW_018127914.1:321484-338708 GCF_001952655.1 Monopterus albus
CGAACACCTTTCTTCAGACGAGACCACTCTTCAGTCCTGTCGTGATTGTCTGTGAAACCAATTGCTTACTGGCCATTGGAACCATGCCTGTGGTGACCTTCCCGAAAGAGGACATCTATACTAGCGTGATGTATCTCATGGCATGTTATTATGCCTTTCACCTCACATATCCTAAGTGTATTGCCACACTGCTCTCTGTGCTCCAGACAGAAGTCCTCTTGGATGCCATCCATGACAAGGACATGACTTCTTCATATAAAAAGGCTATGGTTGAGTGGAAAAAGTTCATTACTGAATAGGGCTGCACGGCACTATTTTTTCATTTCTAATAATGCTATATAATATTATTATGTATAATATATAATAATATATTATATATGATTTATATTAATTATTATATTAATATATTATATAATAAAATGCCAGTGTTATTAAATTAATACTGAGTGCTCATTGATACCTGCAGAAGTCCAAGCAACAAAGTCTGATATTCAACAACCAAAACAGCAGGTCTCAGTACTGACATCACTTCTTCTAGACCCCATGTTGGAGATGCATTTATACATAAGGTTTAACATCATCACATCCAATAAATGTCATGCCTTGCCTCACAAACGTTAATGCACCAACTCTCAATGAGCAAAAAACAAGATGCAAATCAAACTTTGTAAAGGATGTTGAAAGATTTTGAGGAAGAAAAAGACACTGTTTATTATGCCTGCGTGGCTTTAAAAAAGTTTTATAAGTTTTTATAACAACATGTCCCTGTTCTTGACAAGTTTGCACATTATTTGTATTTCCCAGTCAACTACCTATCAGTAGTGAGTTATTATCCTCTGGTGCCCCCTAGTGGTCGACATGGGCAGCACCACCTTCTGTCGAGGTGGAAGGTCACAACAGAAAACATGGCGGCTTCCAGGACCGCACCTGTAGTGCTGAAGGCTGTGAAAAAAATAGCGATTAACTTTTGTCCATTTGAATCCAATGTCAGGTCCACACGGTAAGAAGTGCTTGAATGTTATCTTGTTCTGCTGAAATGTCGTTTAGTGTGACTGCAGTGTGGATGACAGCAGTAATGTGTCACTGCGCGGCTACTGACAGTGTTTGCTAACAGCAGTCGCCGCCAGCAGACTTGAGGGCAGTGTACAGCATTGACTAGTGCCCTTTTATTGTGTAGGAGGAAAAGCTTACATGTAAATAAGAACTTTAACAAAGGTTAAGTGTCCTAGTAAGCTGTTCCACTAAAGTAGCAGCACAGTGTGGTTATACCGTTACGATAGGTAGAGATGGCTGAAATGTCTTAGAAGTATTGAATGGAGAGACAGAAACTAGGGCTACACCTCACCTAGAGTATAGGAGGGGTTGACCTAAAGTCCCAAACCTGTTCTGTTTAGTATTATACATGTAAAAAACAAGCATCAAATACTGCAATTTGAAAAGCTGGAACCAGAGAATGTTGTGGGGTTTTTTTTGTTTTGTTTGTTTTTAATAAACGACTAAAACCATATATCTTAGGCTCTAAACAGCACCTTCTCCTTATGGAGCCAGTGCTCCCATTTCTCTGGATAAAGCACAGGCCCTGCTTTTTCATGGTAGAAAGTCACTGTAGTGAAAACTTCACAGCGAAGGGCTTTATAGTGTGTTGTATACTGATTCCTCCACAACATGTTTATTTTTTTATTTTAACCATCTCCTGTGATTAATAAAAAATTGCTCTTGGATAGCTTAATATTCAGTTTTAAATATGGCTCTAAAAATTGTGATTTTGAATGGTGTTGGTATGGATAAAAAAGAATGTATACCCAGATTTAGCACAGTGTGAGCCCTGTTGTTATTTTTACACTTTGTACTGTGGTCAGTCTGAAATCTACAGCTGTTGCCCCACAGGGAGTTTCTGGCCTTGGTGGGCTCAGAGAAGGCCAGGGGCCTATTTCAAGAATGCGGTTTTGTCGAAACTCAGAGTTTGTTAACCCCAAAATGAGGGCAACTCGGAGTTTTCGGTTTCAGAAACGGAGGTAACTTAAACCCGTGAAGCGGGGTAAGTTAAACCCTCATTCATATTCTAGAAAGTAACTACATGTCCAAGGTTCACTAATTATCGGAGAGAGGCCTCGCAGTTTGGTCTTTATGTAACCTCAAACTGAAGCATACTTTAAAACAAAATATAAACTTTTGACACATTAAATTACAGTTAAAAATGAGCTATTGGGGAAAAAATAGCAAGAAAAGAGTACAGACTCGCTCGTACAATGCAGTATCACTCACACAATGAGTCAGTGTCTGCCAAAGGTCAGCAGAGCATTGTATGAAAGAAGCCTATTGTGTCTTACTTGACTTTTGCTAAGAGTTAACTTTTCACCCTTTTGCTTCTTGTACTCCTTATACAGGATAAGTCAAGGATAACAAGTGATTGTGGCTTTATGAGTCATCTCACTGTGTCATTTTCTTTCTCTGATACAGTAGATGGAGACAGACTGGTGATGAAGGGTGCAAATCTGACCAGTCGGGAGATGCTGAGTGCATTTCAGTCACGCTGCATAGACAAGGACCCACAGACAAAAGCTGCAATGAAGAAGTGATCATTGCTTGTTGAATATATCTGTATTTATCTGTGTATATTGTTGGATCTCTGTAATAAAAGAATTTCATTAAATGTAGTAATAAAAGAATTTCATTAAATGTAGGTTTTCTGATCTTTGAACTTTGATTTGCTGAAGCCACTCTATTGATTGTGATGTAACATTGAGTGAGTTACCCCTTTTCTTCTTGAGTCACGTTCCAAATTCATCTGCCATTTAAGAATAAAATCCAGCCAGATGGTCTTTGTTGTAATTATGAAATACAATTTACTACAGTCAAAAGTGGAGAAAAAAAAAAAAAACGAAGACCTTCATCTTAAGACGAAGTAGTCTGGAAATCGCCATCATTTATGCTTATGTTCTCTATACTGAAGACTGAAGAATGCTCTAAGTACTAAAAATGTGCTGTCAGCAGCATGGGGCCATGCTGTGTCCTTGCATAATGTCCAATTTTCTTGATAAAAAAAGAACATTCCAGCATTTGTGTGAACATTATGCAAGCTCCAACCTTTGACACAGCAGGCTTAAATGTAATTTTGCACAGTCTTAGATGCAGCCCTGCTGAAAAGAAAGAGGAGTAAGGCACAGATTGGCCTGACTGAAGTCTTGTCCCCTCAACTATCCTTTGTTCAATTAGCATCTTTCAAAAACTATTGCATTCATGTTTTTCACAGAGAAAGTGTGTTTTCATCACTTTTGCTGTTAAATTGAAATATGTTTATGATGGGCTTGATGAGCTAAATAACACTCCAAGTAAAATTGGTTATTATTTGCCATTTAAGTATCCTTTGTAAAATGTTTTAAGGTGTAACTGCAGCTTCATTTGTAAATATTTATTAATAGTACAGTTATGAGCCAGTAATGTGAACATATTTTGAATCGTGAAGCTGTAAAAAAAATCTGTATCTGGTGTTAATTCTTTTTTTTTTTTGTAATAATAGTAGTTCATTATTAAATACTAATTGGTTTCTCACTTTCTAATTAGCAATTTGGTCCACAGTATTAGTGTTAATAAATCAATAAATGGTTTTAATAAAAATCTGTAGTCTTAAATGTTAGTAGATTGTTAATATATGGATTTTGGTTGACATTGTTTAACCCCTTATTTCTACAAATATGCTGCTGACAATCTAATCAGACAAAAAGATTATTTTTTTGACAACTTGTCAACTTGGATATGTTTAATGGCTTATCTAAAAAGAAAACATTTTATATCCAAAGGGATGGTACGTACACAATTAGCTTAAAATGTTTTAAAAACATGAAGGTGCCGCACCTTTCGGTGAAAAATTCCATTCAAAACCTCCTAATGAGAAAACCTATTTAGCTATAGATGCTAATAGCTGGGGGGCTAGGGGCAGATGAGAAAACCTATTTAGCTATAGATGCTAATAACTGGGGGGCTAGGGGCAGATGAGAAAACCCATTTAGCTATAGATGCTAATAGCTGGGGGGCTAGGGGCAGATGAGAAAACCTATTTAGCTATAGATGCTAATAACTGGGGGGCTAGGGGCAGGAAGTTCTATACTGTGACGTTGCGGGCTGTGATTGGTTCCTACCGCGCTGCTGAGCGACAGGCTGGCCCTTTAAAAGCGCTCTGTTCCCATAGTGAAGGAGATTTGAGCACATAGTCGATCCGCTGTTCTTGAGGGTATCTTATCAGAAACTCCAAACATGGTTGAGAAGTTTGTTGGGACATGGAAAATGGTTTCCAGCGAGAACTTTGATGACTACATGAAAGCAATTGGTAGGAGCATGTGTGGTATAATGTTGTCACCTGCTAAATGTACTGAAACGTTATGCTTTTTTTGGTTTAGGCTATAATTCCGACATAACGCTAACTTTATTGCTATGTTAATTGTAAAGTAAACTACTAAAGATGTAATAGCCTATGGGAATAATGAAACAAAGTTTCTTTGGCTGTTTGATATTAAAATATTTTAATGATTAAAATATTATCAGTCAGCATCTGAATTTGCTCCTCTACTTTCAGAAGCTTCATGTATATTCTATTCGATGCACTTTGATGCTCCAGCCTTCCCTCTTTGCAGGTGTGGGATTTGCAACCCGGCAGGTGGGCAACCGGACCAAACCCAATTTGATAGTGACTGTGGAAGACCAAGGGATTATATGTATGAAGTCTCAGAGTACCTTCAAAACTGTTGAAATGAAATTCAAGCTCAACGAGCCATTTGATGAGACGACCGCCGACGACAGGAAGACGAGGGTTAGTGTGGTCTGAGGGGCAGAAAACACAATCACAACGCCTGTTATGTGCAGGAATTAACGGGGTTTCTCTGTTCTGTGCGCTGCAGACCGTGGTGACCCTGGAGAACGGTAAACTTGTGCAGAAACAGAGCTGGGATGGCAAAGAAACGAATATCGAGAGGGAGATCTCAGATGGGAAATTGATAGCGGTGAGAGTTTTGTTTCTCCAGAATAAATAAATCCATTTGTAAAATGACTTCATCACTCACACATATCCTTGAATTTTTACTATGTACATCACAGCCTTTTAATTTGATGATTAAGCTGTAATTTATAGACTGCCAATACAAGTGTTGTATGTATCTGCATCTTCATGTAAGTGTAATTCTAGTCTAATGGAGGAAACTATACAGTCACTAAACACTTAAAAACCACAGACACTCCTATAGGAGACTCTATATTGTATTATTAACTGTTTTAATTCAGTATTAACACTTATTATAGAAATTTATGGTAGAGTAGCCTATGTGTAATAACTCCCCTAACTCATAATGTATGCAGGAATTCACCTTCACCTTCTTTACAGCTGCACCTTTTTCAGTCTTCACACCTCACCTGATCTCTCCCTTTCCCACAGAAATGCATAATGGGAGATGTGGTCGCAGTGAGGACGTACGTAAAGGAGGCATGATGGACTCCCTTGAGCCCCCTCATTGGATGGATTGCTGGATGACAGGCTCAGTTCAGTGAGCAAGTGACCATGCTACAGTGTTAGCATGTTCTGCTCTTCTTATTCATTTATCTTCACTGTGTTGCCAACATCAAATTTCTGTTCTCCAACATGACACATTTGGAGTTATTGTGGTGATTTGAATAAAATGAATGAAAATATGTCAAAAATGTTCTCTGTGTGTTAATTGAATGTTAATTGTTGGCTGGTTTATCCCTGAGGACATGGTGCTTGGTGAATGTTGCTGTAATTATTCCACACAAGCTCTGTTTTTTCCAAGTACTTTTGCTTCAGTACGTTTTTTATGCTTCCTTATTTTGATTAGAGGACAAAAGGGTCCAAACACATTCCTGACCTAAAGGTCAAGATGCAAACAGGGATGACATATGATGTGTGCTGGCAGGGACTCTTTGAAGAATGTGAACACTTCAGTAGTAGTGAGAGCATCATGTAGAGAGGTCAGTGAAGAAATGTGTCCCAACTTCCTGTTGGGAGGTTGAACACTTTCCGTTGCTCATGTATTGGCAGTTTTACTGTATGTACATGGAGAAACTAAAAACATTACAGGTCATCCCCACAGACATCCCCACCCTTTGGCCACTGGTCAAGCATGTGTTTCTGTGTGCTGAGGGGATTGTTCCAGAGGCAGTGGCCACTTTCCATGACAGGAAACGGAGATTATTGCACTGGTTGGAACTAATTGTCCAAACAGGTGAAAGCGTGGGCCAACACTCTTGTTATCCTCTGCTCGGACAATGGTACTGGATATACAGTATTTTAACTTTTGGGGCGATGCCAAGTGGATGAAAATATCACAGTGGTCTAGCAAAGGTCAGAGTTGTATAAATGTATCACTTGTCACTGTGTTTTTGATGTGACATGTACTTCACTATGCTTTATGAACAATTTATGAACAACAGGCTATAACCACTATAACCTATGTGACCCTTGGGAAAATAACACAGCACCAGTCTGAAGCAGATCGAGGTACACATTTCTTTATACACTTATTTATACACACTTTCTCATACACAACAAAAGATAAGAAACTTGACATTGCAGTGGTTTTTTTTTTTTTGTCATTTGATTGCACTCAGATTTAAAGTACAGTGCCTTGCATGATTATATATTCTTGTATCCCTGAGGTCCTGTGTCATAATCTGTAATGAGTATATAATGTGCCTAACAAGTGTAATTTCCTAAATAAAGTTATGTTTTATCAAATTACCACAGACTAACTGACACCCAGAAAACCTGGGACCAGGTAATGTTTCCATATTAGGTGCTAGTTAGCTTCTGGGTCTTGTGCCTAAGTACTAGGCGCCATCACATCTGTGGCTGGGAAAGAAAAAACATCTTGATCAACTTAAACTGAGGAGATGCTGCTTTTCTTCGTGCATACTGCTCAAAATGCAGTGGATTCTTTATGCACATTATAAAAGTACTCTAAAAACAAGATTATTTTCTCACAGTCAGAGAGAAAAGATCACATCTGCTACAGATTGACTTACAGGTGCAACAGTTGTGATCCACAGGCATACCCGTCACTTTGTTTGAATAACTGCGGGGAGCGAGGCAGATCTCCACCTCCCTGTTTCATCTCTTGATTTGATGGTCCATAGTGTGTCCTCATGGTCTAAATTATGACTTGGAAACTGAAAAGACAGTTCAATGGAATGTCAGCCACATTCTGTAAGTGTAAGTGTAAGTGTAATTTTTCCCATGAGTTGCAGTTTCAGTATATACAGTAAATAAGTAAAGCTGTAAAATACTGTTGCAAAAATATACAGACATGGACAGTGAGGCAGAGATCCTCTTTGACCATCTGAAATAATATGTTTTAGCCTAAGACCTAATGGGATAGAAAGGGAGGTTTTCTACTCTAGAGGAAAGGTCCTGATCTTTCTCTGCTGCACACAGCTGATGGAGGCGGATGTTACACCGGCAGAGTGATTTCAGAGTGCAAATTAGGAAACTGCTCAGGAAGGAGGAAGATAGTGAGAGGCCTGCTGAGACCTAACTGGCAGAGAATGACAAAATGAAAACAAAAGGACCCCAGGATGAACTGTATTTGTGAGATTCATTGTGGTCAGTTCTCAAAGTTGACTATTTTATGTGGAACATATACAAGAAAATGCACAGAGGTATATAGAAAAAATGGCAAATACAGTACTGTATGTCACTGAAAGTGACTCACACAATACTCATGCACCACAAACTGCTGATTTTTCCCATTATTGCCTGCTGTTTGCACGGGTTTGAGTGTGTGGGTGTGTGTTCTCAGATCTGATAGACAAAGGTATCTTGCTGACACTGGGGTTGTTTTGTGTTAACAAAGATTAAGTTGAATGAAGTCATATCCTTTGCAAAACATCTGGAAAGCTACACTTGAGTTGTAGTGTTGACACCCATCCTCTGCTTGACCTTCACTTAAACTCTGTCAAACAAAAACACCTTCCATGTTTGGATCAGCAAGAGGAAAGAAACACTGATTTATGAGTTATAAATTCTTTATATTGCATTAGCAAAATGCATTAAAAAGCTACTCCAATAGTACAATTTGAACAGTGTTTCCATCAAGAGTAGCCTCATTCTTTAATTCAAAGATGCTGAAATACAAGAAAGGAGATATGATTTTTGTGAATGATGTGTAGTGTCTGGCGCTGTGAAAGTTCAGTCACAACAATCTGCAATGTGGAGAACAGAGTCTGGGCTTTTCCACCCAAGAATCACAAAAAATATAAATAGACAGATAACAGTTTTAAAAAGCGAGAGTTGGTTTCCTTGCATGATAGGATGGCTTTTAATTGAGTTGTGTGACTGTGACATTTGAATTAAGGAGATGAACTGAGCAGGGACTTTTATAACATAACAAATTCAAGACAGGCGATTTCACTAAAAAGCTAGAATTTGTATTTTTATGGTCATTTTTCTACCTTAAGCTTTACCTGTCAGAACAAATGTTATGCTTGTCCTTAAGAAATGTACATTTGAACACTGTTTTTAGCCATAAATTCTACATTCATATGGTAAGACTGTAAATCATTATGTCAAAAATGATATGCCAGAAAACTGCACTACCTAAGCTTCATACATCTTGATGTCAACTTTCTCATTGTGGTTTGCTGTTGAGTCTGAATATCCTTGGTTTTAGGGAAATGCAACCAAAAACAGGACAAGCAGACTATCCTGTCTGTACCTACAGCTCAAATCTCACTCTATGTTTATCAACTTAGGTTTTTACTTGCAGGCATGGGAATGGCCTTGGGACCAACCCCCACCTATCTCATCAAGTCTAGGACGACCAGCCTCCACGTTCTCTCAAAACATCGAGCAACCATCAGTCTTACCTCAGTCCTCTCCACAGGGCCTGCGGCACCTACCTGTGCCCATCCAAAATCGGTCTCCAAGCAACCAAACAGCTGGGCAGAACTATGTCAGTAAAGGCCTCACAGAACCGTAGGGGAGGCAAGTTGCCATGCACTGCGCTTTCTTTCCATTAAACCTCGCAATCCAAATAGACTTAAGAGTGAACTCTGGTTTCATCAAAAAGTCTCTGAATGTTATGCAAGCTGTGCCCTGTCTGGTCACACAGACTATTATTGTCCTTAAAACACATGTCTGGGACTCCTGGAGGAACACTGAATAGCAGTGTCGACTTTTTGATTAAATCCCATACCCCAAATCTTTAATATTAGCAATTTACATATATGTTATTACCACAAATCAACAGTCATTACTGCTTAACTCTGCATACTTTGTCCACTTTCACTGTACACATATTAATATACACTACATACTCTTGTCAAATTATCAGGTATACCTATGCAATCTGATACACAATTAATATACACTACACACTCTTGTCAATTTATCAGGTATACCTATGCAATCTGATACAGAGAGGTGTTTCTGTTCTTCAGCCTCACGGGGTGAACTCATACAGTATCAGTATCATTCAGTGCAACAGCATCACAAAGTGCAGCCTCCAAAATGTTCACAGTAAAAAAAAACCTCTAAAATATTTAAAACAAACAGCAAACATTATCATCTTCATGAATGTAGGATTTATTGCAGGACAGGACTGTTGTATTAGGCCCTTGTAGTTTTCAACTGGTGTACATAATACTGGCAACTGATTGTTCAATAGAGCCTGTTGCAACAGACGCTTGGGATCTGACGCTTCTCGTTACAGTCGACGTATCTGTAGGAGTAATCTGACTATTCAGAGCGTTCATGCAACCCTTTAAGTTGTCCTTCTGATGTTTCTCAAACATCTGAGTTGCAGTGATAGTGGCATTACTCATTCGGCAGAACTTGTAGTACACCGGAATTGTTTGCACTTTATTTTAAAATTGCATAGCAGAGTTTTTTCCCCGTCCCATTCAATAATTTTATTTGCTGTTTATTTTTTTGAAAACAAAACCATGAGATGTTGGGAGCTATTCAGAGGTTTAGAATTGGGCCACTCCATCGGGATGTCAGAGGTCAGGGTTAGCTAAAGAATGCAGACTGAAAGTCAAGTAGTATGAGAATCTTGAGACTTATTAATATGTGTGACCAGCTGGACTGCACGGTTAGTGGGGGTAAAATTCTTAGCTTACTAGCTAGGGTCACTGACCTGGAATGAGCCTTAATTACTGTGTCAAGCTGAAATTAGAATTTTGATAAAGGTAGTGCTTTCAGACTATTGTCACTTTATATAGCATATCTATAGAGTCAAACAAGTTCTAAAGGCTTTTGTACTGTATACGTGGAAATACATTTTTACCTTTGATTACAACACAAATAATCACTGCTTTTCAAGTCACCGCACCAGGAGTTCTGCATTGTTTGGCTTAGAGTGATTGTACTGCATAGCTCAGAGGAAGGATGGTGTAAATCTTTAGAGTGAGGCTATACAAACCAGACCCTACACAATAGTTTCCCCTAGAGCTGTAACCCAAATTTAGCACTTCTATCCCTAAGCATGTTTTCCTGACTGGGACTATTTAAAACAGATAAAAGAAGGCTAGGCAATAAAACCTTAGGCAGTGTTGGCGTTTTTTTGCTCCATCAAAAGTCATTACAGTGTTGGGTTTATTCCCTCCTCCTCCTGTGACTACTGTGTGACAAGACATGTGATCTGTAATCTGGAGGGGGAAATGCTGGTAGGGGGGAGAGAGGAATGGGGTGAGCTTTGAAATCACTGTGTATCTATGTGGATGCTTGGATATACAGCGCATTAAGATAGATGGAAAGTAGCATATTGCAAATGGTGTTTGTTTGTTCACATCGAGCAATTTTAGTGCTCAATCCTCACAAAGAACCCAGTGACTCCATAACATGCAGAGCTGTTTTATTTTATGGCCACATCATTAAGAGCAGGAGCAGAACTTTTGTGAGGGAAAACTAACCTCAAATACTAAATTACTACATAATCAAATCATTGAAGCCAAAAAATGTTTTACATAATCAAAATCAAAATACAATACGTGAACATCCTTAAAAGGATAATTTCAATAAGCTGTATAATAATAAAATGAAACTATGGGCCCTGCGATGGACTGGCGACCTGTCCAGGGTGTACCCCACCTTCACCCAATTGCCGGCTGGGATTGGCTCCAGCAACCCCGTTTGGGAATGAGCGGTATAGAGGATGAATGAAACTATGTAAAAGACCGACCCACTGAAGAGGCATGCTGGGACATTCAGGGGTGATTGCAGACATTTTAGTCTGAACTCTGCCTTTGTGTCTGAAGAACAATTCACTCACTTGTGTCAGACAACACAGTGGCCTGTCTGTTGCACTGCACTGTGAGATATCATGAAATCTATGTGGACAAAAACCACAGAAAGGTAAAGCTTTGTTATGCTTTGTATGTCATAAGACAGACAGACACACACTGACATACTGATCTTTTAATGCAGGTGCTATGGCTGAATGGTGCTGATAGTTTAAAGGTCAAACTGTGCTGTTTGTCTAGATTCAATGGCTTACTTTTTATCAATAGTATGAGACAGAGATTGGTAGGTTGAGAAATATGAAAGCATGAGGCTTAAAGTTTGTCAGGAAGAAAAGCTCTGTCTACTTTTTTTTTACTACTGAACAAATACATACCTGATTTTAGACAATGCTAAATAATGCTACAGCGTCACAATAATATGTTAGGGTTGTAATATGTGCATTGGTTCATGTTCTATGCTATATATACATTAAGTACGTTATGTTACATTTAATCAAGAATGAGTGCAGACAGTTTGGACATGACTTAGGAAACATTTAATTACAAAAAAAAAAAAACAATAGGCCATCAGGAAAGTTGGCCTGATGGACATGGAGACGTGCTAAGCAAGAGGCACTTCCCCACAATGCACTGGAGAGATAACCGCAGCCTCTGATAGGCGGAAAACGGAAGCCATTAGTCACAGGCTGACCTTTGTCCAAGCAACTTGTAAACAGGCCTTTCAGCAGCATAAACTGCCCTTCAGGTGAGACTGTATAAACCAAAGCACTCCATTCTTTTTATAAGTTTAGGTTGGTTTCCAGCCTGCGTGGGTTCTCTCCAACTTCCTCCCACAGTCCAAAGACATGCAGTTTAAGTTGACTGGCAACTCTAAATTGCCCATAGGAGTGTGTGTGTGTGTGTGGTTGTCTTTAAGTGTCAGCCCTGTGATAGACTGGCAAGCTGTCCAGGGTGTATCCCGCCTCTTGCCCAATGTCAGCTCGGATAGGCTCCAGTCGACTCCCATGTGAAACTCACAGGGAAACTCAGCTGCTTCCCCTGCAATGCACAGTTGCAGGTTAAACAAGCAAGGTCCCTCTGTGGGTCAGCTCTTTTGTTAGCTCTTTGCCTTCTCAGGCACGTTCAATGGGGGAAAAGCAGAAGGGAAAGCAAGGCATGTGACTGAAAAGTCAAAGATCTTGACATCAGTATGATGAGACAAGAGATGCTGTTGGTGGAGTTTAAAATAAAACATGGTGAAACATCCAGGAAAAGCTGATTTTAGACATCACAATTCATCATTATTTGGACTGCAGAGCATGTGAAAAAGTGTTTTGTTGCTCTAGAGGGAGTTAAGGAAACAGCAGGGAAAAAAGTCTTCTGTTTGCTGAACAGTTTTGAAAACAGAAAAAGGGTGGGGAATAATTCTCTCTGGGTATATTCAATTCCATATTACAACCATAAAGCATGATTAGAGGAGCTTCAAAGTTAGTATGTAAGTAGTCAACAAGTTATTCCATACAGCTGGGTGGTGTGGGATTATGAAGAGGAGTGGAATAAGGGTGGGGGACTGGACTGTCAGGCATGTTCATTAAAGGGAAAAAGAAAGGAACGTGGTTTTTAAGGAAGACTAAGGTTGTTACTGTGATAGACCTCTCACCTCCTCACCACAGTGTGCATCCAGCAGGAGAAAGGTAAGGAGGTGCCAAGATGTTAAAAGTACAGGAAATAAAGGTAATTACTGTAGGTGAGGGATGTGGTGAGGAGGAGCGCGATGAGGGGAATTTGCCTGTGGGAGAGCAGTTGTGTTCTCATTCTCCCCTTGGGTTTTCCTGTTAGGGCTCCAGACGTAATTCACTTAATTGGTTCTCGCTGTTACATATATAAGACAAAGCAACGCAATCTCGGGGGGATTCTCTGGGCCAAAGGTAGCAGGGATTTCTTCTGCTGCCTCAACAAGTGAAGTAGTTTTTCCTCTCACTCCTTTATTCAGGTCACATTTTTTCATGCATCAGCTGCTTAAACTTGAATAAATTACTACAACATTGTTAGTTTGATGAAGTGAAATTGTTTAAAAAGGTACAATCACAAATCACAGAATAGTCCAATAAAGGAAAGGCGGTGTAAACAATATTGTCTCTGATGTGTGAAATCAATGAATCAAAGAGATTAATCCTGTTTTAGATTATAAAAACATACTTGCAAAATGCAATATACCATAGTTTCATTCCTGGTGCATATTGTCTTTTTGAGCCTGTTCATAGATTTAGATCATTGCATAAACACTCAGAGTAATTTATTAATCACATGACAGCTCCCCTCCCAACGTTATCAAAACAGGATGTGAGTGACCACTTTACCGACATTCTCTGACAAATGCTAGACACATTCAGACTGGGATCTCCTTTCACCTTTGTGCACACTAAAAGCTTAAACTGGCCCGTGGCTGTACAAGGCAGCATGCCAGTATGAGAACCATGTGAGTATAGAAGCCAAATCTGCAGAAACCTAAATCACACATGAACAAGAGTAAAATATTTCCCACTGGACTTTCTGACAAACTTATCTGAATGATATATTTACAAATCCAAGAGGCTTTGCATTGTGTAAGAGCTTCCAGATCACTGGTCGTTACAACCACTGATATGCTGGTATCTATAGAACTTTTATGTAAACTGTGGCTGAATTCCACATGACTGGGGGAGTCTCATTGTAAGCAGTCAGCTCAGATAGTTGGCCTGTTAAAATGCAAATGACGCTTAAGAATGTTTCCAGTTTTTATGCTAAGCTAAGCTAACTGGCTGCAGAACATGACCACATATTAAGCATACACTCACAAGAATGGTATTGATCTTCTCATCTAACTCTCAGCAAGAAGGCAAAATGTTTTCCCTCCCTGCAAAAGGTTATCGTGTACTATTCTTTCGACAGATGTTAATCAGACTAGTTCTTGCTCTTCTTATGGGAAATGATCTGCAGGGAGGGAAAGGCCAACAGATGATGGTGTTCATCTATTGCAACATTTAAAAACATAACGTGCAAATAAAGGTGTAAGGGGTGGATCTTCCCCAATTACACAAATTCAGTCCAGAAAAAGGATTTCCAAGCAATTAAGGTTATTTGGTGACCTTGTTCCCTTAGTGTATGTCTAGGAGCATAGAACACATCCTGCATAGACACAGCAACCTTTTTCACAGGAACTCTATGAAATGTGTACCTTTCAGGTCAGTGACCACATCGCGTACCCTTCAGTCTGTCTCACACTCAGTGGTGTGACTTTCTAAGGGGCATGGGCAAAAATAGATGAACCTAATGAAGAGGCATGTCTTCCACACATAAGCTACTACTGTATGTGTTTGTGTTTGTGTATGTGTGCATGTGCAAACATCAGCCAAGCAATTAGCTTCCAAAGTCTCTCACATACTCACACATGTGCTCCTCTGACATTAGAGTTAAAAGGAAGCACAAAAGTTCCCCATTATGACACAGACATATTGTTTGGCTTTATAGTTTTCAACAAAAGCTACCTCTGTGCTCAGACACCACTTATTACCTGTATTACAAAATGTTCATCTTCTGATATTGAGTGTACTATTATCTTGTTGATAGTGGATGCTGATGTGGAGGTATGCTCAATATTTGCTCAAGATACTCTTATCTCTGATGATTTGACTCTGATACTGTAATATAGTATTGCTTTTATTTTCTGTTAGTCCAAACTTGTACTGTATTTTACTACATTTGTAAACCATTTTAAGATGTTTTATAATAAGACAAAGGTGTAAAAATAGCCATTTAAATAAAATATCAAAAATAGCCATTGCACACAAAGAATGAAAGTACTGTACATATGAAGCTAGTATAGGATGTTATGGTATTTGTCACAAAATGCTGTCAGTATGTCCATCTATAACTGGTTTAAACACTGACTGTTACCTATTACACTTTATGAGCTCATCATAAATTTTGCATTGCTAAGTACCACCATCGGATTCAATGAAGTGAATGTAGGGGCAATGGGGCACAGACAAAATTCAGCATTTCCCTCTAAGAGTAAACCTAATGGAGCAACAGTAATTATCAGTAATCAAAATAAAAACACTGGCCATTAATTCAAAAGTGTGCTTCAGTCCCTGAGTAGATGTCCTCAGTTACTTTCCACTTCTGGGTGATACCAGTACAGTAACCAGTTCAGTCAAACTCATTCACCCCCTCTTCCAGCATCCACACTCACTCACATAGACATAGTAGCTTCTATAGAAGTTTCTATGGAGGCTCAGCAGCAGCTTTTATTTGGTCCCAATTACCTTTGGGCATAGTCATTGTATGGCCTCTGTTGACAGGGATAATAATGTTCACTGGGGTCAGACTGGCATCCGCCTCACTGGCTCCTTTCATTGGGCCAGGCACAGTCATTTAGAACTGGCAGACCAAACACCTAACCCGCAGAGCTGGGCCAGCCCAGTCACCAAATACAACCCCCCTCACCCTTTTAATCACATAGGAGGGGGAATAAAATATGAGGAAGGGGGAGACAAAAAAAGAGAAATGAAGAAGTAAGAGCAGAAGTGGACCAGAGGCGAGAGAGAGAGACATGAGTGAGCACTTCCTGCATATGGAGTTCATAGGGCAAGAGAGATATAAAGACAAAGACACTGTATGGCTGAATATGGCTGCAACTTGTGCTGCTGTTGAACTGTCCTGCATTATACAAAGATGTGTTTTTCTGTTATTTAGCCTAGCCTCATTGATAAATATTAGTTTAAAACAATACAGTTCAACAGCAGAATTAAAACCTATCTGAAACAGTTTGAGCAGAAACTTAACCTCTATGAAGGGAGGATTTGTTACTGGTCTGGTACCTGAGTGTACACTGTTAATACATACAGTATATATATGAAGAGAGATCGTTCTGTTGGTTGTATTTGATGCGTTGTGAATTTAGATCAACAGGCCTCTGCTGCCCTCTTGTGGTGTAGCTGAGAGCCTGCAGTGGCCTTTATTTTTTCACATATGGCAGTCTTAGAAATATGAGCCTATGGGGGCAGAGATTCATTATTGGGAGAAAAAACAAAACAAACAACAAAACTTCAACTTGAAAAGGACATTAGCGTGCTTAGTTTGTAGTAACACTGGGACTTCACTTTTAGCAAATAATCTATAACAAGTACTCCGGCTTCCTCACACAGTCCAAAGACATGCAGCTTAGGTTGATTGGTGTCTCTAAATTGCCCATAGGAGTGTGTGTGTGTGCGTGTGTGTGGTTGTTCGTCTCTGTGTTAGCCCTGTGATGGATTGGCGACCTGTCCAGGGTGTACCCCGCCTTCGCCCGATTGCCGGCTGGGATTGGCTCCAGCACCCCCGTGACCCCGTCCAGGGACTAAGCGGTAAAAAATGAATGAATGAATGAATCTATAACAAGTATCAAAATCTCTATTGGTGAAATTATGCGATAATGAGCACACTTGTTCATTTAAACAAGGTTTGATCTCCTCCATTTGTGAAATTTGATGAACATGTTCAATCCACGATATTTGGTATATTTCTGTTCTTAAAGTACGCATGTTACGGTACATTGCATAAAACTGATAAAGGAAACAGGCTGGTCACAATGAAATCAGTGGGCAAACAGGCCTAAACAGTATATTGGACTATCATAAAGAAGTGATTAAAAGTTATAGATGTTTAATTTATCTCAATTGTGCAAGAAATAGTTTTTGTTCCAATGAGAGTGAATTCCGTGTGTGATGATGGAGCTCAACAGTCCAGTGTGATGGGGAGTGTAGGAAAGAGGTGAAGAGGCGAGTGCAGGCAGGTTGGAGTGGGTGGAGAAAGGTGTCAGGAGTGTTGTGTGACAGAAGAGTGGCAGCAAGAATCAAAGGAAAGGTGTACAAGACAGTAGTGAGACCAGCTATGCTGTATGGGTTAGAGACTGTAGCAGTGAGGAAAAGACAAGAGGCAGAGATGAAGATGTTGAGGTTCTCTTTAGGAGTGACCAGGA
>NW_018127914.1:338983-382004 GCF_001952655.1 Monopterus albus
GGTCGCCCCCAAACGGGAAACAGCCGAAAGAAGAAGAAGAAGATGAGGATGATGGAGCCGATAGCTACCGATCATGCGGAAAATACACAGAATGCGCCTTTAAGTGGGTCATACCATTAATGACTGAAAGGGGGCTACTGTTAGCTGTTGCCACAAAAAGATCGTTTTTTTCTGAGCACAGACAACGTAGACAATGTGCTTATAGATGATAAATAATGGTCTATTCAGAATTATAAAAAATATTATAGTATGACACCGATGTAGGGAGACAGGTGTTACTGTCTATCGATTTCCGAGGTCCCTGTATTTACAAAGACTTAGCTGGCGCCGTGTCAACTACCTGCACAGAGCGAATGAACGGAGCAGATGGACGATGAGCTGAGGTTGTAGAGACGTCTCTAAAAGATATTCATGGCAAATTACAGGATCCCGAAAAGTGGGTCAGCTATGTTTCCGACAACAAGTGACAACCACCGTGATGGCCCTGAAGCTGACGCAAAGCAGCCTCAAACCACTGCAACAAAGGAATACTGCGCACAGTTGCAGCAGTGGATGTGGCATTATTACTCGGGGTCTGCTACCTGGCACAGCTGGCTGGCTCTGTTGGCCTTCCCCTTTCCTCCTCCTTGCAGTTTCCCTCTGCCGGGGGCAAGTAGTACTCGGACACCGTGTACACCTGCCTCGAACTCCGGCTGTGAACAGCAGGGTTCTGACACGGGAAACTGGCAGAGCTACCAGTACCAGTTCAGCTTCCCCGCATCCTCCTCTCACCCAGGTGGTGCACAGGCCGTGCAGACCTCAGCCGCGTCCACGACCCAGCCTACTGATGCCCGGCCAGCCCAGCAGCAGCAGAATGGGAATCCACCTCAGGCAGGTAATGCTGGTCCTCTTTGTTGTCTTTCAGCCTGCGGTAGTCTTGTGTGCGCTAGGCAAACTAGGTCTGCTGGGTGGCAGGCTTAAGTCTATGGAGCCTGGAAAACAAGCTTATATGCTTAGAGTTATTCCAAGGGCTCACCCAGTCCACTGCAAGCCTTTGGAAACTTTCAGCAGGCCTACAATACAGTAGTTATTTTAGGTCATTTATTTGAGCGGGTTAAGTGAAATTCTTAGCATATTCACTTGTCTTTCCATTTGCCTCACAGGACGGGAATACACCATCCCCTCTCCTCTCCAGAGGTTCCTAGCAGAGACAGTGGACTTCTTTATCCTATTTTGTGTGAAGGCCACCATAGTGCTGTGGATCATGCATTTGACTGGGATGAAGTAAGTAAAGCTACTGGACAGTGTTCAAGGAGACGGAGCGGTTTGAAACTGTACATTAAAGAATTCAAAGCTGTGTTTCAGTTACAGGATGAAAAATAAAGAATTTGCATGACCATCATTACTTTAATGCCAAGTTGTATTACCATTCCCCAGATCCATCCTCATACAGGTATACTCTCCTCCTGTTTAAAGGGACATTACCAAATTTATTACACAGTTCATTGTGGAGGAGATAGATGAGAACACGTCCATGGAGGACCTGCAGAAGATGATGGTTATAGCTCTGGTCTACAGGGTGCTAGTGTGTGTCTACGAGGTGAGTTACATTTCACACTTCCTTGGTAATGGGGTTAATGCAACTGCTGAAGAGTAAGGGTCTTCTTAATGTAATGCTGCTTATTATACAGGTTAATCCCAGCAGAACAGAAACACTCCAGCCTCTTAGAACACTATTTTTATTTGTAATAAAAACAAAATACTTAGTTAGAATATGTAACATTCCCCAGTTTGTCCATCTGCAGTTGCTATGAGCGGTCTCATTAACACATGCTCTTGTTTAATGAGAGGTAAGGCAGAGCCAGAGTTCTTAGCACAACACTGTTCCCCAGTGAGGACAGTGATGCAATGTTGCATTCATAGTTGCCTGAGATTAAGTCATATATCAGTAGCTTGTTTTCCCAGGTGGCATCTAACAGTGGGACATTCAGGCCCCTCTGCACAGACTAATGCTGTAGTGTTTCCCTTTACTCTTCTTTGTGAGGACTTGAAAATTAATTTCTTGTGTTTTTACTGCTGTGTGTGTGGTATCATTAATCTCTTCTCTCTATCATTAATCTGCCAGTATCCCAAGATATATTACAATTTATTAGCATGACCAGGAGTCAGCTGGATTTTGGCGATCAAAGCCACACACTGGGAACAGAGAAAAACTGCACTCAGAGTTGTCTGACTTTTATCCTCATCTTCTAATCAGATATTCTGTATATGGGGCGCTGGCGGTGCCACACCGGGGAAGTTCCTGCTTGGCCTGCGGGTGGTGACATGTGACACAACCACTCTGGTCCAACCCAACCGAGTCCTTGTTTTCCCAGCATCTAATGTCTCCCTCTCTGCGTGAGTGGTCGCATGCATTTTATAACCATGTAGATGAAATTTTATGAAATATCTTGATCTATATTTGCCTTTAAACTGAACATTCGATTGTTCGCGTTGGAGTCGATTGTGGTGTCTAACACACAAAGCAGCGTTTCTTGTAGATCGTCTTTGTAGGACTTTTCAATTCAGGTTCTGGTTTTGTTTTGTTTTTTTGTCTCAATGTTCACAGCTCTACAGTGCGGGCGCTGAATAAGAACATCTCTATTGCCTTCCTCTTTCCCGTCTTCATCACTCTCCTCTTCTTCCAGCACAACAGGACTGTGTATGACATTGTGGCGGGGACCATAGTTGTTCAGCAAAGAGTTGACAGGTAGCCCCTCAGGCTCTCTTATACACACCAGGAGTAATGATAAAGGTTGACACAATGGGTGTCCTGAAAATAAGAGCGATGCATTGGCGCATTTCTAAACTTTGATGTGAATTGCACTTCAAAACCTGAAGCATGCAAGTTTAGCCTGGTACATTAAATTTAAAGAAAATCAGCTTTACATCTTTTGGTGTGAGGCTTTTTTAACTCCTGAATCAGCATATAAGCTTTGAGAAGAAGGGTGCTGTCCAGTGTATCTGGGATATCCTGAGACGTCTCCTTATATGATGTGAATCTGTTTAATTATGTACTTTTGCTATGCCTAATCTCCTAGATCTAGGATGTGAAAACCTTGGCGCCCTCCTGTGGCTGTACTAAAGAAATGACGGATTGTCTGTATGCAAGCAAAGTAATTTGACACATGCTGTAGACATATAAGAGTTCGTAACATAGAGGCTTTAAAGAAGGGTGAAACATGATTAAGTTCTCTACTTTGCTGATTTTTCTTACATGCATTATTCTTCGAGGTGATAATGGAGAATCAAATGTTTGGCTTGCTAATGATTGTTGTGTAATATAGTGATTATTATGCACTCACACTGAAGAAAGACTTGTCTGTAACCCTTCATTGTGTCTATGATTATTTTTGATGAAGTATTCTTTTGATATGTTTCTGCCATGGTGAACTGTAACATAAACTGTTTTTCCTGCAATATATGAGGTTCAGATGAGAAATTGTGTTTGGGAGTTCTCTTGTGTGTTTAGACTTGTAGTGGTTGTGACTCAGAGCAGCTGTTCAGCATCAAAGAACCATTGTTTGATTCAGATGCATCACTGAATGCCACCATTTGTGTCAGATTTCTACTCAGGCACAATGTAAAACTCTTCGATTATTAAAAATGGTTAGTGATGTAGTCACATACGGTAATGATGATTTAGGAGTCCAGTTTAGAGTTTACTTTAATTCACAGTTTGGCTGCTTATTTCAGTGAAGTGAAAATTTGGAATCAAATTATTGTTCTATATTATTTAAATAAGTACAGCATATTTAGATCTGCATGCTTACAGGTAAACAGATACTGACTGCCTAAACCCACAGAGACATGGTCAAGATGATTAAAACTGACATTAATTATCCATTATTTAAAAAATCATGGCCAAATATTTTAGTAACAATCCCAATAGCAGTATACACGGTATTAACAGATGACCAGTAAATATCATTGTATACCAGTAGGCCTTCATATAATCATGGAAATATGTTGATGCTCCAGCCACATTTGATTTAGTCCTGATTCCAAACAATGATTATTTTTATATTTGAAATTAAAACTAATTCCATTAATTTGTTAAAACAAGCTGATATTGCTAATAAAAACAGCAGTAATGGTTTAATGTGATTTTGCACATGTTGTAAATGGCAAATTTTGATAAAACCTAAATAAAACTTATAGCTGCTGATATGACACAAACTGACATTTATCCGTAAGAAGGAAGCAATAGAAGATCAAATGAAAGGTGTCATGTAAGTATACCCTGTTAGATCGTCTTTCATGAACATTAGTCCCTTCTCTTAAGGGAAAATTGAGTTGCTGTTTTTGATTGATTGCTTGTTTTTGTTTTAACAGCCTTGCTATATATATACAGTAGCACTAAGGGGTGGGCAAAGGGATGCAGCTGTTCTCAGAGGAAATGTGGAAGATGTTTAATGTTGAACAGGCAACATATGAGAGGAACAGGTATGAGTGTATCCATTGTTCTAAGTAATGAATGACTTTAAACTATAAAAGCAGCGCGGATCGAGACAAAAGTGCAGAAAATTTAATATAGCTGACAAAGGATCTTCAGCGTGGGAACATGGGCGATGTGACTGTTGTATACTAGAAATATAGGATTGAAGAGCTTAGTAAGCTTTCACCATGAAGGCAAGTTAAAATACTGACCAGTTAAGAACTATGATAAAAGTTAGTTCTAGCATCAGGATGCCATTTAACCTACTCTAGGAACAGTGTTAGCTGTTGACCTTGAGGAGCGAGTGTAGGAGTGTACATGAAAGACACAGAAACTGCGAATGGTTGTACACTAAAGCACTCCTAAATTAAATCTTCGCTATCTTTGTGCTGAAAAGAGAATTTCAAACAGATCTAAATATACAGTAGATGAGAAATTACATATTTTGTTTTCCACAGTTGCTACAACTCTTGCTGCCACATGAGGGCAGCAGTAGGCAGCACATAAACATGTGCTATCTGTTGTGGTCTAAATGCACTAAAGACTAGGTGCCGGACGTTGACATGTTTTCTCAAAGATATTTTTGAACCTAACAACTGTGTCATATAAGAAGCGCACTCTGTGACCTCATAACTGACATATTTGTATTATAACCTAAGGCATGCAAAAACATGCTGACTTGAACAATATGTTACCTGTTAGGCTAGAACCTGCCTCCCCGCTCTCACACCTGTCTGTCTGTCTGTCACTTCAAAGCTCGTGTTTTTTACTGTCGTGTCAGGTACTATATATCTCAAACATGAACCCTGAGCAGCTAATGATGTGAACACAATGTACTGTACACACACGGCTGACAGACTTTCTTTTTAATCCTCATACAGTATTTGCCTTGTGATATTTGGGTTGCTCACATCTGCGGCCTCGCTACAGTACCAAAGTCATCAGTGCGTGAGAAATCATTAGGCCACAGGTCACACAAGGTTGTGTGTTATTTGCATGAAGAAGGCCGCAGCTTGTTGACGATGCTTTCCTCGTGAATATAATCTGGACTATTAATTGCAGGTCACACAGAGCTGTTGATTGTGAAGCTTTGTCAATTACATGCTCCTGTAGTGAGGTCAGGGGCAAAAATGGTGTTTTGGGATTGTGTGTGTGTTGTGTGTACTAGTATTCTTGTTATTATGAGATTAAAGTAAGCACAAAGCCTTATACTTTACCAGCTTTCATTTTGCATACTCTTTGGTACAGCTGATTTTTTAAATATGACATAATTGATATTAAAACCTGTTCAACCTTCACCGTGCTGTATCTGGCACACTTCCAGTGAAGCATACACTCCGCCCTTCTATAAATGATCTTTATTTATCAAATTGCCGAGCAATATGGCAATGCAGTAGTGAAATGCAGTCTCTTGCCAACTTTCAACATACACACACATGAAACAAAAAACTCAAACTACAGCTGCCATTAAAGATTTTTTTAGTTTTTTTTTTTCTTGAGGTGCTTCTGCCAAATGTTACTTACCTTCCTATCTCCATTTGTACATTTTTTTCATGCCACCCTTTGTTTAATTCCTTCCAAACTCTGGTCTTTAGGATTCATTAGCTCAACTTGCTGCTTGTAACCTACGCCTATGTGTCTGGTAGTGCTGGTGTGTATGTATGTAAATGCAATGCCTGAATTATAAATCTGTAATATCTTCCAAAAATTGTGAGCTTGCTGAAATTAGATGTGAGTTAAAAAAAAAAAAGTATAAAATTCCTTTAATGGCTGTGAGGCAGTGAGAAAATTAGCTTTTTGTTTTATAATCTAACTACACGTTTTGTCAGCCATTGTGCATGATTTTAAAAGTTCATAGCAGCATTTTGTCCTTCAGTAGGACGTTTTTGTGCTGAGAGTCATGGGTTGTTCTCTGCCAGGGAACTGAGAGAGGCTTAGCAATAATTGTGCCTCGAGTGGCTCAAATACAAATTTCACAAGAAGACAGAGCAGAGGAGAGAAAGCAACAGAAAGTGTGAGACACAGAGAGAGATTAAGAGAGAGACACAAAAGCCCAAGAGGAAGGAAAGGGTTGGAAAAGTAAGATCAAAATGGGAAAAGTAGGAGAGTGCAAAAAAGTGGGAAGAGAAGTGAAGGAAAAGGGAAGAAGAGCGTAAGAATGAGAAAGACTGAGTGTGAGAGGCTGAGGGACACCGTGCTTGAAAATTCTCTCTGATCTTTGAGCCCTGGGACCAGAGGCGATGGAATACCCTGCAGATACTCTATTAAAATTCAACCAGCCTCACTAAAGCGCTCAGTTATTATACAAGAGAAACCCTGCATAGCTCAGTTTTCTCTGTTTGCTCTGTGATGCACACACACAGTACATCAAGATGCACACAAAAGACAAGCAGGCGCGCGCACACCCACCTACATTCACTAACTGAAATTGTCTTTACTGGAAGACAAACAAAATACTTGAGGACAGATGACAAGTATAGTATACTGTACATATACTGTAATAAACAACTTTAAACAAAGGCAGCGTCATTTGAAATGGAGCTCTGAATGTAAGCTTTTCACAAAACTTCAATATATGCATTGTATGTTTAGAGTATTTGCCGCTTTTGGAACACTTCAGGTTCACTTCTTTGAGGGCTGGTGTTTCCCAGTGGATTTGCACTAACTTTTCGGCTTGTGATTGTGAAGTTGCAACCGACTGCGAGAAGTACAGGAGTGAGACGTTAACTTTACAAAAACCATCTAAAACACAAGGCAGTTTAGGGACAGAACTGTACTGAAATGTACTTTCATGAAGTTTTAATGAATATATCACTCCAGCCAATTTGGAAAAAAAATCAGTTTTATTTAAGCAGCATATTGTTTTGTATTAAAATTGAAGCTGCGTTCATGGATTTTCTGACCTCTCGTGGGTAGCAGAATCAAGATATAAACACAAAATTGACATCACAGCATATAGTTGCTATGGATGAATGTATTGGCAAACCTTTGCTTAGAGTAAACATTAGCATTCATTTGAAACCGTGTATCTGGCCAACTGACAAAGTTAAATCCTGAGTGAATAAACTTGTTCCTTAGCACATTAGCTGAATGGTTCATTGTGTTCACCAGCTAATGGCTAACGTCATCTCTCTGCTGTTTGGTGCTGGGCAGGTACCACACAGTGGGATTATCAGATGTCTTTGCTGAAAACATATTATTTTGTATTAAAATTGAAGCTGCGTTCATGGATTTTCTGGCCTCTCGTGGGTAGCAGAATCAAGATATAAACACAAAATTGACATCACAGCATATAGTTGCTATGGATGAATGTATTGGCAAACCTTTGCTTAGAGTAAACATTAGCATTCATTTGAAACCGTGTATCTGGCCAACTGACAAAGTTAAATCCTGAGTGAATAAACTTGTTCCTTAGCACATTAGCTGAATGGTTCATTGTGTTCACCAGCTAATGGCTAACGTCATCTCTCTGCTGTTTGGTGCTGGGCAGGTACCACACAGTGGGATTATCAGATGTCTTTGCTGAAAACAGCTGCCTTCTATATGTCATGAAAGGGCACTGATGGCAGTGCAGAAAGGCTCCATGGCTGAAGGGGGTGACACCTTTCACATTACACACACTGTTAATGACCAATTATTAATAGAAAAAAATTGGCCTTATACCAGCTTTAAGTTTTAGTAAATCAATCCATCAAAATAAAGTGTAGGTGTAAAAACCATCTGATTCATTAACTGTACAACCGCTTGGTGGGAGTGTATTATCATATCAAATACTAGTGTCAAATGATTATTTGTGTATACACAGTGTTGTTTTGTACACAATCCATTGAACAAGGCTCAGTTATGTCTTCTTTACAAAGTGCAATAATATTCACTCAACATGTGTGGCAGTAAGTGCGAAGTGCTTCTGCTGTGTGTGGTTTCATTTTAACCAAATGTAAGCTGAGTGAACTCTCTATAACCTATCACCCCCCACCCCCCATTCTCTCTGTCTCTCACAGACACACACAGACACACACTCGCTATTTAAAACTCTGTGACTACTGCTACTGGACTTTCCTTCTGACTTCTGACTAGATTGATACTGTATTTCATGGTAATTTTTATAGGGCAACACTTCACTTTTAAAGCTACTCTACCTAATTTCTTTTCAGCCACTAGAGGATCTAGTGAGGCTCAAAACAAATTGACACCATGCTTTTAACTAGTCTTTGCACCTCCCATCTTATTCTGTTTCCTAGCAGTGACATAAGCCCCTTTTCCATTGCCTGGTACTGGCTCAACTCAACTTGACTCGACTCAACTCTACTCACTTTTGGTACTGGGTGCTTGGTTTTCCACCGCAGATGGTCCCCTCTCAGTGTAGCTGGGTGTCATGGCGACACCGCATTACACTGCTGTGACATATTCAGCAACTGACACAGTAACAATGGGGGACATCAAAGGTATGTTGTTCTTGATTCTCTTTGTGTGGCTGCTTTTAGTTAGTACAGTAACTACAATAAAGTAAATAACATTGCTTTTAAAAATGGCACTTGCTTTGTTTCAGGGCATCTTTCAAATTGATGATGTGATTTCTCTGACCAGTCGCTAGTCTGCAGTGCTCACATGTCATTGTTTAGTATTGCCTCTGCTCACTTGGAACCTTGACAGACCAAAAATAGTACCAAGTACTAGGTACTATCTCCAACATTTGACTGATGGAAAAACAAACAAGGTGAGTTGAGTTGAGTTGAGCTGAGCTGGTACCAGGCGATGGAAAAGGGGCTTTAATGTACCAGCCCATCCTCATTCCCAAGGTGTCAAACTGTTGGTATGTCAAGTATTCACTCGTGTTAGTATTTGATGCCCCAGAGCAATGATTATAGTATATGAAGGGAGAAAGTCCACTAGGAGGTGGATGGGGTGAATCGAACAAAACTCTCCCATGGGGGAGTGGAGCTTGTGTCCAGTGTGTAATGAATTGTTTTTTAAAAAGTGAGTATTTTAACTCAAGCCATAATATTTTTTTTAAACCTAACCATGCAATTTTTATTTCTAAACATTACTGTGTCATTTTTCCCCCCAAACGAAACCACGCCATTTTTGTGTACCGATGGAAGTGGGCTAACACTGTTCAGCATCCAAAACCCTGATCGTCTCCTATGGATACCAAAGGCATCCTTTTGTGTCAGTGTGAGACATAAAGGGACTTGACAAAGCATCAATATTTGACACTCTGGGAATGAGAATGTGTTGAAAATATGGACGCCTGGTTGTGGCGCACTGTCCAAAATGCAGCCTCCAGTCCAAAGCTAACATTAGCTGACCAGTGTTCTGGTTACTGCTAATGTGACACAAAGCACTAGCATTACACAAACATAGCATTACTCCCAAATTACAATCATATTCATTCAATACAAAGGTAAAATCATGACTATGCTAGGTCGCTGATGTTACTAAAACAAATGCATTATGATTTAGAAGGAAAAATGCTACATCAGAATCAAATCAAAAAGCCAAACTGATGTTAACTGTTTTTTTTTTTTTAATCTACGGCTCATATTTGACAACACAGGGTGGAATAACAGCAGAGGCACTGTAGGCAGCAGTGTCGTGGATGTCGTGAAAAATTGCATTCACATACATTTATAGAAAATGTATGCAAAAATATAAAAATAGTAGCTTAGTAATAGTGAAGTGTTTGAGCAGAGGGAGAGGAAGGCAGAAGCAGCCAGGGAACGTGAAAGTGCCACAAGCAAATAAAGCAGCTAATGGATGTATGAGCAAATATTGGAACACAAATGTAGCCTTTGTTGTGATATTAAGTTATATTCCATCAATAGAAGCTGTGTTGTTTGGATAAACCCAGACATTCTCTGTGTTGCCCAGCAGATGGGGTTCCCTGTGAAGTGACTGTCTCTCTGCTCCTCAGAGCAGGCTCTTCATTGGCTCTCAATAGCAACTGTGTAGGAGGTCGCTCAGCCAATCAGCACACTTCTGGGCCACAAACATCTGAAGTAGTATTAATGTGGAATGTGCAGGCTTGGCATGAGCTGTCAGCTAGAGTATGTAGTACTACAGTACATGTGGATGGAGGGAGGAGGCGAGTAGAGAGGAGGAGGAAGTGGTAAGCAGTCCATGGCCGAGTTGTAGTCTTATGAGGCGTCTGTGTAGAAACTTACTGTCAGCTGTTCTACATTGCCTAACACCCATAAATGCGCCACAGCCTCTCTGCTTCTCCATCTTGCAAATTCACATAAACATTATTTTCTTACATGCACACTCTTGTACAACTTGTATTACACAAACAGAAATCTGGACAATTATACAAAACCTTCATCACTACATTCCAATAAAATTTAATGGTGTTAGAATATCAATACACAGACTCCATTTAAAAAATAAATCTTTGAGGAGCTCAACATAGGCAGATTTTACTGTTTACAATGTCCTTGTTTGTGTGTGTGGTGGGGGTGGGGAGCTGATTATTCCCTTAGCAGACTGATACTGCAGAGAATGCTTGTCTTCTGTGAGTCTGTGAATCAAGCTCCAGGCCCCAACAACGAGCAGTGACGCAGGATTAGCGCCTCTTCAGTGGAGCCTCAGCAGACCACACCACCTGGTTCCACCAGTGGAGGTATATGCCGTCTGCCAGGGGACTCTTACAGTAGATCTAAACTGCTGCTGGTGTGGGTCCACTGTATAAGTGCTATGTGCAATGTGAATGTCTATAGACAGATGGCATTTATGCACGTGTGTGTATTATAGCCTGAAGAGATCAGTGGCAGGAGAATATAGAGTACTGTATAGGGAAGAGAACCAAAAGAAAAGGTGGAAAATTGTACAAAAGTGAAGCAACACATGGCATTTTTCAACATTTATCCTGTAGAGAGTCAGAGAGGGTGAAGCCAATCCCAGCTGACATTGCGCAAGAGGTGAGGTACATCCTTGTTATGGTTTAGTCCCCCTCACCAGGAGGGGGAGGGAGAACTGGGGCTGGACTCAAGATGGCTGACCCAGGTGCTAGTACAAAAAAGGTGGTTTAATGGAATAAAAACAACATAACAGGGTCCATAATACATACAACCAGGGAAGGGCAGTGATGACTAAGGAGACCAGGACGGTAAACACACAAACTAACGACAGGAACTAGGATAGCAGGAGGATGAGAACGGACAGGTGAACAAAAAGAACCAACGTACACAATGTAATCCACAGCACAGGGACTGTCAGCGTGGAAGACAAAGCATGTATTTAAGTATTGCTAACCGCATAATTAGCGTGATAAGGTCAAGCCAAAACGCACAGATACTGTCAGCGTAGCATCTTACACACGTCTTAAAAAAAATGCGGGTCAAACACAACCTTTGTATAACTTACTTTAAGTATAGTACGTTACACGTCGCAATGATCCGGCCCAGGTGGAGCGTCTGCCCGAGGTATAAATAAGGAGGAAAACTAATCAGGGGGATGCACCCCAGCTCTGTGCACCCCAGCTGTGTGCACCTCAGCTCTGTGCACAGACAAACGAGTCGCCAATTACCGAGTGCAACACAGCTGAGGTGCAGAATCCGCAGATCAAGAAAATAAAGGAGAGAAAGGTGGAGGAGAGGCAGGGGGCGGCCGCGGGCCCCCGCAAACCTTGCCCCCCGCCACAGGGCTGATGCATAGAGACAGACAATGATTCACACTCACTGGTAATTTAGAGTCACCAGTCAACCTAACCTGCATGAACATGCAAACGCCACACAGAGAGGCCCATCTGGGATTTCAAACCAGGACATCTTTACCATGAAGCAATGATGCTAACCACTGCACCACTGTGCCACCCTAAACATAACTCATAACATAATGTAAAACTTAATATCCTAATTTTTCCTCTGACACTGACAGAAATATTCCTAGTTGTTTATTGTTGTTTCAGTTATAATGCAAATTTAATGTATAACTCTATCACAATGCGCACAAAACAAAAAACATTCAATCAGCTGCAATCAATCAATCAGTCAATCAATATTTATTTATACAGTACATTGACAGTGCTAAATAATAACAACAATTAACTGCAGCTGATTACACTCACTGCTGAATCTTTTCTAGCTCCTTCCTACCAAGCACCTACGAATACTGAGCACATTTTCTACATATTGTCAGAATTTTATATGTTTTGCCAATTCCTGTTTGGCCTTTGTATGGCAGTCTGTCCTGAGTTTTGTCTTCTGTGGCTCCTTTGTTTCATGTCACCCATCATGAATTTCAGGACACATCTTGTACAATGCAGAAGGTACCGAGGGCCTTCACAATACAGAACATAAGTTAGTACATCATTTCATAATCAGCTGCTTATAAAGAGGATGTGGGGAGTCTACTGGCATGTTTGAGTCAGTGGTGAAATGTGTCTTTGTCCCAGTTAGGTACATGAAATCATTTGGCCATGTTTACAGCCTACTGCCAAAGATATTTATAGAAATGAAGAAACTCCTCATCTTCCTCATTTTCCGCTGTAAAAAATGAGTCATGTAGCATGTCTCAGCACACACACACACACACACACACGCAAGAGAAAACCATGAGCAGCAATAGATGACTCAAATGCACATGCTCTTTGGAACGGGAGTGTAAGCTTGCTGGGACATTTATAGAACAAAGTAGGGCTTGTGTTTTATATTTTATACAGCTTTTTATCAAAAACAATCCTGCTGTGAATACTGATGCCAGCTGATGATCTGTGGTGTGAGATGTGTTATCTAACTCCAACTGGTAAAGTATTATTAAACCAGTTTACATGACTGAAAATCAAGAGAACTGAGAAATGAATGTGATCTATAAATAGAGACCAAAGGTTGTCTGAATATGGAAGAGCAGACTGAAGACACAGGACTAATAACATAGCTTTTATTTGGATCCGTTTGAATTTTTTGAAATAGTGCAGTCTAATCTCTTTGTCATTTTTCTTTGTATTATATTAATCTACAGATGTGGGTTTTGTGGATTAATTCAGTAGCCTCATCTGAAGACTGATGACTTCATATTAGTTATAATTATTGCCATATTCACTATGGTGCAGTGGTTAGCACTGCCACCTCATAACAAAAAGGTTCCAGGTTTGAATCTTGTGGGCTTTCTGAGTCCAGAAACGTGCAGACGGTGGACTTGCGACTCTAAATGGTCTGTAAGCGTGAATAGCTGTCTGTCTATATGTGTCAGCCCTGTGATAGACAATGTTGGCTGAGGTTGGCTCAGCCCGCTATTACTCTTTACAGGGTAAGCAGTATAGATAATGGATGATTTCAACTAATAAGAGAGACTGACCAGAAATGTGATGTTAAGACAAACACAGGCAATGAGGTTTTGATGCATGTACAGAAATCACCAATCACATGCATCTATGGCAAAAAAAGAGACATTACACTGGCAAAATAGGAACTGTAGACAGAACTATATAATTATGTTGATTTTATTTAAAGATAAACCTCTCACCTAAGTGTGATGTAGTGTTAAAGTATAGAGCTGACTCTCCCAAACCACACAGATCTCAACATACAGCAGAAGCTGGCACAAAGATGTAGGTTGTATGTAAATAATGATCTACCACATAATGCAGCTACCAGCCTTTGGGAGAAAGCATCACGTTGCTTTGACTCAAATTAACCAGTAAGCATGTGCATGTATAACCTTGGGAAATTACTACACCAAAAATAAGTGGGAACATTTTCCCACATCCTTTTGCCACCATGCACAGATTGCATATAAGCACACATAATCCCAGGCAAACATCAATCTTCACTGTCATCCAGCATAAAAAGACACTCAGACACTCAGCAACTTCATACTGGGACTCTCCCTCACTAAAAGAGCTTTTCTGCACTTATGACAATGAGTAGACATGCATAGGGAGACACAGTGATAAAGATTAATTGTCGGTGCTGCAGAGCTTGTACAAGCACAATATTACCAGGCCTCTTGTGGCCCGGCAGCTAGAGAAGTAGTGTGTTGATGAGAAGGCAACTTTATTGATTAAGTTTTTAAAAGGCCCTTGAAACTGAGTGTCTAGACGTTCTTGTCCAATTGCACTTCAAGAGTAGAGCTGTTAGTTAACATTGGTGGCAAAATAAAAGGGGTGAGTGAAATTACAGATTCAGAGCATTTTTTAAAAGTTTGCATCATGGGCTGGGGATTTGCATTTTATAGCAGCAAGCACATTATCAGACTTTATTACTGAATTAAGCCAGTGTTGCACAGGCTCTTCAACACTCAAATGAACACACTGAGCTAACGTTGCCTTCTCAAAACATCAAATAAACACCACTGAACTAAAAGCCGAGTCATCAAATTGACTATTACAAAACAGTGAAGACCAAGCTGTTTCCAAAATATGAATGAAGGAAAAGATCTGCACTCCAGCCCTCAATTGGAATAAAAACATATGTCTCTAACAGTGGGGTGAAGAAGCAAACTTAACCTCAGTATACAGGGGAAGGGAAAAAAACTTGAAGATGTCAAGGATGGCTGAGGAAAGCAAACAGAGAGAGGTGGCTGTTGGCAGCACAAACACAGAGGTGGAACAGGATGGGAAGTGCTAATGATGGTGGTGGGACGGTGAAGCCACAGAGGCCACAGAAACAGTATTGACTGATGACCACGTCGCATTATAATCAGTCTGCTATCCTTGTTCGCTACCATTTACTATAATACAGGACTCTCAATTAATCGTTTGATTATTTTTATTATTAAATGTTCATTTTTTTAGGTTATAAATGTAATAAAAATGCAACAAAAACTGTGAAAAATGACTGAATGAGTTAAAAATCATAGCTGGACTTTTTTTTTAAACCAAGAGTTAGATGAGGAGACTAATAATACTCTCATGTCTGTCTCCAGGAAATCACTGCTTCAGCCAAGATTTAGTTTGGCATATATACTGTAACATTACAGTACATTTCATTTACCAGTTTCTGTACAGATTAAACAAATGACATGATGTGTTAACTAGTGAGCTTTAAACATGTTGGCAGATCCATATTTTTAACCTTTAGACAAGGCCAGTCCAGCTGTTTCAGCCTGTTTCCAGTGTTTATGCTAAGTTAAACAAGCTTCATATTTACCCCACAGTTAAGAAAGTACTGTCAAAGTGAATGTGTGTGAATGTTCTGCAGCTCAACTAACTGATTAATTCACTTACTGTTTCTAAAATAATACTTGAGTACTGCTTTCCCACTATCCTCACAATAGAGATATTCTCTGCTTTCTCTTCTTTTGTCCTCTACTTCTGCATCTGCCATTCTACCTCTCACTTGTGTTGTAAAAGCTGGTTCCTCACACTGTCACAGTGTCTTATCTGTTATCCATCTGACCTCTTGCTGAGTGTACTGTCCTGATATCATTCACCACTGTTGGTATGCATGGGTTGAAGAGCCTCCTTACTTGGACAGTAATTAAAACATACATGAAGGGCTGCTGGTTTTATTTTTGGGAAATGGTGGGTGGAACAAAGATATCAGTTTTAGGAAACAGCAGTCGCTGTATGCAGATATAATTACAATAAGGGTGAAGATGAAATGAAATATTATCATCAATATGGTTTGTGGTTTAAAAAGGGAGGGAAAAGGTTAAAATAACAGTTCAAAGTATGTAGAATAAGTAGGAAACCATTCTGTGTCCCAGTAATTTGCAGTCTCATCCGCCAAGGCTGCAGGCAAGTTCTGGGTCCAGAACTAAGATCTGATTATTTTTATACAGAGGGACCTTGGACATTAATACACATACAAACATACTCACACTGACCGCACTCTGCTTCAATTCATATGTCAGATTTATTTGTGTGCAGAAGAAGAGAGAAAATGGGAGACATATTTACATCCATGAGCAATCTAAATTTATATTAATTCCATTAAGGTGTGGGATTTCTAACCAGATCACATTAAAGCACTTCAAATTACTTCCCAAAATCTGCCTGACCGGGACAGACAGATTCAATCGGCTGCTGTTAATACACAGATTAGAGAACTCTTATTGCCTCCTAATCCTCTGTACTTCATTCTCCCTTGTCTCAGAATGGGGAAGGTGTGTGAGAACAAGTTAGCCGACAGCAGTCTTTCTCTGTAGGATTACACTTGCAAGGGCAACTTTAAGCCTGTGTAATTTAGTTGTTAGAGTTGGTGTGAAAATGATGGTACCTAAAATACATTACAGTGTCGGTGAAAGGATATTTGAATACATCTGACGGAGATGTGGGGGTACATCTGACCAAAAAGAAAACGCTTACAAAATAATACATTTTCAGGGGTAATCATATTGTTTGTGGTGAATGTGACTATACAAACTGAAATAATAGAATAAAGTGAAAAACTTCATTTAATCTCTTTGCATAGTATATTATAGCGTCTGGGCTGAACTTGTAGACACTTCCACATCTGAGCAAAAGAGGGAGCAGTGAGCAGCTGTGAAACACACCATGCCCTGTGTGAGGAGGGACTTTCTGCAAAGAAACCCAAAGCAAAGAGACTGAGCATTCCTCTTCTACTAAGAAAGTCTTTATTTTTTGCTGAAAATATGAAAAGCTGACATGTTAATGTAGTGGCCTGCTCTTTCTTCTGCTTGAATTTTCACACCAGCTGAACAGGTAAATGGTAAAAACTATGGTGCTCGATGGATTACTATACTGTGTTAAGTGGCATGCACTTCAGACATTGTGCCGCTGTTACTCTGCTGCTCAGTTAAAAAAAAGAAAGAAAGAAAGATGACCATTAAAATCTCTGAAAATCCCTTAAGAGCTGCTTCCAAAGGCTGGTGATGATTAATTATTTATCTGCTTTAGTGCATGTTTTAAGATCATGGTGTTATTTATTCATATCCCAGGTGAAGTGTCAAATCCCTTCTTTGTGTGTACTTGTCAGTCAAGTGGATGTCTCTTATATAGTTGAATAAATTTGGTTTTAACAGAGTTGTTTTGTGGTTTTCTGGTCAGAAGAGGTTAAAAACTGACACAAATACTTAGGTATTAGATTTTTTTAAAAGTAGTGAGTATTTCTTGTCATTCCATTTTTAATATTTCTTTTGGCACACACCCTTTCCTCAAAAGAGAGCTGAGGTTAAAAATTGCACTGACATGAAAAGTATGAGTCATTTAATCTCGTAAAATAGCTGTAGTGGTTTAAGCTGCCAGTATCTGTTTCTCAAGGCTTTTCCCATACAGGCCACACCTGGTACTCTTTATTGTACCAGGCTGTATACTGCTCACACCTCCTTCAAAGAACACAGGTACATCTCTAGGGAGGAACCCAACCCTTGAAGAGTCTGCTCCTCCTCTGGGAACAGTTCTTTATTATTCCTCAGGCACACCGTGGCCCTGCACTACATACATAGTACTGCAGTATGTATTGAACTCTGAATGGTGCAAGTAATTCAAATAAAGGCTCTGTAGAGAGGCTACATCTGAACTGACTTTGCCTACATGTACACATCATGTTTGAGTCCTTTTTCACTGCTACAGTCTAACGTGGAGCTTTCCATATGCAAATACTTTCATCATGTATGGCTGTAAGTACATGCAGAGTACAACAAGAGAGTTAATACTGATGTAAATATAGGCTTGTGTTTCTGCAAATGTCTGTATGGATCTATTCCTGTGAGCTAGCAAGACACTAAGCAACAAATCAGGATCACTTGGATTATTCAAAAATGTTACTGCGTTCTCTGACCTGACACATATGCTGTGAGGGTGAATCATACAATGTGACACTATAGGAAACACCACAGGGACTACATAATAAATAGTAAAACTCCTTACTTTTGTCTCCATTTAAATATCAAAGTCCATTAACCACCAGACTGTCTCTCTTCATTTCTATGCAGGCCATGAATGTAATGCTAGCCTACTGGCGCACCGTCCCTTTGTGTGACAAGCGCACAATAGAGTGCTGTACAATAGGCCACTTATAGAGTGACTGGCAACCTCGTGCACCTTACTGCTCATGCTCAGTGTCAGGTTGCATTCTGTGGTGATGAAGAGGGCAACGGTGTTTGCTGCCATGATGGAAATCTGGAAGAGGTCTCAGAGGTCAAGGGGGAGGGGGTGACTTGATTTTAACACTTTGCCAGCAACAAATATGTGGCTATAGTTTGCAGGTTAAAGTGAATTAGCCATAGCAGAATGAGGATGTTTTCTAGTATTATTCCATAATTTTGTACATGTCTGAGGCTATGTGAAAACACAGCAGCTGAGATTTTCCACCATGTCACTTAGGGCTGTGTATTGGCAAGAACTTGGGAATACGATATGTACCATGATACAGGGGTTACAATTTGATATATTGTGATACTGTAAACAAGGCGATATATTGCAATTTTTAAAAAATGTAATTTTAGAAAACTGTCATAAAATAGGCAACACACCACCATAGACATAAAATCTAACATAAAACGTTTTTATGCAATCAGAACAGGGAGCTGCATTTGCATTTGTCACAATCTCTGTAATATCCAACAACATAGCACTACTTGGCAGGTAAACTAGTAATTATAAATTGATACTGTTAGGTATTTTTAGTCAGATAGATATTGGATAGATACTTTATGTATTAGAAATGTTTAGTGGAGATAGGATGTCTAGTTAGACTGTTAAATGCTTAGTCATGCTTATGAGTTTCTACAGGGTACATCTGGTCAAGGATAACTAGAGAGAAGAGTTGATGACTGTCAGCAAACAGGGTGTTTAATATTATTATTATGACTTGTATAACTGTAGCCTTAGCCATATCAACACTGTTTTGAAGTTACTTGGACTGTCTCGTCTCTCAGAGTTAGCATGGTAACAAGAACCATATCCTACAATACTGTGTTTTTGAGAATCAGTACAGTATCGCAGAGCGTAATATTGTGATACTCAAGAGTACCGATATATTCTTACACCAACTGCTTTACTTGTGTGAAATTACTTCACTGAGACAGGTTTGTTACTCCGGATCAAATATAACACCCCTGTATTATAGCCATCATGTGTTTTCTTTATATTTTTGTCTTAATGCACTATTTTCTATTTGTGTGTGTTTCATATTGCATCTGCTTTGTTTTACCTGCATGGGATCAATAAATATATCTTATCTTGTACAGTGGTGGAAGAAATATTTGCATCTATTATTTAAGTAAAAGTAGTAAGACTAGATTAAAAATACCCAGTTACTGTACAAATTCTACATTCAAATGTAAATGTGCTTAAGGTGTCAAAAGTAAAAGTACTCATTATGCCCCAGGCATCCAGGATTTTAATGCTGTAGCTGGTTGGTGGAGCTAATTCTGCCACTTTATAGATCTATAACAAGGCGTCACATTTTATAAAATGGTGTTACTTTTTGTGCAATGCTGGGTTAAGATATTGTATATTGAGAATAATCTTATGAAATGAATATTACCCAAACATACGGTGCGTAACCTGTAATGGCATATTGTATATCCTCACGCCCCAGTAATGCCAGTGAACTTATCTTGTTACTGTTTGCTCAGCTCCGAGCCCTCTCATATTTTTGCATGAGTAAGTTGCCTACTGCTCCATTTTTGAACTCTCTCTCTCTTTCTCTCTCTCTCTCTCCCCCGTGCGTCTCACGCTTTCTCTGAAGGTGGGGGCAGAGAGAGCTATTAGCTGCGCGCTGCAGACATCATTATTAGGACGGGAGACGCTTCCCACCGTCAGCGTCGGAGCAGAGCCTGGGAGCCCTGGCAACAACGAGAGACACAAACTCAGCAGCCAGTTACACCCTACAGTAAGTAACACAGAACTACTCATTCAGTGCTCGTTTCGCCAACCTGGCACCGCTTTCACCATGCCAATTTTCTTTTTGGGGGCTGTGTAGAGAAAATGGCTGGAACAACTGGGCTGGGTGGCGCTGACGCTCCGGTTGACTTCAAATCCTCGGAAAATGTTTATTTCGCCCTCTGACCTATTTTTAAGTGACCAAACAGTGCAGGGACGTGCGGAGTTTGAGTATATATAGTTGTCATTTGGGGACGTAAATGTAAAGTAGTGTTTAAGTGGGTCGACAGAGAGCAGAGCCTTGGCTGGATTCTGACCGATTGAGCCGCGCGTTCGCCGGGCGAGCTGGTGTCTGGCAGGCACTGTACTTCTAGTAACTGCGCCACTCGCCCTCGGCTCAAACATTTGCTCTTTGCAGAGTATTATCGATGAACAGTGTCAAACGCTGCCATATGGCGTTGCGTTGTGCTGCCTGTGTCTTCTTTTAAACTCTTCTCTTACTGACAATGACTGTCAGAGGAAAGCAATACATTTTTATCTACGCTTCACTATCGCGGAAGTGTTTTATTTACGCGAAAAGACGCGAGGAACAACAAACCACAGTCCCCGTAATTAGACCAGTGTTTGTGAAGACGTAGTTAACACTGCTTCGCATATTTAGATCACAGATTAAATAGTTGCCTATGTGGCACGGCACTACACAGTGGTCTACATTGCTCCTGGTTGTAAAGGACATGGGGTTGTGATTGCTGGACTACCCGTGATGTCATTCATCCTGGCTTGAACCATTATATAACGGGACTGTAGGGAAGCCTGTGATAGCGGCTATTTTTACTCTGTTTACACCTCGGAGTTGCTCTCAGGGCAGGATATGCATCCCAGGTGGTAGTCTATGCTTCAGTCACCTTATGAATGTAATATGGTATCTAAATGAAATCAAACGGACGGACAAATATTAAAACTGAGGTTCTCTCTAAAAGTTGCATTTACACTTTTAAGTGTTGCCCTTTGCTGATTGTCTGCACTTGTTTGCAGTTTGAACAAGTCAGGTTTACTTTTGATTATATCTTATCATTTTTGAAGCATAAATCCTGTGAGTTGCTGTCTTTTAGGCAGTGAGGGATAGTCTTTCTAAAGGGGCTTTTGCTATAAAAGATGCAATCCATGATAACCCAGAAATATAAATCCTTAGCAATGATTGTTGTATAGCCAATATATTAAGATTGTTAACTCGCTATTGGCTGTAAACACTGCATGCATGTGTTTAACTGACTAAGTTTACAGTTTAAAGTAAGATTTCAATCAAAATTTGTAATGTTTGTGTCAGCTCCTAGCCACTTATGATACTGCTGCACAAAAAAGTTTGAAACAACCATATGCTTATTGTGCAAGTCACAGTCAACTCGTACAGTCAAAGTCGTACATTTTTCCAAAATATAGCTTCAGAAATTTTGAAAAGCCTAGTTATACTCATGTGGGACTTCTTTACTCACCAGTACTACCTTAAAGAAATCGATGTGTAATAGTCCTTGAGAGTGGAATTGTTCCAAAAGTGTTTGCTTTAAGATGTTTACATTTATTGTTGAAACCCATTTTTTGTGGTTGAGCAGAACATACAGTAGGCTACAACCAACAGTGACAATGTGGCAGTATTTTTGGGGTCGGGGGAGGTGCTGTTTTTATGATCTCTTTTGAGGGGAGGCTCATCTCCCCACACTTTGAAAACCCCTGACCTAAGGTATATACACTTATTTAGCAGAATTTTGGAAAAAGTTCCTATTGGAGACTGTTGTACCCGGTACTTTTTACCATACTGACTCTGAGAGACGAGACAGTCCAAGTAACTTCAAAACAGTGCTGATTTATTCAAAGCGTCACAGGTAAAATTAACATTACACGCTCAAGTATCTTTCACCTCCAAACTGCACGCAGGCAGATGAAAGATGAAAAGACCCTGAGCCCACCAGGCCTATACATTATATCCCCTCGGTTGGGCTAGCCCCATACTACACAGAAACGTCAACCGAGACGTCTCCCTTACCAGCTTTGCAGCTGGCCATAGCAGTAGTCAAAACATGAAGCAAATAAATGTGTGAATGTGTGTGTCTGTTGATTAAGTGGTGTGTAGCTAAAAACATTCTCACAGACTTCTGGTAACATGTCGTGACTCAAACATAAGAACATATTATGGCTAAGGCTACAGTTATACACGTCATATTAATAATATTAAACACCCTGTCTGCTGACAGTCATCAACTCTTCTCTCTAGTATCCTTGACCAGATGTACCCTGTAGAAACTCATGAGCAGGCCTAAGCATTTAACAGTCTAACTAGACATCCTATCTCCACTAAACATTTCTAATACATAAAGTATCTATCCAATGTCTATCTGACTAAAAATACCTAACAAGACCTTTTGAGCATAAAGATTGTACAGAATATTTAAGGTTTTACAATGCAAACCTGTTTTTCATGCTAATATATATTTCATTTCATGTTAATATAATATTTGTCTTGTCTGCCAATACAATACCTATGTATAATATGTGGCCCTTCTTCACATGATTGCTGACAAATGTCATCACTGTAAGTATTAAATAAAATGGCAAGTCACTGTTTGTTTCTGTTGCAACATTGTGCAGTAGGAAACAGTGGCATTGTTTTAATCAAGTGTATTGAAGAGCTTTTTATTTAGTCTATATGGGTCAATTAAAAATGTCTTTATTGGCATTGGTTGCATAGTTCGATTTTGTGAGATGGTTTTTTTGCTGTAGGTGGAAGTACCAAAGCTGTTAGATATGAATAGCTGACCATGAGCTTTGTATCTCAAAGTGACAGGCAGGAGGTATATGATAAAATGAAGACCCAGCATTAATCTCTGTGGGACACCACTGGAAGGTCTTAGAGTTCACGGGGAGAAACTGTTATGCATTAATGATCAGCCAGAGGTGTACAGAAATAGTTATGCCAATAGAGAGAGTTTAAAAGCTGTATTTTGGCTGAAAAGAATGAGAATGAAGTGGCAGCTAAAGTCGACTGCATTGTGATTTTGACAAGGTCAGTGTTTACAAAATCCAGAGTGTGAGGTAATCTGAGAAGAAATAGAAGAATCCAGAGTTTTAGATAGGAATTTCTGGGTTCAGATATAATAAAAGGCCAATTCTGTATTTTCAGCACCAGGTCTTTCAGGATGGGGTTGGCCACTAACACCTTTTTGTCTTGGAACTAGTGAGTACATGACCAGAAAGGAGATGTTAATACATTGCATGGAGAATGTAGACAGAAGGGTAAACATAGGGTCTAGGAGGGGTTGAGGAAAGGAAGGAAGGGTTGATCATGTGATTACAGACATGTCCAAAGCTGACATGGTGAAATGCTAAAATGTGTACCAAGGAGGTGTACCAAGGAGAAAAATAAAGAAGCTGTATATTTAGGAAACAGTAGAGGGAGGAGTTGTAGTTGTTGACCAGTTAGACAAGGAGTTAAAGAGTTTTAAATTGGAGCACCGGGGGTTTTGATTTGGTACACAAGCATTGTATGCTCCAGTATTTTTTCAGATTTCTTAAAACTAGGCCTTTAAGGTGATGGTGAACACAAAGGCTTTATGACAGGGAAAGACCAAACTATAGTGCTCTATTGTGCGGTCATGCCTCAGTGAATCAGGCATGCTGTTCCACCCACCTAATACACACACACAACACACACACACACCTACACACACAGACTTTACCATTGCAACCATAGCCTTTGATTCCAGCCGCCGGTCACTTTCAAATGGTAATGAGAGGCAATTAGAAGCCAATGTGTTCTAATCACAAGCCATTTAACTGAGCTTGGCTCATTTGTCAGAGCTATATGTGTACACTGGCCCACACGCTCAAACACACATAAATACACACATCGGTAAGTTCATGCTAGAGTGTTGTTTTTGTCTTTGGAATTTGCTTGTAAGGGAAAATAAACTGTGTGTTTGTGAGTGTGAATGGTTGAGAGAGACTGAGAGAGATTTCCAGGTAATAACTGGGTGGAGGTTAAATGAATAAGTGACAGAAATAGCTCTACACTGACATACCGAACCTGGTTTAGCTCATTCATCTGTGCTGTAGACCTCCATTGTTGTCTGAACACTATTAAAAACATGCCAGGGGGCCACACTGCTGCATTGGGTGACTTGTTTCTTCCTTACCAGGTACGTGAGCTCCAAATCCCAAGGAGGACCGCCACTTTTTAACACTCTCTAAAGTAAAGGGGCATTCAGACTGAGTTTCATTTCTGTGGCGAATTGTGTGCACTGCAGCCCATCACCAGCACCACAGGGGGCTCCTGCACAATGACGCAGCCCCGTGTAGCAAAAAAGCTGGAACTGGTTCAGCACACCGGTGGCAGAATTTGGTGTTAATGTAGAGTAGTCTATGTTAGCAGCATGGCTAACCAAAACAAAACAGAAACTCATGGGCTGGAAACATTATTGAAGCCACTCACCTTGACTTGTCATAATGTGGCCGTATTGTACATGGCTACATCTTTATTTTTACTTCAGAGATTGTGGGGAAAAAAACAAACATCGAAAAATCACTGGCTTTATCCTTTAAATCTTGTTGCATCAAACAGTAATCTGTTGAATACAACAACACTACAGTAAGAAACTTTCTGTTCATATATGCAGCCACAGTTTTCCTGATGTAAACTTTTATTTGTCACAAAAGTTCTGAGTACAAACCCTCATGCACACAGTGCAAGTACAGTTTACTGCAGTGAGCCATAGCAAAACACAGGCACTTACAGTATGATAATGTAAATATACATAGAAATGTACACAAGTAGCTGTTCTGACTCTGTCCTCAGAGATGACTGTCGACTAAAAGAGTCAAAGCAATGCACACAGACAAACTGCACACAAATCATAGGTCTTAGGTTCCGGGTTCGGGCCCCACCCGGGACCTTTCTGTGCGGAGTTTGCATGTTCTCCCCGTGCTTGCGTGGGTTCTCTCCGGGTACTCTGGCTTCCTCCCACAGTCCAAAGACATGCAGCTTAGGTTGATTGGTGTCTCTAAAAATTGCCCATAGGAGTGCGTGTGCGTGTGTGTGGTTGTTCGTCTATGTGTTAGCCCTGCGATGGATTGGCAACCTGTCCAGGGTGTACCCCGCCTTCGCCCGATTACCGGCCGGGATTGGCTCCGGCCCCCCATCTTAGATGTGTGTTTAGCAAGTGTTCAGCATATCTATTAGACATTGTTCTGTGGTTTCCTTCCTCCCTTTTCTCCTTCTGGTCTTGTTTCCATGTTTTTGTATTACTTTCACACACAAGCCTTATGTTTAATGCAGTATCATGAAAATGATATTAACCTCTATTTGCTGCATTCACACCAGGCTGCTGTGTCAGCTTGGTCATCTCCTTTTACATGAGAAGCCTGAGCTACAGAGAGTAGGAGAACTGCAGTACTTTACTGTAGTTAGTATGGGGTTGAATGAAGTGCATCAAAAAAGCATGTGTGTGAGAGAGAAAAATGATTTTGAGAAAGTAAAGCAAGGTGTGTGTGTGTGTGTGTGTGTGTGTGTGTGTGTGTGTGTGTGTGTGGTGGGGTGGGATCAGGAGATTAAGCTGTCTAGCTGAACCATGCAGTATGCTCAGACCTTTTCAGCTTTTCTTTTCATCCTCGTCTATTCATGAGTTCATGTACATGCACACAAGTAAAAAGACAGACAGAATACTGCTTTTAAAGGCAATCAATGAGAGTATTTTGTATGTGTGTGTGTGTGTGTGTGTGTGAGAAAGAACACCACTGTTTGTGATTGTGTGTGCTTTTATTACTTAGTGCATGTCTTCAGTGTTTTAGTGTTACTTAGTGTTAGTCAGCTGTCTTTATGGGATATCAGTGGCAATTCAATACTGATGCCATGGCAGGCGCTTAAAGCTGCTATTCATCTACTTTCACCAGCCACTTTATTAGGTACACCTGTACAATTGTAAGCAATTCAATACGACACTTTTGCCTAAACATCTGTGGTTATGAAGCTCAAAATGTCGTCTTTCACCGGCTACATACACGAGGGTCAGAATATTATACGTTCTTGGTGAAATGGTCATAAATGTGTAAATTAACTTGTATGTTTATTTTTGAGGTCATAGTTAAAGGTGGCGGTGTACTAGACTACATTATACTCAGAGGTGTCTTAATATTTTCGTCTTTCACCGGCTACATACACGAGGGTCAGAATATTAGGAACACCTCAACACCTACATTTGTGCAACAGTTGTGTGATACTATGAATGTTTTTTTTGTCATTTTCCAAGCCAAGGATCCAACATTCACACCTTGATTGGTTAGTTGCACATCTCTGTCTTGCACCTCTTTATTCCTTACACAAGAATCTGTGACACTTCTCATGTCAACCTTCTAGAGCTGTTCCCCTCATAGCCAATGTGAGCAACCTACTGTAGGTTAATGTCTGTTAACAAAGATGTTGTCTCCTGACGAGGTTGTGTGAGATTACTCACCGTTAACCCAACTCCCCCACCACTTCCTTTTTGTGTAGCAGTCAGTCACTAGCCTACGTCTAAAGAACTTGAACTTTGTATGGCCATGTGTCCTTAAATTTTATGCTGGTGGAGTTTCCAACAAATGTTCACAGTGAGTGTCCTGAAATGTCGATGAAATAAAAAAAAAACAACAACTCTCAAATGTAGAAGTTTCTATAGAGTGATTTCTTTCACCCTGCACAAGATTGTTTTAGGTTGCTTTAATGAACTTTTGTCCTTAACTTCTTCTAAAAAATAATCGTTGTTAGCTAAATTAATATTTTCTTTTATATTACAAGCAAAAAAAACCCTCCATAGTATTTCATAGATTCCATCCAGAAAACAAAAAAAGAAAGATGCAGATTTCATTTGCTAATAAAGTGGCCAGTGAGTATATAATACTGTATATAGTAGTATAAAGTGAAACATGTCATCATCATTAGTAATATGTCATTAGTATTGTCTATGAGACCACTTTTGTATAGTCACTGAACATTTGTAATATACCTTTTGAAGTCTCATTATTCATTTTGAAATTTCTAATTCAATCAAAACATTCACCTTTACATTCAGAAGGGATTAATTTATTGTGAGAATCTACCTTTTTGTGTTTGAGACCATCACACTTACAGGTACACATTTGCAGCCTCTGTGACCCTGTTTCCATGCTTCCAGTCTTTATTTTGAAGTGGCAGTCTGATCAATACCAATCTTCTGAATGACCACGGTAGACCCAATGTCTGAATGAGAGTGAGAGGGGAAAAGAAATAGTGGGACAGAGGACTAAACCCATTTTACAAACTTGTGTTACATTGTCGGGTCGATAAGCCACTGCATGGTTCAATAACCATGTGAAAAAGGAAAGGTTGTGTTTTGGCTTTGGCTCTGTAATGGCTGCCAGATATACAGCTGTCTCTATGCCAGGTAGGTTGCTGTAGAAGCTTAAACTGGACTGAACTCCAGAGTGTATAGTGTCTAAATTATGACAGGGCGCTCATATTTCAGAAACTCTCTCAAGAAAGATATCTGTGCCTGAGCTCTGCATCAAATGTAAATCATAAGGCAATAGTTAAGTCAGCATGCTCCCTGTGATCTCCCTGCTTTTAATTCATATTTGACCATATTCCAAGCAAAGCCTGGTCAAGAGGAAAAAGGGTTTTAAGCACAGGTCTTTGAGGACCAAGTTAAATGAAGGAGAAACTAAGTGACAACAGCTTAGCCTTTATGTGGTTTGACATTTTCTCTATGTTTAATGGTATTATATAGGGCATAATATAGCAGTGGCTCTAAGCTCTCTCTACTGTGGCTCACGCCGTGATGAAGCCACTGTACTCTTTTGGGAATTGAAATCTGATATTGTTGCTCTCCAAGTCCCTTATCTAAATAATAGTTCTACTCAACTCCTGTCTTTAAAAGTATATTGTTGTGCCATGTATATTTCTACCTCTGTGGTTCTCTTGTGTTTTCCCAGTGTAGATGACTTGCTCTCCTCTTCTCCCGTCTCCTTTCCTCTGCCTTATCGTTATCAGAGGCAGTAGTGGATTATAGAGGGGAGCTGACACTGTCTGGCAGGTCCTGAAGACCCATCTTTTCCCCGCAGAGCTTCAGGTCTGGGACAGGGATAAGCTGACAACCTGGGACACAGCCAGAGAGATAGCGATGAATACCAGGAATTGGGCTTCATATTGTGTGGAGCAAAAAAGTATCATTTATGTTTAGTGAACATTAGTATAATATTTATAGGTTGTCTGTGTAGAACAGGGGTGGGCAATTGCAGTCCTCAAGGGCTGCTGTCCTGCTTGTTTTCCAACTATCCCTGCCTGACCTGTTGCTGATTACCTGGCTCAGGTGTGTTCAGCCAGTCAGAAGCTGGAAGATACCAATTCACTTGATCTTTCCTCACTCCACTTTCATCTAAGATGGAATTGACCGCCCCTGGTTTAAAGGAACAGCAGCATCACACTGTGGTAAATGCTTCACAACTTTTTTTTAAAATGTGTTGCAGCATCAGGATTGAAGTGAGGGTTTATTTTGAACAAAGAATAAAACTGATGTCACATCATACACTTTTTGTTTTCAATGTCACACAGAACACCGATGGTTTACACATCACTACTTTCAGCTTTAATTTAGATTTTACATACCATTCCAACTTTTTCTGATTTGGAGTTGTAATTGTAAATGCCATCTCAAGGCCCCCCAAAATGTAGAAATGGCGCTGTGCCAAACATGCACAGTAGCGTTCATTCCTGGTGGATCAGTCTGTGGCCCAGCACAGAGGAGAGGAGCGACTGAGACCTGCTGCCATTTACTGGGCTTTGATTCTGGCAAAGAGCCGTAGGTGCACCATGGTAGTATTAAAGACTGCCTTGCACAGTTCCTGTTCCTACTCCTCAATGTCATCCTTTCCATATACACTGATAACTGTATGTTGAAGCACTGCTGCTAGGGTTTGAATTCTAGTCTTTGCAACAATACCTTCACAATTTATTATCGATGAATTAATACAGCTTTGTGTTTTGTAGTATAATAAAGTGATTCATTTCTATTCTTAGGAGAGCTTGTTATGGTACATTGATAAATAAGGTTCAGTCTCAGTTGTTGGGAGTGAAGCCCTAGGGTGGGTGTGTGGATATCAACAATGCCTTAAGTCAGAGCCAGGAAGATATGTATTGAGAGAGAGGAATTCAATAACAGGAAAATGGCCAGTGATAGAAACAATCCCTGGAATACCAAAACCCACCCTTCACCAACATTCTTGGCACAAACCAGCGTTCCATTACTACTGCTTACTCCTTAGGACACAGGACATGGAGGGCAGAATGGGCAGGGACAGTACAGTGCATCCCATCTTATTTCATTGAAGGTTCATGATGTGACATGTGCAATGAAATCCTGAATTCTACTATGTCCTGAGCCAGTTGTAAAGCTCCTCCACCGTGTTCTGACAGTCCATCACTATGTGAAAACACTGCATTCAGGTCACCATATGGTCAATGGTAAACTTGGGTGGGCACTGGATGACAGGTTGGGGCAACCCTGTGTAACTAAACTGCAGGCAATATTTAGAACAGTGGCTGTAAGGCTGAAAGTATTTCCTCTCTGACAAAACTGTCATGCGGTTTGAATAGAGCAAGTTGTTGGAAGTGTTCCTGGTATTTCGTCTGTCTGTCCGTCCATCTGGCTGGCCGACTGGTTGGTAATTGTGGCTTGGCTAGTTGATCATTTTTACTGGATGACTGACTGGCTGGCCATGGATCAGCCTCATCACGTTTGATTGGATGATTGGCTGCAGGCTAGTTAGCTGACAGGCTTTTTGGACATCTGGCTGACTGACTGACTATAATGTCTAGCTCTTCCCTTTTCTATGCCTTTTGCTAAAACACTGCTGTAGAGAAAAGACCTAGTAAGCCAGGATGTTCTTGAGCCCCATGGGCCTATCACCAATTACAGTATCAGGACCGCTCTTTCTTTGCTGAGGGTGGTGTTTTTGCAAGTGTGTTCTTCAAAGAATGAGTGTGTAGCAGGGTCAGGTGGTGAACTACGACACAGATTAAAGAGATTAATGTGAGGTTTCACTGTATTCTGGTCTAGTCTGCTTCTCTCTGCTACTGTCACATAATAGCATCTGCCCTGATAATGGAGTTACAGTGCAAAATGGCTAAGTGTCATACCTGCCATGAATGTGCACTGTACATTGTTTAGAGTAATGGTAAGAGAGCCCTGGTTGTACCTACACATATGCACTTGTGTTCACACAGTCATGAAGTGAAACCCTCATGCACATATTGCACAGCTGTCAGACAAGCAAGGGATGTACAATCTTACAACTCAGTCTTTCAGTCTCACATTTATTGAATAGCTCATATGTTACTTACATCAATACACACATTTAATTCATACAGCACATATGCACACACATTTGGTAAAGCTGTTCTTATGCTAATGTGCACAGCCGTTGCAGGGGCTTGCCCAGGGAAAATACCTGTGGTAGAAGAAGAAAGTTGACCTAATGGGAAATTACTAGGCATCCTCATCAGACCAAAATAACTTTTTTGTACATTCCTTGAGCTTAATGGCGCATACTGGAACTTTTAAACTTCCCACATGTCACATTTCAGTAAGTCCTGGAGCATCAGGTGGTTTTGGAATCATCATCTTTGTCGAATAAATTTGTATCTTTAAAACCTATATTTCACCTCAGGAGAAAGTGGCCTTCGAAACAAAACATCTAACAGTTACAGCTATGTCAAAACCTTGTGTCTCTAGTACTGTATGGAGTACACATACTATTAGAAAAGACAAGCTATTGTTGATGTGGAACTTGATGTTTCATCCCCTAGTTGATCATATATTTATTTTTTTTATTCATTTATCCATACCACTATTTCAGGCTTCTTCTTCATATTAACATTTTAATGCAAATATTAACTTGTTCTCAGTTGAAGATTTTAAGTTTCACTTGTTTCCATTTTGCTAATAGTGTTGGTGTTGCAAAGTGCCCTTGGAATAGGGGCTTTTCAACTAACTGTGGCCCAAAGATGACCATTCTAAGAAGTAACCTGAGGGCCACTTGTGAGGTGGATAGACTGAATAGGCACCTTTTTAATCCTGAAAGTGACTTTGGCTTTTCTAATGTCTATGAATTATGTTATTAACAAACAATAAGTAAAACATGGAAATATGTCTTAAAAATAAAATAAAAAATGATTTCTACAGTGAAACTATATTATTGAATGACTGGTCAGGGACCACCTGCAGTGCCTTCATGGACCATTGGTAGAAAACCTCTGCCTTAGGCCATGATGGTGATTAAAGGCCCGTACATTTAACTTTTTCTTGTCAGGTGTTGACACAGCTTCTGTACTCTGCACTGTTTTCTTATGATGGCTTGCCTAAGAAATGTCATAACAGTGCAAGTTGGATAAAAAAATTTGCAGTGTGTGATCATTAATGTATTTTAAAAGTGCTGATGTAGCATTTCTCCAAGCACTTGAAAATATCTTACATCAAGACAGAATTGAATGGGTTCCTTCTACACTTGCCTATCAGATGTGTAATATTAACCGCTAATCTAAAAAAAAAAAAACTCTCCACCTCCTATTAAACTTCTTATCACCAGTTAAAATCAAAACCCAACAAGTTTTTTTCTTTAGTTTTTTTTTTTAGAGGAAACATTTTCCTGTTTCCTCTTTCAGACCTGTGGTTTGGTTTTTGAGCAGCACGCCCAGTCGGCTTGGTGTAATGCTACATGACGTGCCATTAGCTCAGCTAGCAGCTACCTCTGGCATGGCTGCCTGCGACGGATAGTTGATTTCACTGGTAACCTGACACAACACCCTACCTAACTGTAGACTACTGCTGAAAGGGTAGTGGGGTTGGAGTAAAGAGGTAGTGTAACCCCTTTTAGGAGGCACTTCATGGGTACCATTTACACTTACTTAAAGCAGGAAGACTGGTGCGTGGGGAGGGGACAGAATTTGTGTGCCAATGTGGGTCAAGAGTGCAGTCATTATAAATAAGAGCATGTGAAATTCATGTTGTTTGAGAGCCTCAGATTTGAACAACGTAGCTAAATGCAATATAGCAGACACATGGATTTTGTGTATATAAATTTCATAATACTATATCTTTTTAGAGATTGTAGTTTGTAGAATATCTGCAAATTATGAACAGATAGCAGATCAGAAGGTGTGAATAAGACATTTTCTGCTAGAGATATCATAGTGTTTGTACCTGGTACCAGATTGAGTCGGGTAAAAGTCTTGAAATTACTGTTAACTTGAAGTATACTTGTGAATTATTTATGGGAGAACTGCAGCATACTTTTCTGGGATGCGAATTAAACGCAGGAGGAGGTAAATGCAAAAAAACAAACAACATTTCTGAATTTGGGATCAACTCCAATCTGTTACACCACTAGTATTCTTGTTGCTAAAAGCAGTGACAGGTACTGCATATTAAAATGTGTGTGTGTAATGTCTTTTTTAGTATATGCAAGCATGGATACGCTTCACGTCCTGTCTGCTGACATGCAGCATTCTAGTCTTTCTCAACATGACCCACAGGCTATCTGCATTTCATAAAAGCTTATCTTAAAGTGATCATTTGTAGTTTCACATCTACTTTTTCTGTGTACCTGGTGGTGATGTTGAAACAGAATGATCAATCAAAAACTGGACACATCCACAAGTTCAAAGATTGATGTTGCAAAAGGGTTTTTTCAATCCCCAAATCATAACATAGAAACACAAGTCCCCTCTCTCAGAAACACCTGATGAGCTATTTCTCAGAAACCTTACACAAGGCTGCTAAGAAGCTACTGGATTTGCAGGTTTCTGTTTGAACTTTCTGCAAAGGTTTGCCAAGTGCAACACTCCACCACTAGTAATACTGCTCAGTCCCCTCTGGTGCAGCTTTGGAGAAGAGATTTGTAGGGTTTATGTTGTTGTTTACTTCTAATCTATTAAAACTGAGACACAGTTTCATAATGCCTTGTAAAGGTAGTAAGCTTGTGTCCTGAATTCATTTATATGATTTGGTGTTTGTAAGCCCCACTGGATTTAAAAGGAAAGGTTTCAACTAGATGTGGCTAAACTCAGGCTGTCTAGTTTTTGCTGAGAATTACCTCTTGGCCGCACACACAGCGAGAGATGTGTAACTTGCACCAGTGTCACTTTTCCATCTCCACTGCCAAGTACAACTCTTTTATCAGTGGGTTTTAACTGGAGAGCAATGGATAGCTTGACCAGGTAATGTCTTCGCTGTTCAGAGAACTACAAGAGCAAACTGTGATCTGAATTCTGTGAGAGATATTTTTGTTTTCTGTGAAAGGTTCAGAGGTCACAAACTAAATGCCCAGACAATCTCTGAACACTGGAGATCAAATGTTTAAACATCTGGTCTTCCACAGAACATAGTGATGCAACTGATACTGCAGTTTTCCAAATGAGGTCCAACTATGCAGTTACCGAACAATATCTTAATAAGAAACATTTTGCATTTGTATATTCTGATCACAGCTAACTGCTTGAAATTCAATCTCATATATCACGCCCAATTCCATAAAGGGTATCATAGATTATTTTCACATACTTTATGCAGTATGACTATTTCTTCAAGCTGTTTGTGGACCTCCCACTGAGTGCATGGTGGGAAACTTAATGTCTGTGTGGGGTGTTCAGTATGCTGTTATAAACTAATTATGTCCACCATCCTGTCAAGTGCAAACAGCGGGAAAACATTTTTTCAAAGGGGAGATGAATGGAAGGGAGGGGCTAGTATTTGGCCAGCAACAATAAGTGTTTGGCTCTTGTGCTGTCCTCTCCCCTGCTGCTTCATCAGGGGAATCACTCAGTTATTGAACCCACGCTATGTGGGTTGTGAATGTGTGAGTGTGCACGTGTAGCTGTGCACACTTTGTGGACAGAGAGCTTGTTGGATGTGAGTGCTGTGTTTGAGGTGGGCTGAAAATAAGAGCTAGAACTGTGCATCTGCCCCACTTTCAGTATTTAAATCATGTATAGACACTCTTGTGTTTGTTTCTCTGTGTATGTAGACGTGTGTGTGTGTGTGTGTGTGTGTGTGTGTGTGTACTGTAGCTGTGTTAAGTTGACTGTGAGAGGGAGTTTTGGTACAGTATTTGTCAGAGGAGTTTGCACTTGGTACTCCCTGACCTGAGACCTGTGTGTGTTTTTGTGTGTCTAATGCAGATGGGTTAGATTAAAAACATCATTCAATACAATACCACTGACTTTATTTAAATGTTTGGGCCGCAACTGACTTTGTTGGCAGTGATTCTTTGGATCTTGTTTATCAATCTAAAATTTATTTTGTGAGATTTTGAAGCACAGGCCAACAGAAGAGGTGAGCTAAATATGGTAGTTTAATGTATTTGTATATAGCAATGTGTAAAAATGGAAAGACCTCTGCTTTCAGTCTGGGTCAAATAAGTCCTAAAATTTTACATTCCTAATCAATTTCATTCCATATCTTAAACTTAATTGCTATGCTATATATTTAGATCTTTATTGATTTATTTCTGGATTTATCTTTGGTAACAGTAACAGCTATCTAAAATGTTTCAAGCTGTGTGAGTACACCTTTTATTTGTTGGCCTGTCCAACAATGTAATCTCACTATGACCTTGTAGCAGTTTGTAGCCCCACGCTGCCCATCCCTGTGACTAACACCCAGTTTAACAAGCTGCCACAGGCAACCGCACTATTGTACTTGACGAGCGCTTTAATATATAGTAGCGAGCTGCCACATGCTTCCCATGTGTGTGTGAAGTACAGTATCTTGTATTTTTAAAATACATATAAAGGTATTAAAAGTGCAAAATATTTTTATTTAAGTGTGACACCATGTCTCAGTGATTAACACCATCACCTCAAGCAATGCTCTTTAAAAATAGAGCAGTATTTATTCCTGACAACACCCTGGAAGTATCTGAGCAATGGGTTCCCTCGCCATGACACTGAAAGAGGAGTGAAGGACAGGGGCCTAGTGCCTTACCAAATGCAGTTTATATGCAAGTGCACTTACAAAATATTCAACATTATATGCGGTTTGTCTCAGGGAGATCTCATTCTCACTATTTCTTTGCCCATGTGACAAAACAAGCAAGTCCATTTGCTTGAAGACACTAGACATGAGGAAACAGATTAAGCAAAAATTAATTAGTTTATCTTTTACTATAGTATGTTTTTGTGTTTGCGTGTTCTCATGGCTCTTTTGTGTGTGACTACAAGGAGCAGTGAGGTCACACTAGACATGCTTGAGCCTGGCATCTGGAGCTAGGATAACACTGCTGTACATCTCCAGCCTGTTGAGCACTGACAGTGTAACTCACTATGGAATGTTACCAGCCAGGCAGGGTGTGGCCATTTTGTATTAGCTGCTCTAACCCTCTGACCTTGGTTATATAACTTATTGTCTATGTTTTGTACAAGCCAGAGGGAATAATGTTATGATGTGTCATGAAACTGGTACAACAAAGTCATTTGAACCATCTCTGGCAACCTGAAATGTCCCATTGCTCTGTACGCTGAGTTGTGTATTCAGATTTCAAAAGCAGCAGGGGGGGTTTATGGTTTTTTTTTTTCCTGGATCTGTTTTTTTGATGATTGTGCAGGTCTTATTGTGTTGACACACAGAAGTCACCAAGGGCACGCTGTACAATATACACACACAGCACTTGCAGTCAAGGTTACACAAAGATAACCAGACTTTATTTGGGTTAAGGGCAGTGTAGTACACTGGAAGTAAGCCATGATCTGACCCACACCCACACCACCACACACACACACACACTACACACACCTGTCAGTGCTGGCATCTGCTCAGTCCTCTTTCTTGCAATCTCCCCTTTGTCCTCTCTGTCTTGGTCATCAGGCCTTGTAGCAGGACCTCAAGGTACAGCTGGTGGGGCAGTGTGAGCACCTGCACTGTGTGTGTGTGTGTGTGTGTTGTACAGCAATGTCATCGGGAGTGGGTACCTGCAGTGTCCTGGCCAAGTGTCTGTTTATCTTCATGCGTGTGTGTGCATGTGAGCACCTGTGTTGCCAGCAGGAACCTGCCACTATAGTGCTTCATGATGTATGCCGGTGACCCTTCTAAGGTTGTGCTGTGAACCCCATAATAGCTGTTATTGCCTTAAAGCGGACTTGCCTTAGTGCCTATAGAGGGATATTATAGTGTTTGGTGTGTTACAGATAATACAGCAAATACAAGTATATGCACAAAAGTACAATTCTTAAATTTACTTATCTTTTACTGCTGTTTTTTTTTTTTACCTCAAAGTGTCAACAGACTTTAAAAAAAAAAGAAAACAAATGACATGTTGTCTATCCAGCCACAAACAGCTTTCCCAACTAGCTCAGTTTCGCTGTATGTGTCAGCACAGCCCTCAGGGTGCCTCATGTCACCTGAAGCTAATTGTTTAATTTTTTGCATATTTGTAATATTTCATTTCATTTTATGTGGATTCATTTTCAAGCATTTAAAAACAGTTGTGAACTAGACGTTTCAAGGATTGCCCTGGGTCTCTACTATCAAATATTTTCATTTTTTAGCCAGTAAGTGTGTGACCCACTTTCTATCAAAGACCATCAAAGACCTTAGTCCAGCTAACATGCAAATGAAGTGTATTTAGCCTAGTGTTGTTTTGCATTTTTGCATGACATGCTTTTGACGTGTGGCTTTCAGTCTGATGTAATATCTCAGTCTGATCACCCCTGTCATTTTCTATTATGCATTATCTAATAAATTACATTTGCCTTCAAATGAAGTGTTTTTGTGACTTTTGTGTAATGGAGGCCTAGCTTTATCTGGTGAAGACAGTGCTGAGATATGCCCATTCCTTTTCTGACCCCCCCCCCCCCCCCCCACATATTTCCCCAATATATATTTAAGTGATATCACTTTGATTTTCACTTTTCCCGAAGATGACACATCAAAGTTTTCCACAATTGCATAACAATTTTTTGTCCTTAAACAGTGACATTTTAACTTATATAAGCAATCAAGCCATAAAAAGAGAAACTGCTCTCCCTGCACAGCTAAAAGCATGACAGGCAAGAAAAACTGTACAAGTTGATTCTTCAGAGAGCACACTGACAGGAAGGGAATTGTGGGGGCGACGGAGACTAAAAGTTTGCGTCAAGGAGATGAATGAGGTCTCATGGAGCCTGCCCTTACAGCAACAGCTTGTATCCCCTTGCTCTAATACTGTGGTAGAACATTCATAATCCTGCCATTATACCTGCCATCTGCCTCCCTCAGATTACTGCTGGAGAGCAGGCCCAAGGCATTAGTACTGTTTACTAATCTTGTACACTTCATTCATAAAACATTTCAGTCTAATTTTAATTAGTTGGTTGGTTAATACATTTTTTACCATCTTTGTGAGGAGACTTTGGTAGACACTTTTGAGCTGGGAAGTACAGCATGTGTGTGTGTTTAAGCGAGGTGGAGAGATGATTTATTCTGTGTAAAGATGAGTACTCTCCATATGAATGTCTTCCAGAAAGTGTGTGCATATATACTGCATGTACAGTATGTGTGTTAGAGAGGGAGACTTGGGAAAGGATCAAAAGCAGGAGATTATTACTATGCATGCGTGGGCAGCATATAGGTTTTCTGAATGCTTGTAAAAATGTAAGTGCGTGACCACAGTGTGTGCATGTGTACGCCTTTGAAGGTGTGATTCTGTGTGTGTGTGTTTCCTGCAGCCCCACCTGGTGACCACAGTGTGTGCATGTGTATGCCTTTGAAGATGTGATTCTGTGTGTGTGTTTCCTGCAGCCCCACCTCCCAGCATATTCCCCTTATCCTGGTGTTGGGATCTTAAGGGATCAATCAAAGCCAGGCTCCCTGGAACTTCCATATCTACAGGCCCTCCGCATTAACGTGGAATAACCGGGGAATACTGAGTAATTCGCTCAGGTGGCAGCTTGCGCTCTGATGTTTAGCGTTAGTGCAGTCGGTCGGTCTCGCTTACACTCACATACATGTATAGTTTCTTCAAGTGTAAATACTGTACATACATGTGCAAGTACAGAAGAGTAATGGCTTGAATTTACAGGACACAAGTGTAGAGTGTGGGACTGGATTCTGTGGTGTATTTTATCCCCCCTCACATCTCTGTCACATGCCACAGTGATGTTATGTTGTGATGTGTTGCCCTGGAAATCACTATCATTAGAGAGGAGGGATGTGCAGCAGTGTAGAAGAAGAGCAGAGAGAAGGGAAGGAAAGGAGAGAAGAATATTGGAGCTTCATAGAGAAAGGAGGAAGACTGAGTGCAGGCAAAGGGAGAGAAGAAGAATGTAAAGTATGTTGCATGCAGGATACATTGCTGTGATAAGACATCTAATAGTAAAAGCCTTTTGTGACATGACAAACACAGCTTTGATAGTATGACATCAGGATGGCCTTCTATTAAATTCCTGAACTAATATTATCATGTTGTGACAAATTTCATAAGAAAAACATTTGGAGATTCTCAGTTAAGGTCAGCTCCTGTGAAGGCCTCATAGAGAGGAGCCAGTTCTTTTAACCCAAACCTCTGCTGCATTTCCTGTCTAAGCAGGTTCCTGGTGATGACTCAGTACTGTGTGCGTGCTCACTATACACGCATACGTGCAGGTGTGTTTTTATCTGCATTTATCTCTGTACACTAGTCCACCTTATCTGTGTTGTGTTCAGTGTCACTGGCTATTTTTGCTGTCTACGATATCTTTGTTGCTAGGTCATGGTGTCTGTATGCAGACCATGTGAATGGAGAAGTGTCTCAGTTTATTGGCAGGAAAAGTGTGAAAGTTCCCAGAATAATATTTGGAAAACTTTTAAGAGCGCTGAACTTTGATCTGCACAGATAGTGTTTAGGGTTAGTGGGTGATGAAGTAGTTCAGGTTTTCTCTCTCTCTTATTGTATATGAGGGCTTCCTTTTCTATCTTCTTCTCTTATTGCTTTTCTCAACTTTGATTTATTGAGTTTTACCCATGTGATCGTTCTCAGGCAGCATTGCCAAAGCAAATACATGTAATCATTTAGATAGTAGTGGAACAGAACAAAGACAAATGCACAATAAATATGTATATGTTGAAAATCAATACAGTTATGTATAGGATTCAGTTTTATTTTATGAAATTAAGGTTAGATGAGTTTTTTTTTCTTCTAATTCTGTGCTGTCAACACTTTATTTCACACCTTTAAAGTGCATTCATAATCCACTGTTGACAGACACCCATAAATGTAGGCTATGTAGTCATCTATGGGTCATTGCTGTAAACAGTTTTTCTGTAATAAAGCGATTAGTAGTGTGGAAAATTATAACTTGATAGTATGTTCAGGATACAGGTTGTGCTAGGTTTGTATACAGGCTGTGGAGTTGCCTTAAAGAAGTGCTTCAGTTGTGTGGAGATTCCCAATCATTTTAGTCATAATTGCTCCCCTCTCATGTATGAAGCAGGGCCCGCTGCTGGTCTGGGTCTGTGCAGCCACTGAACCTGGAGGCTGCAGTACAATGCAGGAACATTGCAACACTGCACTTTCCTCAGTTCCTTGGAAGTCCACTCTTATGACGCATTTTAAACCAGAAAAGCAGCTTTGTTTTGTAGAGCTGTATTTTTTTGCTGAATAGCCAAGAAAAGCCATTTTCACCAGGATTGCCTTCTGGTGCATTTGGTAGATTCCTTTTATTCATTATTTATTATTAATATTTTGCCGTCTTCATACAAAGATACAATGGCAGCATACAGAAGAGCATACGTACTCACAGAGGAGCATGGACTGTCCTCATAGTCTCCTGAGAAAGATTTGAATGATTTAATTAAAGATTGAATGAATTTAATCATGTAAGTAGAAGCAAGAAACAAATTGTGAAAACCAAAGCTGATGTAATATGAAATGTAACAGAGTAGTATAGGTTAAACGTAATATATCCTGCTCTAAATACCCAGAGTCATGTTACTTGTATCTGTCTCTGTCTAGCAGCAATGTGGATGTTGTTGATGGTAACAGAAGCATTAGCCAGACAAGCTAGGTCAGGGTGTAATCCTGCAATAGATACTGCTCTGCTCCTCATTACAACACACACACACACACACACACACACACACACACATGCGCGCGCACACACATGCGCACACAACGTATGGCTCTGTGTTCTTTGCTGATCGCTCTGTGTGTTTCTGGGTGCATGCATGCGTGTCCAACCCCGTGTGCGTGACAGAGGGACAGCAGGCAGGGGACCAATAGAATAACACACTGAAAGGGGCAGGGCACAGTTTCATAGGTGGACATGGAGATACACACCGCCAACCTGCCAGTATCACTGAGTGCTTTCTTTGTACAACACACAGGGAACTGAATACTACACTGCTGAGTAAGAGGAAAAACTTGCAGTTATGTGTGTGTGTGTACTTGTATTGCTAAACATTATGGCTGGTCCTCTCTCTGACACACCTTCAAAGGGCAGTTTGAAGACTTGGTCTTAGTGTTCAGGTTAGAATGAGGTTACGGTGATGACTGGGGTTCAGCATTTAGTTGTAATGGTTATGTTGGGGTAAAAGGTCTAAGAAACCCTGTAATCAAACCTGGGATAGATATTAATTTATGGGAGAACTTAAAGAAAATCTTTACCAGTGAAATATACTTTGGAGAGGAGGCTGAACTGTGCCGATTTCAGCACTCGTCCTTGTACAGTATGCACTTAATTTGATGTACTACTTGTATTTGGCACCTCATTTGTATTCATACACAAAGTCACAGCCTGCATTTTCATTACTTTCTGTTGCAAATTTTTCATAACTTATATTTGATTGCAGTTAGTCACAGAAACAGTTTTGTAAATACAGGGTTAGGCACTCTTTGCTAACAATATGGCCGAGAATTATTATTTGCTCAACCTGTATTGTCAGTTTTTATTACTGACAGTTTTATGTGTGTGTTTGTGTCCCTTCTTGTGACAGCATTTCTGGTGTTGTGTGTTTGTGACTCTAAATACAGTGTTTACCAGGTGTTGTACAAGTTTCACACAACTGCATGATCATGTGTGTAAATGAGTTTGTGTGAGCAAACAAGCAATAACTGTACTTCAGTTTCAGTTTCTTTCCCTGGAGCCTGGTTGTCACATGATCAACTGACCTCATTTTGTGTCGCCAAGAGGATGCCTTGTTTCAGGGTTCAACTTAACACTCGGCTCCACCCCTTGACCTTGGGACATCTCTTTGTTGCTGTGGTAACAGCCTCCAGGGTTACTGTAAATGAGAAGAGTGCACCAGGAAGGTGTGCTAAGCATTTTCCTCTGTGCTGGTGCATCAAATTAGGCACTTTACCACATTTAGTTACCCAGGCAATATTAACTTGTTCTGCAACATGATTATAAAAATTAGATACACACCTGGGTTACACACTATACAAGAATCTTCTGCTTCCGGCTTCTGTGGAGTGTCACTGCAGTAGTTTGGGGTTAAGGTTTACACAGTAGTGGTGAACATAGGTTTGGACCAGTCAGTGCTTGAGCTATAGGATGTAAAACAGCATTTGTGTTCTTCAGCGATGATACTTAGATTAGAAAAGGAGCAATACTCGAAGAATTGGTGTAACTTCATAAGACGCAAATACACTGTACTAATATGTATTATGGTCTTCAGTTTATATGATAAAGCTTTATGGAGCTGTACTGAATCAGTTTTGTGTTTTTAGTCCCATGTTTGTGACTATTTATTGGCACTTTAAAAGTAAAAAAGGTAAAATTATTTTAAAATGTTAGCAGTAACTCTTTTAGACTGTGAACCAAAGAATGAAACCAACAAACAAACTAAATTTTGTTTCCACAGAAATGCTTTGCACTTCATATGTACAGTAATAACTTCCCAGTTTACCAGCGGCATTTTGCTTAGAGTGGCACAGTCCTCGCTGGAAAACAAGCCGAGGTCACGACAGAAACCTAAATGCCTCCAGATAACTATTTTTGTTTAAAAAAAAGGGGATTACACATGTTTCAGACCAGAGTTTCATGTGGGTAAACAAAGTGTGGTTGCCATGCTGATGGGGCGTCGGTGTATAAATAGCATGGGTGTTTGCTCTGAATACTCCTAAGAGAGAGAGAGAGAGAGAGAGAGAGAGAGAGCACAAGAGAGAGACAGAGAAGGCAAAGAGCAGTGTGCAAAATCACTAGCACAGGCTTATATAAATGCTCATGGCTTTACAGACTTAATCTCACATGAGTATCCTAACAAAGGAAAAATTAATACTGCTATGGATGGTATGTGTGTGTCTGAGAAAAGTCAGTGCTGACAATTACTGTAAATATGCAGTCAAAATAAATAAGTTACCTTTATGAATTGGCACAGCCATTCATTGTGGGAGCCACTGACGGGTGTGGTGGTTTATTGTAATAGTGCTATAATACTTCCACTGTTTTTATATTTGTATGTTTTATGTGTTAGTTCATTTATTTCGTCACCAAAGTCGGTGCTGAAAGATTAGTTTTGCTCTCTTGCTTATTCTGGATAAAGAATAATAAAATCCAAATACAGGGGATTAAGTGAACATGTTGTTTTTGGAGTAGAAAGGATCTCCTTATGTCTGAGAACTGTCATTCAGTGAAAATCGCACTTGGCTGAAGGGTAACTTGATAATTGTAATTGCGTTGCAATGAATTTGGTTATTATTCTGTGATAACTGAGCCAGAACAAGAAATAGCTGTGACCTCAATAATCATATCAGGAAAAAAAAGATATTATTTGCTGTTGTGTAGAATAGAATAAAGAACACTTTGAAAAAAATTGTGCTAACGCTCT
>NW_018127914.1:382015-383581 GCF_001952655.1 Monopterus albus
TCCCTACAGGGAATGGTGAGAGCACCTGCAGACAGACACACGTGGATAGACGGCGCAAACACCCGGGACGCTTCCCTCCCATTGGTGGAGAGTACAGGTGCTTTCTGCCGCTTCAGTCAGCTGTCAGCTCTCAGCTGAGCAGCAGGCTCCACCTACTCCATCCAAGTAGCCGTGCCTCCTCTGCTCAGGTAGGACGGAAGTCTGACGGAGTACGGCTGCTTTCAAACATAATGTTTGGTTCAGTTCCAGGAAACTATTTTGTGGTTTGTTTGTGGCATGAAAGCAAAGCCGATGGTTTTATAATATGAGATATGTGAGTTTAGCATAACTGCAGTTTAATAACTGTCAAATTTATCTGCTGTATTTATCTGCTGTCACAGACAGATCATGAGACAAGTGGGCCCTAGGGACAGACATGTAAAAGGCTGATACCTCTCCAAGACTCAGTTTGTGTCTCTTTATAGTTGTTTTGAATCGCTTTGTGGCCATTTTGCACCTATTTTTTACTTATTCTGTATGTATGTTTTTGTTGTTTTGCTTTTCTTTGTAATTGCTTTAGTTTCTTTTTAGCAATTTGCATATTTTTGTAGTCATTGTGTTGTCTTTGGGGTCTTGTTGTCTCTTTCTAGCTATGCTGTGTCTCTCAAGTGGTTTTGTATCTCTTTGTAATTGTTTTGCATCTATTTTTTTTCTTGTTTTAGTGGCATTATGTAGTCCATTGACTGACTTTCCCTCACAGTTACCCCTAACACCTTTGGCCCCTTGGGCCCCTGGGCCTGTATCTGTTCAGTAATCAATCCATCTGCTGATGACATAATGTCAAGGAATCAGTTTTGTGAGCTTCTTTAAGAGGTGTATATATTTATGGAAGATCCTTTGTTAGCAGTGGTAACATGTACAATATGCATCAGCATTTAGGATTTTTAGAACATACAAAGGATTTAAAACAATGGTGTGAACGCATAAAATATAGTGACCGTACAGTAAGTCTTCCCACAGAGTATGATATCTCTCTATTTTCTCTGTATTTCTTATTAATTCAGTTTAGTCCAATCCAATTTAGTTCAATTTATTATCTGCCATGATGGAAATTGTGTCTTTGGCTCCCCAGACTACAAACACACACTCAAAATACATCTCATAAAAACAAACGAAGTAACATATCACCAGAACAATATAAACCAGCAAATCATAACACTAAGTTATATAAAATCTCACAGAGCAATAAAACAATAAAAAACTGCAAAAATCAAATAGAGATTCACATCTGCATTCAAAATCCCACAGTTGCTTATTCAGTATGTTGACTGCATTTGGTACAAATGAACCTTTAAATATCTTTTTACTTGCTCGAGGCACCCTGTCTCGTGGTCCTGAAGGCATCAATTCATATTCTGAATATAGAGGCTGTGAGCTTTCCTATACACAGCCATTTCATATAGCAAGTCCAGTGAGGTTTGTGGTTGACCTACAATTTTTCCAGCTGTTTTAACAATTTTGCCAGTTTATTTTTAGTGGACAAAATCAGATTACCATACCAGACTGTGATATTAAAGGCCAGAATAC
>NW_018127914.1:383610-395441 GCF_001952655.1 Monopterus albus
TTCCAAGACCTTCTGGCTCATTTCAAAGTCTTTTAATATCCTAATAAGAAATAATCTCTGGTTGGCTTTTTTTGTCAGCATTGTCCTTATAGTTCTGCTTATTATCAGTGTTGATACAATATGTTGCATTTTTCATTGCATTCTTTGCAATTTTAATATACTGACAAGACAAATAAATAAATCAGAAAAACAATATTAATAACCAAAATATACACTATTTGTTTCTTTCTTATACTCTTTAATTACCTTGTGACTCTTTACATTCATCTTGGGATCCCTTGGGGGGCACTAACCCCCAAGTTGGGAACCCTTGCACTAGTTAATGTAGCTGTGCTGGTGCTACACTCTCTTCTTTTATATAGACTTACGGAGTGTTTTGTTAGCATTATAGTTCTAATGTAGCACAGTCATAAGAAGTTGCTGTGTTTTTCTGTGGCCCAGAGAATAAACTTCTCTGGCTTATCTGAGCTTACATCCTCCTACGCTTCTCTGCTCCTTCTCCTCTCTCCCCCCTTTATGTGATTTGACTTTGGATTTTTTTGTTCTCTCTTATTTATCACTCTGGCCCTCCTACTGCACTCTCTTAACTCGGTTTTGCAGAAATATTCTCATTCAAACTGCCTTGCTTTCTGTCTCTCTCTCTCTCTCTCTCTCTACCCATTCTGTAACTGAACCCTCTTTTCCTTCTGTTTTGTATCCTCACCCTCCACTGTCCTTTATCTCCATCTCACCAGCTATGTGTTGAAGGTCCTTTCTCTCCTACAAGGGAGAAGTGAAGAGCTTACTGAGAAAAGTGAGAAAGCCAATCCCTGCATTTCATCCCATTGAACACATCTCAGACTCCTTTCCTCTATCCTTAGACTCTACTGTGACCTGTCTCCTGTGCCTCCTGCTGCTCATTGTGCCTATTGGTGTGGGAGGGGGTGTGTTTCATGACAAAGTGAGAGGAAAACGATTATACACAAACACAGCCAAAGTGCAGACTGGATCTGTGTAACAATTTCAGTGTAACGGGAAGCATTTATAGGTAATTAGTTCAACAAAATCAAAAAACTCAAAAAGAACTGTCTTCTCTCTGATATTTCTCACCCCAGTTGCAGTAAACGTGCTATTAACTAAACAGTTTGTATTAAAATTAGCCTTCAGCAAAACACAGTAATACTTGAATCACCAACAGCATCATTAGATTATGCTGTGAGGTGCTTCAGTGTGTTCGGGGACTTTCCTCACAGCTATACAAATATGTTTTGAAGTACAGACTAATTAGTTTATTAAATTCAATTTGTGCCAACTCAGAGAGGAGCAATAAGCAGGTTGGATTAAATTAAGCAGAGCTTTAGAGAGAAAGTATAAGGGAAAGGTGAGATGTAGGATGCAGATGAAACAGTTACAAAAAAGTATGTAGTGAGGTAAAAATGCTAGATACAGATTATGTTATTGGATAAGTTGATTCAACTTCTAACTGCTCTCATTTCCCTTCCTCTCTCCTCATGCCTCCCTGTCTCCTTCTTTCTTCACCCATCAGTCTTAGTGAATGGAAATTACACATTTCGCTCCTTCTTCTTTTCTGTTTCCTCTTTCTTTAGTAAATTCACTCTTGACAGTTGCCTTTCTCTGAGCAGAAAGCCTCAGAAATGAGCAGATGGAGGGCTGACAGCGTAGAAGCTCAAATAATGACGCTGGGCGGCAAGTCGTGGTGATCAGCACGTCAAAAAATGGCTGTTAATGGGCGTGCCATATACAGACTGTCAGTCATCTATAGATTGGTGGGATTCAATTTTTGTCTGGCTCCCTGTTGAGAATGTAGAGTGGGAATTCATGACATACATCACCTAAGATTCCACACGTGTGCTGAGATGTTTGACATATGCCTTATGCTGCATCCCGCATGGTTTACTGTGAGATCAGCGGTAAAATAAGCTTATGTTACTAGCTAATATTGCAAGGTGTGAATAATGAATGTGAGTTAAGGTGGTGTTAATGTGGCTGATGTGTCATGCCATGTCTTATACTCTATGAGTCAGTGTTGAGTCTAATGCAGATGTTTGGAGAAACAACAATGTAAAACAATACCTGGCATTCTTTGTTTGTACCAGCTAAATGAGTAACACTTTATTTTAAGCATTTGTACATTTTTTTATAATTTCTTCATAATTTTCAAGGACACTTCTGGGAAAGAAGAGTGTAATTTTGTACTAATCATAGGGAAAATTGACACACAGTTCTTTTTTTACATTTCAATTCCAATTAACTGCTTGTGTAGCCAAAGTGTCTTTTAGTATTTCACAGTAGGTTGACATGTTTGGCATGAGCCTTATGTTGCATCCCGCATGGTATGTTGCAGAATGTAAAATTTGTTTGCAGAAATGCATGCAGTTCTCAATATGTGGAAAACAAAGTGTTCAAGAACAGTTGAAGAATGAATATTTACAACATGCCGTCTTAAATTGAGTCTTTTTTCAGTGAAATTCATATTTTTCCTACAACTAAAACCAAATTATATAATTTTATTCAGGAACCTCCAAGGATTATAAATTTCAGACCCATATAAAAAACCAAATACCAAATTGCAGAATAAAAAAAGTTGCTGGTTTTCAGAGTATTCATTACATGATTATTATATTTATTTTTATACAAATATTTTTATTACAAAATTACAGAATTCCTTGGCTTATTTCCAAAATGGCCTTGATTTCATTATTGGAGAACTAGGCTGTGAAAATTATTTTGTATGCCAGGAGAAAGAATAAACCTATTTATGTCTTCCTGGGGAAATCTGACAGCTCTACAGTATATAGATTCAATCAATTTACAAATTTATATATATTTTTTAAACTGAAATGACACCCACCCACTCTCTCCTGGTTAGGTGCAATACAGCCTGCAGCAGCGATAATCTCAAAGATGTCAAATTACCAATTAACCCAGTGATGGAGCAGCCTTCAGATGTTCAGCAGTGCCTGGGGTATCAGTCCTTGAATTAATTATAAAGTAAACTGAATGTGTAGCTGTTTGGCATTAGACTGCATCATTTTGGTTGCAAGCTAACACCACAATAGTATGCATTGTATAGTAATTTTGAAAACTGGCGATCCTTGGCCCGTCTTTGACACCTGTTGATATTGCCAGTTTCAAATGGAATCATCATTTCATTGTTTTACCTCATTACCAGCCCAAAAATGCAACCGCAACAACTTTTTTGGGGGGAATTGTGTTGCAGGCATCAGAATTGATGTGAGTGTTTGTTCTGGACAAAGAATAAAATTGATGAGGTGTCACATCAAATAATGTGCTGCTGTATTGTTTTCAATCTAATATTTAGCACAAATGATTTATAAATCATTATATTCAGTTTTAATTTTGATTTTACATACTGCCCCAGTGTTTTCTGATTTGGGGTTGTATATACATTATTTGTTTTAGCCTGTTAAAGATTAGCAATAAAACCATTTATTCGCCAGATATACAAGAAATGTATTCAGATTTCACTGTAGAAAGAAGCCTGCTACATTCTGTGCACATTGCTGCCCTGAGAGGGCTGAGCAACCTGAGTAAACGGAGAGGTCATCGCTTCTTTGTCTTTGTGTCTGAGCTTGGATTTCCCCTTCTCTGTTTTCATGTAATAGCTGCACTCCGCTTTATTTGATCTGAGCCCCCACTTTCGTAGTAGTAAGATTGAATTGGGTTTGGAGGGTGAGGGAAACACACTCACACACGTATACACTCCCTTGAGACTGCCAACTGCAACAACAGCTGCCTTGAACAAAGACGAGAGAGAGGCATAGAGGGGCAGCAGGGAAAGTAAGATATGTTAGGACAGAGGAGGAGGTGAGAAAAGAAAGAGAAGAAGAGAAGAGGCAGCTTATGGGTGAGAGAGGAGAGTATTGGAATAAACAAAGACCAGGAAATGCATTTTAGCATGACAATATTCTCTTTTTATGTGGTAAATGACACAGAGGAGCTTTAATTAATTAAAAGTTTTGATCACCGATCCATCCGTTTTGCCCTTTAGTTTCTATCTTACTTTTCTGTCAATGCCCTCTCTTGAGACTTTCACCCCGTCCCGTTTTTGTCTTGCTGTCTTTACTTGTCATACCACCGCTCTCCACAAACACGCTCTCTGAAATGCACACACACACGCTGTGGCTGTCTCTGCACGTTAAAAAAGTAGTTAATTATCTTGCCCAGTGTTGCTGAGTTTGTTCATTCAGTTTATTTCCTGAATGACTAAGTGTAGAAGAGAGAGGCAGAGCAGAGAAGAGGCAGAGAAACGAAGCAGAGGAATGAGTGAAAAGATTCTCAAGTGGAGGTGTGGACCTGAGACCTGTCCATTGTGCATGTTCTACTGCCAACAGAATGGAATAAGAACACCATGAAGTACTTTAAAGCAACATTTTTGAAACCATGTATCAACAAGGCCATTTTATAAAATACATTGTTATGAATGTTAGAAAATAAATTAAATCCTACCTTGACATAAAAGGGGCAGCCATGTAAAAGAGACTGTACTTGAAATAGAACATCCATTTCATTTATTCATCTATTTTGACTCGTTTATCGCTGCTGGTCGCTGAGAGCTGTCAAACTAATTTCGTTGTACAACTACAATGACAAAGTATCTATCTGTCTATGTAGGTGACAAATTAAATATTTTAATAGACAGCTGTCTTGCTTTGTTTCTATGTTCATAATGGTGGAATCTGCAAAAAGTTCTTTTGCTTAGTTTTTATTGTAATCAGATTTAATTTTATCTAACAAATGAACTTAATCGTCTCATGATCTGGTTTCCATATCAAGTGATCTCAAACGGTATGTGATCCAGACCATCTCTGTGTGTGTTCTGAACAACATGTGGATCAGTGCACAGTACATACACAGCTTGTAGTAGTTTGTGTTTGTCCACCTTAACATGCTGAATGCATGTGCAAAGTGTGAAATGCCATGTGGAGCTGTACGGTACTGGCTCAAATTCAGCCATCAGCATGGAACAACATGTTGCTGTAGGTCATTTGTGCCGGAACGTTGTGTGTGTGTGTCTCTGGGCATGGCTCTGTGTATGAAAGGACGGGGATGGATGCCTGCAACTGCTTTTTTGTGGTGTGCACTGTATCTTTCTGAGAGTGACTTAATACGCCTAAACATTTCCTCATGATGCACATTCAAGAGTTAGATAAAGTGAAAAAAGTGGGTGCCATTTTGCACATAAGTATGCTTGTCTGCCTTCCGCATGATTAATCCACCATCCTTCCTAAGTCCAGTCCACTTTTACTGTGCTTTTCTTCATTTGCTCTTGATTCCGTTCTGCTCTACAGCATTAAATGATGAGTAATGATGACTGACATCATCTCTGGCGGGGCTAGTGCCTGCTAATTGGCCAGAGTGATCAAACTGCATTATAGCCTACTGAAATGTATGTTATTCCTTCAGGGTATTCCCTGTCCTCCGCCTCCACTTGTTTTACATGGTGCAACATATTGCTTATGTGTGGCATTTTTTGTTGTTGTTAGTGTTTAGGTTTTACATATTAGTGAATGCTATGTTTTTTCTCTAATTGGTTGTAAGCAAGTTTTGGAATTAGCACTTTTGAGTTATGGCTTGTGCATGTTAACTTGAAATGTGAATAACGTTAAAAGCTGTTGCTGTCGAGTCTTGACTGGTATTGTTAATTGCTATCATCTAAAATGCACCATCTCAGGATACCTCAAGGAAATTACAAACGCGCTACGGGGACATTAATATACTATTGAAATGTGTTCGGTTATTGTGCGGATGCTCTGGGTGATCGTGCAAGAAAGCAATAAAGGTTGAAAAATGAAGTTGTGCTTTAGATTTACTAAGAGTCATGAGAGACGTTTCCCTCCTCTCATCTCTCTTCCCCTCTCTGTCTGTTTTCCTCTGTCTTCTCTTTCACCGAGGCAGCTATAAGAGCCACCTTTTCAACTGAGGTAAAATGATTATAGTAATGGATGCCCCTGACTTCAACCGCTCTCTCACTGCCTCCTTCACAGTCACTACTCTGTACATTCTGTTCTGTACATTAGTGCAGCCCCAGGGATGCCCTCGCTCTCTACGGCTTAATGCAATCACACCACTGGTATAAGTGCACTGACGGGGAGAGAATTAGGAAGAGACATGAGAAAGTAGAGGAAATACAGAAGGGGGCTGGTCCTGTGGGTGGCAACTAGTAGGAGTGATCACATCAGAGGATGATAATTACCTGTAGACAAGGCTACAGGGTCATGCAAATTAGATCATTTCAGTCAAAGTACCTTTTTAGTCTCTTGGCAAGGATGTCATCTGTGCAGTTGTGTAACTACTAATTTCCTGTTACTGTTATATATTTTTTTAATTAGAATAGTTTTACAAGCTGGTACTGTACTTATGGTCCCTCTGTAGTGTACCTTAACTGATCAGTTGAAATGATTATATGAAGTACACAGCAAAATTATTTTACTTTAAATGTTATTTGGCCCACATAAGGTCACGTTAACACAGCAAAGACCAATTAGATTGGATAGAATAAAAATTTGTACTTGGTTTTTATTAAGGGACGGTTTCAGTTCAGTTTCAAATCAGACTCTTTACTGTATTTGCACATTTAAAATGATGAAACTTTTTTTTTTTAAGGAAGTGGCCTCAAAAAGTGGTTTCTGTTCTTTGATATTTTTATGAATTACATGCTTGGATGTTCTGAAATAGTCAAGCGTTCATAATGACAAACACTTTTCTCCAGAAGGAGTTGAACTCAGTTCAGCAACTTCAGCTTTTAGTGAGATGAATGGGGATGGCCTTTGTGGTACTTGGTAAGTCCTTATGCTGTGACCTATTGAGAGTTTATTGCTTTTACAACTAGGCTTTATGATAAAGTGCCGCTTTTCTCACCACCCACTCTCTTGTCTTCTCTCCATATCTCTCTGTATGTTGCTCTGCATTGTTGCCTCTTATGTTATCTTGTTCTCTTTTTCACCCCTTTGTCAACTTTCTCTTCATTTTTCACAGTCCTTATTTTCCCTCTTCACTGCACAGCTCCCCGTCGCTGACTTTGCCACACTTCCCTCTTGTCCCTCTTCTATATCCTTGTGTCTCCCCCTGTCTTTACTATGAGTTAACAGCAGTATGTCATTAAAAGCCACTGCTTTTTAGAGTTATTTATTTTATTTTCCCCTTTCTCGAGTGGTTGAGCAGACCGTGAGGGGTATTTCAAATTGACAAATGGGTTGGCAAGTCTATAAAATGCTTATGATCTGACACCAGTGCGATACCTGAGCATTTAGCTCCAATCACTGCCTCCCACCCTCTGTGATAAGTACCTGGAGAAAACCAATGAAGCTGGCACTGACAAGAGGCAGGAAGACAAATACACTTCCTATTGAAACTCTATTTCTATAGCTAGTGATAATGTACCTGCCCCGTTTTGTGGTTATACACACTCAAACAGATCATATCACATATCAGCATTACTTCTTGAGAAATGTGTCGTTGTTATCAGTAATGCTAATACCATATATCTTTGGAGATTTACTCTTTATTCACAAGAGCTGAGTTATCAGTCATCTTTAAATATAGTATAGATTTCCTCTGGGATTCTGACAGGCTGTCTAAAAAACAGACCATGATTCTTGTGCTGTATGTTGTACGGTGCATACTAAGCTTCCTTGCCATCAAACAATTGTTGATGAAATTTGTATGGCAGTGCTGATGATGGTCCCTTACCACTATCCCTGTATAACCTACACTTATGCTCCTCCATCCTTTTATGTGTGGAGAGGTGTGGGCTAATAGTCCATTGAGCTAGACTGGTTTTATGTTTCCACTTGGGGAAACGGTGAACTTAGAGCTAATGTAGTGGTGTGTGGTTTCCTCAATGGTATAACGGGCACAGGCTTTGATTTGATGATTTTAATGGAATGATGCAGTGTGATACCTTTCAAACTTGCAGCATATGTTTGTACACCCTTACAAAACTATTAATTACTATCCCTCTGCTGGAATTCCCTTTTTTTTTTTTTTTCTTGTCTAGACTTGGGTCATGGTGGCCTCCTGTCAGTTGGATGGGCCCAGGAGGCATCCTGACGTGATCCCTGAACCACCTTAACTGGGTCCTTTTGACTTGAAGGAGAAGCGGCTCTGCTCCGAGGTCCCTCTGGGTGTCTGAAATCCACACCCTATTTTTAGCAATTTGTCATTTTGAGAAAAAAAAAATACTCAAATGATTATTCAGTTACCACAATGGTTCCCCGTTCATTTTTTGTTATTTGACAAGTCAGTTGATAGACTAGATTTTAACTCTAGACTAAGCCCCTTAAGGCCAAATGTCCTTCATGTGGTGTGTCTGCAAACATAACGTATACTTCATCAGAAGCTACACAAGGATTTGCGTAGACTCTGTGCAGACGTCCACATGCAGCCCAGAATTTGAGTCTGTACTGCGACTGTGCTGCCTGCACATGTGCCAGACAAGTTGACTGGATGCTCATTTTATACACAATTATGAATGTATTGTTTATTTCCAATGCTTGGTCCTATTCTTGCAAAGCAGATTAAAAAGCATGCCTATCGGGCAAGTCAAAACCATGTGTGGGCTTTTATGTATCTGCTCACACTAAATTGCACAGTATATGCCTGCGTTCCTGTTTCTAATAATGGCCCTGCACTTGTGGTTTACAGCTAGAATAAATTACTTTGCCTCTGAAGACTTTAAGCAACAATAGATCAGTTTCACTCAGAAAAATAAATCTTCACAGTTCTTTACAGATATTCATTTCTCCTATGAATAAAAAGCTCTTTGTTGGTCTGAAGTCTCCAGGCCTTTCATGAATGCGTTTGTACAACACAGTACCTCTCAGCAATTATTCAGTGCTATAGTGCTTCACTCTGCTGGGACCTCATATTGTATTGTGATAGTCTTAGATAGGGAAAGTGCCGTACAAATCATGAAACAGCACGATGTTGTGAGCACGCCACTGTACATAACTGTGGGCTGTGTTGACCGGTGTGTGGGAGGTTACATAAACAGTGAGGGAGGAAAGGACTGCCATAATGGCACATTCATAAATCTGTGGAACAGAGCTGATGACCAGGAACAGGGCAGTAAATAAAAAGCAAGTGGAATTGGTTTCTTACTATACTGCCATGAATATAATGGTGTCTCTTAAATGTGACTGTAAAGTAAAACTTTATTTTATCTAGTTTATATTTTACTTAAATTTCTTTGTCGGCACTATGCCTTTGTTTAAGAAGACTGAAATTAATCGTGATTCTGTTGGTTGTCATCCTTAAAGTATTTTAATGATTAAGTGTAAATGGTGATGAGCACACAGCCAAGCAAAGACTTGAACCATTATTGCACTAGTGAGTTATTTACCTGCTGTAGGAGAAAGGAACACTCCCATCTTGGTTGTGCTGAGACACCACACGGTGTTCTCGCTGCGTCTCGAGAATAACCTCTGAGCTGTTGGAAGCTGCTAGCAGGTGTGTGTCTGCATGTGTGGAGGTGTGTGTTAATGTGTTTGGCAGCGTGCGTTACATAACAGGGACGCCTGCTGCTGCAGGTCACCGTGAATGACAAGAGCAGACAAACACACACTGGTAAATCATTACAAACACAAACATGCACATGCACATATCTCCATCTGGCCTATTTGATCAGCAGCCTGATGAGCTCAACTTATATGTACCCTATAAATATGATGAAATCTTTACTTATGAAATAGGAAGATTTTGCCATTTGTCATCCTCTGCGACATTGACATTTTGAGTAATGACTTTAAGGGAACAGCATGTTGTTTCCCTCCTACTGAAGTGTCTTTGTTTCATTTTTGGAGTGGATCTGCTTATTTACTGAAAGTCTTTAGCATGGTACAGCACATGCAAATCTTCAATCAAATCAAGAGAATGCATGAACAAACATACAGGGAGCAGCAAGTCAGACAAATACAGGGACATATGCAGTCCACTCACACACACACAAGGATCCCTCCGTCTGTTTTTATGTTCAGGACTATTGACCTAGAATAACAATAGTATCAGTATTTTTATATTTTTACTATATTACTAATATATACTGATATTTTACTAACATGAAGGTCATTTTTTAAGCAGTTTCAGCGATGTGTTGATTCAACTGATCATTGTGGAATGAATGCATCAGCCAGAGACTTGCTTTTGGTATTTACCCTTTATTAGGGTGGACACAATGACACCTGACCTGTCCAGGGTGTACCCCACTTCTCGCCCAATGGATTGGCTCCAGCTGACACTGGGCGGTAGAGAGGATGGATGGATGGCCAATGACACCTGTTAGTAAAGCACAAAACAATAGTCCCACAGCCACACAGTTGAATCAATAAGTCTCTAAAACAGTTTCAACAGAAACTGGACATCATCACCTTCATTAGGGTAGGATTTATTGCAGGCCTGTTGTGTTAGACTGCATTAGTCTTATATAAAGATGTAATGCAGTCCGTTTCTCATCTCTTGCCCTTCTCTCCTGTCTCTGCACCAGCCGTGTTAATGAACCTGAATGATTCCTTTAATAGAAATCAGTGTCTTCCAAGCAGCAGAGCTACACTTGGACACCCCATGTGCCCACACCCATGTTTTTACTTAAGTTGCTCCTTTTTCCAGCTATTTCACAAATCCACACACATACACACAAGCAGAGTTTATAAGTGACCCCACCACTGTGGGTGATGTGTCATCTGAAGAGGACATATGGGTCCAGTTTGGGCACTGATTCTATTCTAAACGAAGCAGGAATTTGTGAATTATTGAAACGTCTGTCCTCTTTTCTCTGCTCCGTCTCCATCTCTCTCTTCTCTCCCTCTTTTGCTCTCTCCATTCCCCTTCCTCGTACACACTCTTATCTTCCCTTGTCACTGACATCCTTTTTTATTCTCTTCTATTAAATAAGCAGTAAGGAGGGCCAAATTGATTTGTGAACCAGTAGTGTGTGTGTTTGTGTGTGTGTGTGTGTGTGTGTGTGTGATTTGAGTGATGTTGGTTACTCTAGTATTGTCCTTGGGGACAAATTTGACCCATATTACAGCCTGCTATTACTGTGTATAAAATCTCCTGTGCATTGTGACAGTCATTATTTACTGCGGTGCGCCATCCCAGCCACACCATTAGCATTTTTTTTTCCATAAGACCCCACCCTAATTTGCAAACACAAATACAGAGAGATGGATGGAGAGGGGAGTTTTAAAACTATATTTGCATTTAATTACATTACACTGGCTTCTATGCTCCATTCTGTCAATGGGATGGAATGGATAGCTTTTTGGAAAAATGTGTTATTCCTAGAAAATATATCATCAATATACTCATCAAAATCTTATCAAATGTGTCTGTATGTTTAATTTTAGAGTAAAACTTACTGTGTAGTCCAACATTATGTGTAATATACTGTATGCCAAACCACAACAGTGGCTTACACAACCCAAGCTACGTTTGAGCTCACATTTCAGTGTTCTCTCCAGGGAATCTCATTTGTTAATGTTTTTAAAAACCTGGCCACGTGTTGACTACAAGGACAGACAGAAAGATAAAGCAATCTAAGACTGAAGCCATGATTAAATTGTCACATTCATCTTACAGTAATATACACATTCACCTTGTAGTCCTCTGCTTTCTCTCCCCGTTTGTCAGACAGATTTTTGGGTAAGCATGGCGGGTGGTTGTGAGGTGGTGGACTGTCAGGCAGTTTTGTTTATATAAATTTGGTATCATTTGGTGCAAATTCAAGTGAGTGCTCGAGCGGGGTAGATGAATGTTGTGGTTGAGCATTGACAGTAACATAGTTTTATATCGTGTTGTTATGGCAGGGGGTG